>NW_026562402.1:4975000-5497500 GCF_027474105.1 Poeciliopsis prolifica
CAATTCTGAAGACTTGTGGTTAATGCTGATTTATCAGGAGCTCTGGAAAGTGGACATATCTCATCTTATCCCATATCTTGCCCACCAGACCTCACATTTTTAGTATTTCTATTGACATGAAATTAAAAAGGTTTATTGAAAACCACTCAAGTAATTCACAAATATAAAAGAAGCAAGTCCATAATTTCAAATATGTACAATGAAGTGGAATGATATGTGGAATAAATAATAAACATGTGGGGAAAGGATGTGCAAAAAGGCATAGAAAGTCTTCAAACCACCTGATGTCTCTCAGATGTCTCTTAGAAAGCAGACATGCTCCTATGTGCAAGTCAATATTAGCTGGCTGAATATTAACTGATGAACTTTAAAAGGGTTTCTCAATGCCAAGGTACTGCCCAGAGGGGTGCAAATGGTGAAATATCAGATCTTGACAAATGAAAAATTTACTAATGGTAATAGTTACATTTACTACTTTTTTGAATGGTCCAGCAGAAACCCTCAGACCCATAATGCAGTAGTAGACAAACATTATTTCACCACAAAGTATCTCTTCTCTAGGCTGAGACGAGATGCAGCTTCTGAGGTTAGAGAAGCTTTTCAATCTTTTCAAAGTTATCACTCACATCTGTGAACTGTGGCCTCTTTAAATCATTGTCTTTGTGCTGCAGGAACTTTTCTTCCTCTGGTGGTAATCTGCAATATAAAGACTTTCTTAGCGTATTTGATTTTACACAGATTTTGGAGATTAAATGCAAGTCAGTGAATGTGACGAACACGGAAACATACCCTGCCTCCATTGCCCCGTCGAGGTTAATCCCATTTGTGATCTTCTCCATTTCCATATTTAGAGTAAAGACTTTGAGTTTAAATTCTGGAACATAGGAAAGACAATGAGAGGAGAGTAAAGATGGTTATTTGTCCCTTTTCTTCAATTTGAAACGCAAAAAAGTTTATTTCCTGCACATTCCAGTGCCTTCAAAATGGGAAAAAGCCTAAAAAGCTAATTGATTTTATTTAAGATTCTAAAGCATTATGAACTTTAACAGAAAAATAAGACAGAACAATTGGTATAATTCATTCCACCAGAAAGATTATTTTCAGTCATTTTAGTGTGCAGAGAAACTCAACTTATCCACTGTTTAGTCGACCTGCTAATCTAGAAATCGTTTTGATGTTTTTGTTTTGCAATGTATGTCATGCATGACATTAGTCCGATGATGAACAGAATGAATAAACCAGTTGCTGTATGCCCACTTGGTTTTCATTAGTGTTTATCTTGTAGGTGATTCTAATGAAACTGGACCAAAGAGACTATTAGGCCAAACTTTGGGCTCAGTTAGAGAAAATAAGTGTCAGGGTTTCCATTTGAGGGTAAATGTTTTGCAAAATGCAGTGAAAGTGACATGTCTGTACAGATAAGAGGCTGGAATGGGGCCAACCCTGGATGGTTCTCCTCCATGTTGGCCTCAGTAGTGACAGAATGTGTGATTTATTTAATCCGGCCTCGCACGTTAAAGGTGAAAAACTGGGGTATTTTTTTTTTAGCTTGATCATTTATGCTCTAAGCTGTAAAAGCAGGGCTAAGTATGAGAATTTGTCTTGGCAGATAAATATTTCTTCCACTATAACAGAAAGACTGGAAAATTTAAAAAAAATCGCTATATATACATTTAGTTATGTATATATATCACACATTGTGTGTGATTTGTTAATAAGAATGAACAATTGTCAGCAAAAGTAAAATAAGAGAAACCAGACATTTGAGCCGACATTTTCTTACTCTTTGTGACGCAGGAACACACCCAACCAACGATCCAACCAGCTTTCAGAGCTTCTGTCCTGAATCTCTGTTTAAACAGATGCCTGATCATGTGTACTTTTCAGTGACGGATACATTGGAATATTGTAGCTGTCCTTGGCAAAAGGTTGAACGAACAAACAAAACCCATGCCTGGGCATTGGACAAACTTAGCTGCCACTGTAAAATTATGACCACATGTTTAATTCAAGGTAGGGAAGGACCAGTTAGCTCTGAAAGCATTGCAGGTACCACTTAACCCTTCATCGTCTGCTACAAAATACACCAAAGAGCCTTATTGTACGTTTTCTCTAGATCCATAAAACACATGTAGGCGGGACAGCCAAACTCCCATGAATCCCCACTGCAGTCCAGGGTAAACAGGGTAAACATCTAGCCCAGCTTTTCATAGCCAAGATGAAAACCATGGCCGCTTCTCCAGAGTCTGACATTTTACACTTAGTTGGACTCTCTATTCCAACATCCAAGAGTAAAGTTTCCCAAGCAGGAAAACACTGTTATCTTTCAATAGCTGAAATACTCTATGGCCCCTGTTTTTATTAAAGAAATTTGTTCCACAAGGCCTAGTTGAGTCTCCACTCAGGAAGTGTTATCCAATACTCCTTGCATTGTTAAAGAGGCACTTCAACATGACATGCAAACAATAAATTCAGCATTTTGGGGTGAACCTCATCCACTGTCTGCTGTATGCAAGATGGTGATGGACTCAACTTCCTCAAAGTTCTCAGACTTTGCCTTTTCTACAGAGGACCTGGTGTTTGGATTGAGGTGATCCTCAGAGTGCTGCCCCTTTGGGCTCTGGAGCAGTGACATGCAGTCAAGGAAGGCAGGTGAGGCAGTCCCTCACCTGTAATCCTGATAAGATCCCCAGAATGAACCATGCAACCTGGCAACACCTAAACCAGAGTTGTCCAAAGTCGGTCCTCGAGGGCCGGCATCCTGCATGTTTTAGTTTACTACCCTGGTGGTAGTAGCAACCTTTTCAGCATGTTAGTGTTCTTCTTAGACCTTCTAATGAGCCATCATTGGATCTAGGTGCATTAAATCAGAGAGAGAACTAAACCATGCAGGATGTCGGCCTTCGAGGACCGACTTTGGGCACCACTGACTTAAACTATCAAAGCACTGCTACAGTAACTCAGATGACCTGTGGTCTTCTATTGAACTCCGTTGGTTTCATTGCCTAATTTATCTATAATCTTTAACATTATATTAACTTATTTTGTAATTCCCCTTAAGTAATTTTTCCCCGAACGGAAATTTGTGCCATAAGTTTGCTGAAAACTGCTTCAAGCATTGTATAAGAGAATCAAAATCAAGAAGTAATCCGTTTCCCCATCAAATAAAATTGAGAAAAATGACCAAAGCCTAAAGTAAAATAGCTATTTCAAAGTTTGCAAATTTTCTTTGTTGACCCTGCCTTCTCTGTCAAAGTGAGTAGCAACAGTGAACAAGTTGTTCCTGGGAGAGGCCCAGCCCTCTCTTTTCCTGACATGGGCCTTTACAGCTTATATAAGACACAGGCTCTGTTTTATGACGGCATGTCTTCAGCAAGCAAAACACTCGCTATTAAATGTTTAAAAATACTGCAAAATTATTTGTGTGCTTTTTCCCATTCCTTCTTTATGATTAATACTTTTCTGTCAACTACACATTATTAAAAACATAAGTTCATGCAAGTCAAAATTAAAACAAAAATAATCAAACCTTCTGCATAGAACCAAAACTCACCAATAATGTCTCCCTTTCACTTCTGCAATAACAATCACAATAATAATTTACTTGAGGTTGGGTTGTAAATTGATGTCATATCTTCTAAAATAATGTTTTCTCTGGTCTGTTTTATAAAGTAAGTAAAGTTAGTGTAAATCAGTTTAATTTAAAAAGAGTTTAGATCAAACACTGTTATCACAGTCAGCCTGTGAACGCCCAGTGAAACCAGTTTGACCAAGCTGTCAGAGCGTTTCTCCCATGCTCCCTCACTCGTCCTCAGCAGATCTTGTCAAAGCGGCCAACACGTGGCAGCACAGGCCATTCAGAGACCTACCTTCAGAAGCAGAACCAGGAGGAAGTCAATACCACGGTGGAACTTCTTGGAAGGATAGGTGGTGCAGTTTAGGCAGACAGGGTGGAAAAGTTGGGCCGTTTGGAGCCCAGCTGAGAGAGCGGAGAGAAGTTCGGGGGAAAGGAGAGCAAACGTGAGAGTAGACAGACTAATGGGAGGGCTGCTGGAAATAACGGTCTCAGGTTTCTCCTGATGTCACATTTAGAGACACTCCTCTTCCCTAACAAGAGTAGCAGAGAGGATTCAGCCGTGATGGATTGCTTCATGGGATTTACATACTCCTGGTCTTCCAAGAAACACTGGAGCTATTGAATGGTTTTAATGTTTAACAGCCTCCAAAACTATTTGTCATGAACATATGGAATCAAAGAAAATATGGAGAGAGGGTGGGAGAGCGCTCCGGGTTGCTCAACAATCTGGCTGCCACTGTTCTGCACCGAAGGCAAACTGGAAAAAGCTTGTGGTTTCAGATCAATATGGAAAAGGTTCCACAGAAAAGTAAATAGATGCACAGTCCAAGTGACTGACGTGAGCAGAAGCTGAAACGAGTTGCTCCACAACTACAGATGGTTCAACATTCACACATTCCCACAGCTGCAGTTTCTGCTGCGTTTCCTCAGGAAATGTCTGTCGGCAACATGGATCTCTGGAGCTCATTTAACAGCCTTGATTGTTTCATGAGAACCAAACTAGTTGGTGTTTGGATCTGATCGATCAATGAGGAAATCCTTTATGCTACATTCATATTCAATCCTTTGTTTACAGGCTTTTTTTGTTTTTTAAGATCACAACAAGCATGTGAGGATTTGGATTTTGTATGTGTTTTTTTCAGATAAGTAAAATTGTTTTGTTCATCGACAATGGCATTCATAAATATAGACTGAAAACATCGATCTATTGACCAGTTCTCCCCCATAAAGTGAGACATTTGGGTTCTTTAAAGTTCTGGAGCAAACAAGTGCGTAAAATATAATACCAAAGATGCTGGTGTTATATTTGTAATCTGGGAAAGGAAATAAATAAGCAAATTAGTCATTTACAAATTTAATACTGTCCAGCTCTCAGATAAGACATTGAGAAAAATAAAGCTATTATGTTTGAAGGCTTAACTTTAATGAGTAAAACGGAGAAATAAATTAAATACTTTGGTAAACCACGCATGATACTGCCGGACTGTGATATCAAGCATGGATGTGGACTTAGAGTCAGGACGGAAATAGGATCCAAAATAAGGGTAGAGAGAAGGGTGGATGTGGAGAGATTTGGGACACACTCAAACCCTTCAGTGTGAACGTGCATTTGAAGGAAACAAGGGCAGAACAAGGGTGCAAGTGCCAGTATTGGGTCTGAGCCAAATAAAAAGTGTTTGTCTCTCTTTAGTGCTTCAGAACATCAAACCAATGTGTTAATTAAAGACAACGCAAGTAAACACAAAATACAGTTTAAACATTTTTTTCACTGATCAATAACCATCTGGGTGACATGTGACATGAGTCACATAGACATGGATATGGCTGCTTCAGAAATATTAATTGCACTTTCTCTGCAGCGATAATGTTTGTTTCATTTGTATCTGTGAACAAGCTGCAGCGAGATCAGATGTCACCATGTTGTCTTCTGAATAGAATTAGAAAGAGCTCATCAGAGGATTAGAGAGGCAACATGAGTTAAGCCGGACTGACACGACACACAGCACACACACAAACTCACGCATACACACGCGCCAGGAGACAACATAGACACACACTAGTCAACACATTAAGGGCCAGACATTACGAGGAGCCGTCTCATCCCAGCTTGGTGTGTTAGCTGCACCAAAAGGAAAAGAAAGGAACTGTCATAAAACTCCCTTTTAAATATAGTTATTAAAAATGCCATTATAGGGTTTCATAGTGTGGCACTGTGAAAAACAGGAAGGCATGAAAATAGTAGCTCCCTGTTTTATTATGTTAAAGGTCATTTGCAGCATGACGATACCTTTAGAATAATATATTATATTTAAAAATGTATAAATTTTGCCAGCAGAAAAGAAGTTGGCACACGAACTCCTGACTACAGATCCTCTTTTTTATAGAGGCTGGGATTTGTGATTACCCGTCTACTAAGCTTCCATTTTCCAAGAAACGATCAAAATCGTGATACAAATCGACGATTTAGACTTCTGCGGTTGAGACAAAATACATTTTTGCTAATTGTTTTCATAAACCGGATGATGAGTGATTCATGTACCAAGAGGAGACAGAGTCTAGCAAAATAAATTTGATTAAATCCTTTAACCGAGGAGGATTAAACTAAAAAACAGGTAATTATTCATTTACAAAACGATTTTTATTCGTTAAAATATCAACCACGTGTGGAAGCAGCTTAGAGCAGACATAACAGCAGCTGCTATAACCTGCTGTGTGTCTGTTTTACAAGTAAGCTGAGAGAAAAATAATATGTGGATGTAGCTGTTGTGTTATGCTGATAATTGTGTTTTACGGTGAAAATTATGCTCTTGTTAAGAAGTTGGCCAATGTTGAGGAAGCAGCTTAGGGTTTATCTGTTTTGCAGTTATTCTCAATAAATGTGTTACACTGGGAGTGACTTGGCCCATCATTCTCCGCTGTGCAACAATGGCCAACATTTATTAGAAGTTATAAGTTTATCTCATATCTTTATTTAAAACCATTTAAATTCTAATAAACTTGTCTTCGCCAGGGTTCAAGGCCTCCAAGAAACGCTGCACACGTCGGAAGGTAACACTTTTATTGACAGTAGATTTGTTTCACTGCAGTTTTATTGACTCTATCACAACACAAAGTTGTGAAATAAAAAAACTGCAGTTTTTTTGTAAAGCACTGCTCATTCTTATTACCTTTTTTTATTCCTGGTTTAACTAAGTTGGCGGTTTCAATTTTTCTCCACGTATCAGCGCCACTCGGTGTCCAGAGTATGAGCTGCAGCTTTGCTAAAGGCGGAGGAACAACTGACCTTCCAGGAAAACTGCTAATCGGCCACCAACTATAGCCATGCTGGCCTTATCATTCATAGCAGGTTGTGCTGTAGAGAAGGAGATGTAGCACAACAGAGAGCAAAGGGGGAGGTTGTGAGCAGCACATACACATGCATGTTTGACAGTGGTACAAAATTCTTCAGGGTTCTGAGTTGTTTCAGAATGAAGAGTGAAGAGTACCAACACAGATCATCTGTCATAACTTGGTAAATATGTAAAAACTTATATATATATATATATATATATATATATATATATATATATATATATATATATATATATATATATATATATATATATATATATTTTTACATTTTTACAATTTTTTACAGTTCTTCCAAGGCTTAAAAGATAAAAGGACTAACAACAACTATGAGAAATGTTTAAATCTTTTTTGAAAAGTCGGCACAAAAAATTTAATGTCAGTTGAAGTGTATATTAACATAGTTCCCACTCAGTCACAACAAATCTTCATGGCCAATCCACTATACTCGCATAATTATAATGTTGTTCCAATTGATTAAAATGATGCAGTAAAATTCAGTTTATCATTCAGCTTGCAGTTAAAAAAATGCATGGATTTGCATTATTCACTCCTCCTGGACAAGCATGTAGTGCACCATTACATGCATTGAGTCACTGACTTTGCAGCAACCAAGCATGTAAGAACAGCCCCTCTTCCAGAAAAGACCCTCCAGCAGAACCAGAATCTGTCCCAGCCTGATCAGCCCTCTGGGACAAATGACTGAGGGTTTGAGAAGACAGAGCACACGCGTGTACTCACAACTAAAAACAGAATCGTGCTGCTTTTATAAACGAGGATCACAGAGGAATGGATGTAAATGAGTTTGAATCTGTCTATTTTAAAGGACTAAACTGACAGGTTTTGTTGTGAATCTGCACCCCCACATTAATTAAAATATAATTCAATTAGAACAGAACACAATACTGTAAAAGCAGCCCCAAAAGTTCCCTTTTATTGGAAATGGAAAATTATTGAACAAGACCAGTTGACAGGAACAAAAGAAAATCTATCTAAGAGAAATAATTGCTTACAAAAGGCTTTTTATTTTGTCTATAAGCAAGTTTATGTTATAGATTTTAAATCGGTTTTTATGTGCTCTGTGCTTTCCTTAGGTTATCTCTTAAGGATTGTCAATCTGTTTAAGCTGCTATTAGCACTCTGATAAACATGTGTTAGTCTCACTGTGAGCTCCTCTCGACCAATCAGAGCGTGAAGATCCACTTAGCGGTGACGTCGCTAAGCCTCTTACTTCTGCAGGTGAATGGAGGAGGAAAGTAAACGCTTGTTTACACTGACTTGGGACCAAATAACAGAGCAGACACTTTTTGCTTGAAAGCAGATTAATTTGAGGGAACAGATTAACAACGATTGTTCTCCTTTTCATAATCTGGAGGTCAAGTGTGGACTGTCTGAGGTGATATGGAGTGCAGCGGGAAGGTAACTGCTGCTTGATCAATACATCCCCTCCCCACCCAGTATTGTTGTGTGAGAGCAGTCACTTCAGGCAGCTTAAATTCTGTCCATTCATTTTGGATTCTTAAATGTATTAGTTACTATTTAAGTTATTTCAAATTGTTTCTAAACAATTGTTCATTGGTTCATTTGTAATTGGATTGCTTCCTGGTAGTTCTTTGTTTTCCAGCTTTCTTCAGCAAAATGTGGTTGGAAAATGTGGGCGAGTTCCTCCTGCCAGTCCACACAAAACCAAACCTCAAAAACAGCTTCTGTGATTACATAACATATTATGTTACGTTGGAAAAGCTTGGAAATGTGAATAAAATATTGATCTGATGACGAGCGGATGGATGATTCCACCTTTAATCGCTGGAGAATAATGGTCTTAAAATAAACAGGAGAAACTCGGACATGTGTGGTGGGCCTCGCCTCCGACCCTTTTCCCTCCACCTTCAATTCAAACTAAACTGGTGTCGATGACTTACGCCACATTGTGATTATTTATGCTGCTTTCTGTGTTTTTATCATTTTGAAGACGATACAAACATACACAGGTCCTCAAAAGTCAACAAAACACATCACGCAAATTAAAGTGTAAAATATTTGTGCTGTGTTTGTGCTGCAAAAGGTTTGTTTGAGCTGCTTGAGTTTTTAAAAGGACATTAGTGCTGTTTAATTTTGGCGTTTCTACGCTATTTATCTATATTTTTGTCCCTAAGAAAGTATATATATATTTTTTTACATTAAATCCTACTTTGAGTTTTATGTCAAATCCACATGATTGAAATGACAGAGTTACCTCCCAGTTGCACATGTACATTAAAAATGACATGTAATGAAACAACCAGTTACAACTATTTAAACAATGAGATGAAATACATTATTTAATATAAGTGCATGAGACAAAAAAGAATCCTTCTCTGCAGAACTAAATACACAAAGCCACACAATGAACATTTAAACAAAGCAAATGTGTAATAAAAACATTTATTATGCCAGTATTACACCATCAGTTCAACTAATCCAATCAAAGTCTATTGAACAGTTACAAAATGTTGCCAAAATTACTCTGTCCCTCTAAAATATTTCAGAAAACCTGAAAAATCCATTGAATCGTATCGTTTGCTGACTATCGTCATGAGTGGAATATCACATATATGTATCGTGAGATTGATGTATCGTCAATTAGAAGTGATTTCGGTGAGGGTGAGGGGGGCTTGTTGACAACTTGACCTTTAAACTTTCATTAATATCTTCTTCATAAAAGCCACAAATAGACATTTTAGCAAATTTTGTTTAATAGAATCTTGACCCCTCTTGACCCTTTGTAGGGTCAAGAGGGGTCAAGAGGTCAACCCCTCTTGATCCTCAAAAGGTCAAGAGGGGTTGACCTTTTAATGACCTCTGGAAACTTATTAATATCTTGAAAATTACATTAGCACAAATGAAAAGTTTTACTGCACACATTTAGACACCAATTTTGTTTGCTTGGAAGAAGGAGAGGAGCCAACTTCTGTCAGGAGTTTGACGGAGAAGCTGCAGATCTGTTATCTTGCAGCAAGAGTGTTGCGGAGTTGAGGACGATGTCATACACCTGCAGGCATCGCTGTGTGGACAATAATTCTTGTCAGTCTGTACAAACGTGTGGAGGGGAATCCAGCCTGACCATTAACTGCCTCAAGCCACTCTGGCTGAATACTGACCATGTAAAGGCACCAGAAGCGAGCATGTGCCTACAATACAACTAAGAATGTAGTTAATGGTCATGATTTTTTTGTCCTAGTTTCTTGTTTCATTCATCTCCTTGTGGTAGCAATTTTTCCCCACCTCTTTAAAGAAATACTCATTGCTCAAATGAAAAGACAAAAAAATCCTCACATTCATAGATTAATGGCCCGTTTTGTCTACACACCAGCAAATGCAGAAATCACACATACCCCAAAGGATTGTTGAGAGGCGATCCCACAAAACTGGAACTTTTCTTAGATTCCTTTTATTCCATTGGAATAAAAACGTCACTGGATGTTTCTGTGTCTTGATATTTGTCATAGTCATTTTTATTAAATGTTTATTTCTTTTCCCAACGTTTCGTTCATATGCAGGTAACGCCCCAGTTGATGCTGGCTGTGGGGACGGCTGTGATCGGCTCTCTGCAGTTTGGCTACAACACGGGTGTCATCAACGCACCTCAGAATGTGAGAAAACCTTTGAGACCAAGAAAGCGGGAAAACACACTGTGCTGTTTTTATATATGCAGGACACTTATTTGTATCCAGATAATGAAGCAGATACATTCCTGACTTAGACAATGTTTTCTCCCTCTTTTCTTCCAAGCAGCCAGACTTTCTTGTCAGAAGTTCGAAGACGGGAAGTTTCAGAAAAGTTGTTCAGGTCTAGGCGTGTTAAAGCTAAAGTACAAAATGATTTACAGACCCAGGATGTCATGTATGGAAGATCATAAGTGCCACAATAAAATAAATGAAAAGATTTCAAATTATTTTTTAGTCATATACAAATTTCTATTAAAATGGAAACACACTTGGGAAATAAATCATCAAAAGAAAAAATTATGGAAATCTTTATTGATATATCATTTATATCAAATTACTACTAAGTGACTGATTGGCTGCTGAACTGCTGTACAGGTTAACCAATCAGATGTTTATGTAATCAAACACAGCAGCATCTAGTGAGTTAATTGAGCAGGTGATTGTGGCCTTTTAAATATTCAGCTAAATTTCATAATACCTTTTGGGTTTGTCTCTAGTAATAATAACAAAATCTACTCTGAAAAGAAAGTCAGGAAAATCTTGTCCCAGGCAAAGCTTTCGGCTTGCCTCATCTCAGGTTTTGTGGAAACTCGTCCAACAGTTGTGGAGGTTTCCTCATCTCCTGTCCGACTGACACAAGAGAAAAGTTCAGTCTCCAAAATGTTCCTGCGCTTCACATGGATCCACACTGTCTGAGTCGAGAAGGTTTGACCCAACTGTTTCCCACTGTGCTGTTTGTCTTGAAGATCATTGAGAGCTTCTACAACAAGACATGGATCGACAGGTTTTCAGAACCCATTCCTCAGAGCACGCTGACAGCTCTGTGGTCTTTTTCTGTGGCCGTCTTCTCCGTGGGAGGAATGTTTGGCTCCTTTTCTGTGGGCCTTTTTGTCAACCGCTTTGGCAGGTAAGATGTCATTCGTGAAGAGAAGAAGTTTGGCTCGGAACATCAAAGTAGATTCTTAATGGTGAAATGACTCTGATCTTTAAAGGAGGAACTCCATGCTCATGGCCAATGTGTTAGCCTTCCTTGCTGCTGTGTTTATGGGGTTCAGCAAACTGGCAGCTTCCTTTGAGATGCTCATCATTGGACGTTTTATAGTGGGTTTGTACTCTGGCCTCTCTACGGGGTTTGTACCCATGTACGTGGAGGAAATCTCTCCAACATCTCTTCGCGGCGCCCTGGGCACTCTGCATCAGCTCGGTGTGGTGATTGGCATCCTCATGGCCCAGGTGAGATCCTTACACCCTCATGGTCTTCCTCTTTAAGAATCAGGTAGGCCTATACTTTGGCACGTCACTTGTTTCACAAGAATCCAGAGTCGTTTCTTCGCTTCAGATGTTTCCTCTGAATAGGGCAGGATGCCGAGTGAAGGGGGTTTAGCAGCATACAAGTTTGTGATGGACAAGCGTTAAGTCCCGCCTCCTGGCTCTGATTGGTTGTTTCTATCTAGCGTTTTGGGAGAAGACAGAGGAGCTCAATGTAAATCAAAATCTACAATGACTCACTTTCGTTGGACAAAAAAAAAAATATATAAATATTTTTCCTGCTAGTTTGTGCAGGTTTTCTTAATGAATGAAATGAACTGTCTCCAGCGTAATCTGAAATCCCTTGACCATTTCAGAATTGCTCCATTTTTACTTCAGTTCTCATAAGATTTGTGTTGTGCTGCAGATCTTTGGGATTGAATCCATCTTGGGGAATGCGTCCCTGTGGCCGCTGCTGATGGGGTTCACTCTGCTGCCAGCCTTGCTGCAGTGTGCTCTACTGCCGTTCTGCCCAGAGAGCCCCCGCTACCTCCTCATTAACTGCAATGAAGAGAGCAAAGCCTGCAGCGGTAAGATCTACACATATTCATCTGTATGGATATAAGTCTATGGAGTCATGGAACAATTACTTTTCGTCAGTGACGTTTACATGAAATATGACAAATAAAAACTGGTCCTCACTTTCACTACCATCCAAACTTTCTTGCTTCTTTTACATTTTTGATCCTGATAGATCCGGTATGAAGCTTCTCCACAGGATTTGACTATAAATAATTATAATAACGAGTTTTATAATGGCAAGCTCAGTAAGCTTCGAAGTCATATCTTGATACGGATTCTTAACTGTGATTGTAGTTTGTCTCTGAACTGTAAAACACTAAATAATTCAAGAATTTTTTATTGACATAGTATCTTTGGTGTTTGTGGTACGAAATTCAGACTCAGGTCCCAGATTAAGAAATTTACTACACACAAAAAAATAAATTAATGAATAATAAAGTAATTTATGTGACATATAGATATGTGTGTGTAAATAATCTATGAGGTGAAGCTATATTTGGTGCAGCTTGAGTTCACTAGTCTGTCGGCTGAAGGGAAGAAACTGAAGAAACTCAGCCTGGTGGTTTTGCTCTGGATGCTCCTCAGCCTCCTGCCTGAGTGGACCAGCTGGAACAGTCTGTGTGCAGGACGGGTGGAGTCCTTCATGAGGTGGAGGGCTCTCCTCCTGCATCGTGCTGTGTCGAGGTCTGAGGTGGAGGAAAGGCTGCTCCCCACAGACCTCTGTGCAGCCTTGACCTGCCCTCTGCAGAGCCGTCCTCTCAGCAGTGCAGCTGCTGCGCCACACGGTGATGCAGATGCAGACTTCCTGAGGAAGTAGAGACACTGGTGGGTCTTCCTGACCAGACGGGAAGTCTCGGTACGCCTTATGAGGTCACTGGATATGTTCTGGAGACCTCCACCACAGCTGCTCCTCCCATGTTCAGGGGCTGAAAAGGATCCTTGTCCCTTCTGAAGTCCACCATCTGCATGTTGATGCACAGGTTATTTTCTCTGCACCAGGTGTTCCACCTCCTCTCTGTAATTGGACTCATCACTGTTCGTGATGCGTCGCTCTGCTGTGTCATCTGCAAACTATGACATCTGAGCAGTGTGTGTCTGCTCAGATGAAGAGGAGGAGGCTCAGCACGCAGCCCTGCGGTGAGCCAGTGCCGAGGGTGATGGAGGAGGATTGATGGAGATTGTACTGTGTCTCTGAACTGTTAAAATACTCTTTCAATAATTTACTTGATTTTAGACACAAAGTTAAAGCCAAATCTGGTTTCTCAACACAAACCCAGGTTACACTGAGGCCTGCATTAACTGTGTCAGCGTTTTCCAAACAGGCTGAGAGTATTGCTGTGTTTCTCCAGTCCTAATGAAGTTGCGGGGCACCGACGAGGTGAGTGAGGACATACAGGAGATGAGGGAGGAGAGCCAGAAGATGATGAGGGAGAAGAAAGTGACCATTCCTGAGCTGTTTCGCTCTCCCATCTACCGCCAGCCCATCTTGGTTGCCATCATGCTCCAGCTGTCGCAGCAGCTTTCTGGAATCAACGCTGTAAGTAGGGAAGAGAACTTTTTTATCAGCAAGCTCTTCAACCTTCAATGCCACCAAGATTACAAACGAACCAAACTGCATAGTGGTGACATGACCACCAAAGACTATTGAAGAGGTGGTATTATATGGTGCCATTTTGTAGCGTAATCACAATTTGATTTGATCCAAATCTTACAAATCAAATTGGACTGTCCTGGTTTCTGTGACTTTAGAACAGCTGTGTTTGGAGAACCAAAACGTATCACTGTGTTTCTGATTATTGTCACCCTTGGCAGGTATTTTACTACTCGACTGGGATCTTTGAGCGAGCAGGTGTTTCACAGCCTGTGTATGCCACCATTGGTGCTGGGTTGGTCAACACTGCCTTCACTGTTGTTTCTGTAAGTTACTAACGAGCATCGAGCCGGAGATGTAAAGACTCTGGGAGACTTTGCTGCATTTTGTCTCTTTGCTGCAGCTGTTTGTGGTGGAGCATGTGGGCCGACGACCTCTTCATCTCATCGGTTTGATGGGGATGGCGGTTTCTGCAGTTTTTTTAACTGTTGCCATGGCACTATTGGTAGGTGTTCCTGACCTGTGATGCTGTCTTCATCTGAGACTTTTTATCGTACCGCTGAACGTACCTCATTCTGTTTTGCTGCTAAGGACCAGCTCAGGTGGATGTCGTATGTCAGCATCGTGGCCATCTTCAGCTTCGTAGCCTTTTTTGAAATCGGCCCCGGCCCCATCCCGTGGTTCATTGTAGCCGAGCTCTTCAGCCAGGGGCCCCGGCCTGCTGCCATCGCAGTTGCTGGTTTCTGCAACTGGTCTGCCAATTTCATAGTGGGAATGAGCTTCCAGTATGTTGAGGTAGGAAAGGGTTCAATTTCCACCAGAATGCAGATAAACTGTGACTGTTTTTCTTTGGTTTCCAAATACGAAAGCAACTGTGGTATCTACTTCAGAAATATTACACTGAATAATAGGTAGCTGTGCCATATTCCAGCAAAAAGATTTTATTTTAGCCTAGTTTTTAAATTATTATGATGAATGTTTATGATGTTGAAATATGGGAGGCCTCTGACAGTGAAACAAATTTCTATTTCATTTCTATGGTCATGAGCTTTGAGTCATGACCGAAAGAACAAGGTCATGGACACAGATGGCCAAGATGACCTTTCTCTGCTGGGTGTCTGGACTCTGCCTTAGAGATAGGGTGAGAAATTCGGTCATCCGGGAGAGACTCAGAGTAGAGCTGCTGCTTCTCCACATCAAGAGGAGCCAGTTGAGGTGGCCTCCTCAAGAAAATGAATGGATGAAATTTCTATTTTCTCCAATTTCTTCTTATCTTATTATTTCTAACAGTTTGTAGATCTTAACTCAAACATTAATCTCTGAAATCAGACACCAGCAACTATACTGGGGGAAAAAGACCCAGAAACACAAACACTTCACAGAAACAGGAAGTGACCTGCAGCATGGAGGACTTTCCTGTTACGGTAGTCTGGTTCCTCACCAGCAACAAAGCTGGAAAAGACATTGTTCTGTTTTACTTGACTCAAATTTATGCTCTTTTAATAACAGTCAGAAAGAGAGATTTAGGCAATTATTGTGCAAAAATATTTGCATATAATATTAGCATCTTGACCTTATGTTATGGAATATTAATAACTAACTTCTTTTTATTATAAAGTTTCAAAGGATGTAAATTAACACTGACAAAAAGAACTAAGCAGTAACTTGGACTCTGTTTATAGAAGTCTGATGATTTATTTATTTTTTGCCTCATCAATAAGAGTATAATGAATTAAATTGAAACTAAATACATACTTAATACTACTTAACAAGCTGTAATGTTGCATGCACCATTTACATCGCCTCAGGGATGACAAATTAAACTCTTGTCATCGCAGCTACTCCTCGGTCCTTATGTCTTCATCATCTTCACCGTTCTGCTGCTTGGCTTTTTCGTCTTCACTTACTTCAAAGTACCTGAGACAAAGGGCCGCACCTTCGACGAGATCGCAGCAGGTTTCCGTCACTCCTCTGGTCAGGGGGCTGAAAAGTATGCAGCTCCAGAAGAATTCAACACGCTCAAGGGGGATGACCCTGACCTGTAGACGCTGGCAGCAAGTACCTGCAACAAGTCACCCTCATGTTTCACGGCTCGATGTAACACTGCCGGTTTAATATTCACATTGGTATTTATAGATTTATATTGTCATTGTGGCCTTAGTCTGTAGCACAAATAATTTTTTTATTATTATTATTTTATGAATCTGCCATAAAAGTGAAAGTAATGCAGACTCTCCAACAGCTAAGACTTTTGGTAAATCAGAGAGAGTAAAAATGAATTTGCAGTTTGCAATGGCTGACTTCTTGCATCAGTCTCAAGTTTGTTTTTGCTCCATCTTCATTTACTGCATTTACAAGAGTTAATTATTGAATTTGTCATTTTTGTATTGTCTTCTACTTTAACCAGCTGTTTCCGTGTTATAATGTGTGTAATAAGATACAATGTCTGATAGGTCAAGTGTGTGAAATGTGTGTGTGCTTCATTAATTTTAACATTTTACTGTCTCCTGCAGTGCAAGACCTTTTCTATGCATACTGTACTTCTGTTTTTATCATCACAGGTAGTCATAAGTCAATGTTTTGGTACTCAGAACTTAAATCAACTTTATATTGTGTCTAATAGTTGCATTTTATTAGTTTAAAATGTCTCAGTGTGTACCAGAAAATAAAGAAAACCTCTGAAAATTTTGTTTCTATTCATTTATTAAGGCATCGCAAAACATTTAAATTAATGTCATACAGTTTAATGTGATTGGTATATTAAACAGAGGGCCTGAATGTAGTTTTCTTTATATATTACTTTGAATTTATCTTTTGTAGACAAAAGTAACTTTTTGTTGTACTGTCTGTGGAACAGATTGGTGACGTTTCATGTTCAAGTACTGACATCGAGCGACCACCAGGTGGTGCTGTTAGCTCTCTGCAGAAGACACCCTGAGCAGCAGCTCATCTCCACATACACCATATTGACAAAAGTATTCGCTCACCTGCTTTAACTCACATATGAGCTTAAGTGACATCCCATTCCTCATCCATCATCCAATATTATTTATCACACTGGTGTCAGCAGGAGTGCTGGTGCCTATGTCCAGCTGTCAACAGGTGAGAGTCAGGGTTCACCCTGGACAGGTCTCCAGTCCATCACAGGGCTGGACAGACTCATTCCTAATCTATGGGGTTCAGTATGACGTTGGTTCTCCCTTTGCAGCTGGAACAGCTTCAACTCTTCTGTGAAGGCCGTCCACAAGGTCTAGAAATGTGTTTATGGAGATTTGTGACCATTCTTCCAGAACTGCATTTGTGAGGTCACTTACTGATGTTGGACGATAAGCTTGGCTCTCAGTCTCCACTTTAATTCATCCCAAAGGTGGTCTGTAGGCTTTGGATCAGGACTCTGTGCAGGCCAGACTCTGCCATCCATGCCTTTATGACCCTTGCTTTCTGCCCTGGTGCAGTCATGTTGAAAGAGGAAAATGCCCAGCTCCAAACTCTTCCATTAAGTTGGCAACATGGAATTGTCTGAAATATCATGGTATGCTGAAACATTCAGATATTTTCACTGGAACTAAGGGGCCAAACCCAGCTCCTGAAAAACAGCCCCACACCATAATCCCCTCTCCACCAAACTCTACATTTGGCACAAAGCAGGCAGACAAGACCAGTTCTCTTGGCAATCACCAAACCCAGACTCTTCAGATTGTCAAAAGGAGAAGCGTGATTCATCACTCCAGAGAATGAGCCTCCCCTGCTCTAGAGTCCATTGGCATCTTACTTTGCCTCTGACGCTTTGTTCTGCACTTGGTGATATATGGTTTGGATGCAGCTGCTCCAAAAGTCCTCCACAATGATGCGACCAACTAAAATCACATAGAAATCAGCTGCTTAAAGTTATTCCTGTTGTGCCATGGATATTTCTTTTTTTTTTTTTCAGTGAAGAATGGCAGTCTGTTTAGGGTTTTCTTCTTAGGGGTTAAACTAAGCTGATGCTAAAGTCTAAAGTGTGCACGTTCTTTTGAGAGTCGTTCTAAATCAAAATAAAAAAAAGTCGATCCATTAACTCAGGGACTCAGGTCAAATTGAGGGCGTCCAGCTCACACGATGTTTGACTTATTTCCACCCCCTCACGCCATTCATCTGTGTGGACATATTTGGCCTGACCAGCTAACGACCAAGTAAGTGACTGAGTGGAAAATCCCCACCATACCATTCAGTGTCATGACCTGGACTTTGGACCATCAGTCATGTCATGGGTGATGACTTAAAACCTCCAACAGACCATCAATATTACAACATAAATCTGATTGATGCACAGACTTCTACTGATTACATAGGCAGAGCAAATAAAAAAAATTAAGTCTTTTCACACAGGAGACGCTACGAAATCTGGGAGGCAATACTGAACAGGTGTGCATCAAACAAAGTTGTGTCAAAGTAGTTTTTCTGTCTGAAATGTTATCTGGTATTTCTGATAAAGTTTTAACAAAAGACATGGAGACAGATCCATAAGTTAAAAAGATCTTTATTCAGTTCAATGTTTCAAAAAAAAAAAAAACGTGACTTTCACAAACTGAACAGCTTTTCCCAGACTATCTATTGCTACCTGTGGTTAGAAAATGAAATGTGTAAAGTCTCAAGTAACATGATAACCAATGATTAATTTTCTTGAAAAGCGATATTGCTAATTGGAACAAATGAGTAATTAGTAATATTTATGACACTGTTGTCAGCTTGTGTACAGAGAAATATGACCTCTGATCTCTCAGGGAAACTGCTCAATACAGGAGGAACCTCAGCCGATTATGGTATAACAGCTGGCTAAAGAAGCGGTAAGTTCAAGCAAACTACAATGATTCTGTCCTACTTAAAGTATCCACTAGTGGCAGACAGCTAACCATCAGTAACCACCAACAAAATGGTTATATAAGAAAAATAAAGGTTGTTCAAAGCTCAATCCAATCTGCAGGACTGACTGTACCTCCTCTTTGAGTTGGATTCATTTGAATATGTTACATTTATCATGTAGAAACCGGATACAGATTGAACCTCGAGATGATCCTATTTAAATGGATTGTAAGTGAAATGACAAAAAATACAAATGTTTCAGAAAAATATAAAGAAAATACAAGCTGTTAAAATGTATCTACAAATGAAAATTCATTTAACAAGACTTCAGTGTGTGTTCTTCTATGGAAGCCCGTTTCCGTAAAAAAAAATAAAAATAACGAGCTTCAATGGAAACGGGCTTCCATATTCTTCAGTCTTGTTTTTATTCCGACACTTATTTTTACGTTATAAATTTTTTTATTTACTTCGTCATTTGCTTCTCCTCAACAGCGATGCCCTCCAGGAGGGGGCCACTAAGTTGCATTTGTTTCTTATTAATTTTATGAACTTTCTATTTCACATCTGTGGTGAAATATAAACTGTGCTACATTTTTTTATGAAGTTGAAACAGTTCAGTTTCTTTGTTAGCACCGTTTTCCCTTCCACTAACCACCAGCTACAAAAGCTTTGTTGTTTATATCAGTATTTTACCAAGGCACTCTTATTGGTAAACATAAAAGTAGAACATGAAATAATTCACTGAATTGTCTCTTTCCTCAACAAGTCATTTACTGTGAGCCCGCCTCATCACTGAGTGGCTCCGGCGTTGCATCCAGCAACTCGAACATGTCATCGATGACCTGCCACAGACAGCTGTCCAGAGGGAAGTCGTTGTCCACCAGATTGACCAGGAAGTAGTTATCGTGGATGTACTTGATGATCATTCGTGACGGCGACTCGTCTTCGTAGAGTTTGGCCCACTGTTCGATCCACAAAGCAAACGCCTCGTCCTGAAACAGCAATAAAAAGACGATTCCAACACTTTCTACAAAAAGTCTGCCATGTTTAGACGTTCTGAAGCTTTTTCAGCACCGCAATGAGACCGTTTAGTCAATTTATTCAATGCATGTGGGGGAAAGGGAGACA
The DNA here is from genome assembly GCF_027474105.1 of Poeciliopsis prolifica. NCBI lineage: Eukaryota > Metazoa > Chordata > Actinopteri > Cyprinodontiformes > Poeciliidae > Poeciliopsis > Poeciliopsis prolifica. The sequence goes on from NW_026562402.1 coordinate 4,995,024, forward strand.
TTTATTTCTGAAATAAGACTATTTTTTAAGTGTGAATGGCATCAAAATTTTTATAAGCTAGACAAATACAAAATGCCTGATTAGTTTGATGATGTCCTATAAAAATATGAATGAAGAAAAAAAATTGCCCAATGCATTTTCAGAGGACCGGAAAATATATCTCCATTGCCTTTAATTAAAACTTTTTTTTTTTATTATACTGCAAACAGTTGAAAAATTGCTTTTAACCAATTTATAATACAATATTGTTGTTTTTTATTTCATTTGATCAAGCAAGAAAATGTTTAATTTTGATTCTTTACCATTCATGGGATAATTTAGAATTTTTTTGTGATCCGTGGAACCTACATTTACTGATTTTACCGCACCACGTTTCAAAAAGTTGCAGTTGATCTTGTTAAATTTTTTTATCTTTATTTTTACCACAACATGGTCTAATTAGTTTTAATTGATTCACATAAACTTCCCAAAAGGTGGAATTTAAACATAATTATCATTTAAAGTGCAAACATGTTCAAGTGTCTTGAAATGTATCCCTAAATAGAAATGAAATCTATTTGTCTTTTTCACTTTTGTCAAAGTGCAAAAGATGGATTTCAGTTTTGTGTAACGTGAACTGTTTACACAGAAGAAGCAAATCCAATTGAACATCTCAAAATGGTTTTTGTAACAAAAAGGAAAAACAAACAAGGTAAATGATATTGTTTTGGATCACACATGGTTTCATTTGGCTCTTAAGAGACTTTGCAAAATGGGAAGTTAAATTAGAAGTGATTGGTCAAAATTCAGCAAAGTTGCAGTTTTTGGTGGGAAAATAAGGATGGTTGGTGGTTGGTCAGATTTGCAGAAAAGTTGTGATGACTGGTGAAAATTGAAAATCCATGCTAAATATTTTTCAGTCAAACATGTTTAGACCTCGTAACCTTCCTGGTACGTCTGCGTTAAATGATTTTGATTTATTCAAACAGATACACTTCCTGACAAACTTCTATGTGCCCTCAGTCCACATGTGAAATGACCCGGTTGATAACTTCACCAAAAGCTCCTGAAGCTACAGACCTTCCAGTACATGAAGCTGACTGGGTCCACTACAGTGGGCTGGACAATCTCTCTGCCTGGGAAGATGCCCCACGTCACTGCATTAGGCTGCATTTCGTGTGCGTTGGTCATGTTATGTCCCTGCACACAAAGCATCCGATATGGCCCATATGCAACCTGCACTCACACAGTGACTAGCGGCACTCTCGTTTCAGACTTACGTGCACGTTAACAATGTGATAGTTGACACGAGGCTCATACTTCTTCAGGACCTTCAGGAGGGCTGTGACATTTTCGCTGGAGGTGAAAAACTCCAGGTAGGCCTATTGGATGGAAGAGCGGAGAGCTGAGGCGACGTTTCAGAGTGAAACGTGTTTGTTGAGAATAGAATAGAAAGAAACTTTATTGAATGACCAAACAAAGAGCCAGCACCTTCTGGAAGACATATCCTCCTGGAGGTCCCCAGCCTACCACAGGGTCTGCAGACGGTTTGCCATTGATGTTGGGCTGGGAGTTGATGGTGAGGACGCCACGTCCGTTAACCTTCTCAAGCTCGTCTTTCAAAAAGTTGGTCTCTGGAGCCAAAGGCTCGTCGTTCCAGGGTAAGCACAACACCTAGGCATGGAGAGAGAGACGTGAAGGCTTTGGCAAACTGTAAGATGCTTTAGGAGTCCCATTCATCAATCTTACAGGGGAACACCTATCATTTTACTCATTAATCAATGATTAATCAATTCAGTCACTCAAATTGTAATGTCAAAATGAAGGGAGCTACGGTCGCTCAAGGGCCGATATGGTTTGAAAGGCTTGAAAGGTCCATTACAAGTTGTAACTTCATTGTAACTTCCACTTTTTGGAAGCTTCGGTTCCGTCATTCAGGCGTGTCCTGCTTCTAAGACAGTCCAACAGCAAAAGAAAAAGAAGAAAACTGCTGCCTTTTGGAGGGAAATAAGTGCTACATAAATGTTCTGCTGGTGTCTGCAATGCTGTTTTGCAGACACCAAACCCAAACCATGCCCCGCCCCTCACCTGGCAACCCAAGTGGAGCTCCGCCCACTTCATTACAAGTTACCAGAGCAATGGGAGCTGGAAAAGGAAAACGTCACAGTGACATAGCTGTGTGGATTCATTTTATTTTTGCTTGCACAGATCAGCTCAGGAAGGAGTTTTTGGGAAGCTAAGGCTGGCCCAGGCCTCCGTGGGGCCCTAAGTGAAATTTGGTTTTAAGACCATCTATTTCTGCAGTCAACAGTCAGATGAGTAGATCCAGTGATCTACTCATTTGATCTAATGATCTACTCATCTGACTGTTGATACCTGCTATAGACTTATTGCATTTTCTGATGCTTTTTACATAATGTCCTTTATGCATCACATAGGACATCGGGTTTCCCCCAGTGCATTGCAAGCCACCAGGCTTTAGTTGCCTCCTGTCAGGCTAAGCATTGTTCTTGTTTTTATACAAACATACATGATCATGTTGACATGATTAAGTACATCATTGTAAAAAAAGCACAAAAAAAAACATCAAAAATTTATAATGCAAGTGTGTTTTTGTTAATATGATCTCGTATAAATCATTACTTAAAAAAATATCTGTTCCACTTACGGGACGTCCTAGTGGCCCTAAGCTGCTGCTTGGTTTGCTTATGCCTTGAGCCGGCCCTGCCAACAGTACAGAATGGGATCTGCCAAAATACTTCACCAGGAGGAATTTCTGTTTCTACTGTTCATCATAAATCTACAGATTTCATTAAGACTATCAATACATCTTCATACCATTTCTGCATTTTTTGAAATTAAATTTACTTTCATTTTTTTTATGACTTCACTGATATGTGGTTAAACAGAAGATCATTAGCGTCTGCAGGCAGACTTGATTACCTTCTGTCCGTTTTTGTTTGGTTGTGCTGTGATGTAGCATGTGAAGACTTCGAAGACGCTTTGTTCGTTCTTCAGTTCCTCCCCCCACATCTGTAGAAGTGCTTCCTTAGAGGATTTACTTTTTAAGTAGAACAGGTAGTAGTCATTTAATTCCCCAAAAGCAGGAGACGAAGAGTTTCCCCTAAAGACAACAGCAGAACAGTCGGTCAGTAACCAAAGTACAGCTTCACTTTGTCCTCTTCTGCTGTAAGCTGCTTCTAAAACTGAAACATTTACTTAGAAAATCAAAGAATTAGGTACTGAATCTATGTTCTATTACCATCTGCCGTTGGGGAACTCATCCCAGTCCTGAGTCCTGTAGATGTAGCTCTTTGGTCTGGAGGCCCAGAAAATTGGTCGGACATCCTCCACCTTCCGTTTGGGATTTGCACTAACAGCCCAGGGAAGAGGGCGTCTGGCAAAAACAACAAAAATGTTCATTGTCTACTAAGGTGAATGAACCCAGTATGAAAACTCAGCAGAGACGTTCACATGTCATTTTTCCAAGTCAAGCTGGAACTCTTGCCAACAAATTCGGAGCCAAGTCTAAAGATTAACATCTTATAAACCTTTTCTTATCGGTTCCACAGCATCTAGTCAACAGTAAGTTCTTAATTTTGTAGATGGCACACACACACACACACACACCCCCACACACACCCCCACACACACACACACACACACACACACACACACACACACACACACACACACACACACACACACACACACACACACACACACACACACACCAGTGTATGTAGGGAGACAGACCGGCAGCCCTCCAAACGGCTGCTGGTGAGGGCCAAAAAGTCCTCAATTGATTTTCTAAGTGCTTCACAGGTAACAGCTAGTGAATAACATTTTGCCAAACAGGATAAGAGCGTGTAGAAAGAAAAACGATACAGGTTCAGGACCCAGAGTTAGGGCTATGGTTTCATCTTTCACTCCGTTGCCAGTAGATTTAGACTGACCTGGGGTCTTCTACCCACAGGCCCAGCTGCCGGAGGACCTCCAGGGTGGCAACTTCTCGGTTCAGAGTGTAGAAGTGGAGGCCTGGTACCTTTCCGCTGTCCAGCAGGACACGACACATGTCCACCGCCTGATGGATCCCATAGTTCCGGATAGCAGCATCATTGTCTTTGATGGGTTCTATGATTTTAGTAATCTCCTCTGGTACTTTAAGCTTGGACAGTTTGACGAGCTGACGTAACGACTGGTATCCCTGAAAAATACACACAATTTGTTTTTCTCTTTTCTCTCTTTCCTACCGCTCCTTTTCTAATTTCTAGACAACCAACCACCTTTCTTTTACGACAGTTTAACATATGAAACAGCCACTATGCACTGAGCCTCAATAGGTCCATAATCACATATGTTTAGACTTTTATAACTTTGGTTGCAAAAGTCAAAAAGGAAGCTTTCTTCACTGCTTCTTATGCACAACAGCCAAAGATTTTCATGCACCGTTTAACTTAATGAAAGGTGACTTCACTTTGGAAGTGAAACGTGCGGCAGCTGAAAAAAGTTGCCTCATAGAAAAAAAATAGGTCAATGGGTTCATGGTGATGATTTACAGCTTCCTGGAAGAAGTCTTTAGTACCTGGATGGGAAAGATTCCAGGAAGGATGGGACATGTGATCCCGACCGCCCTGCAGTCGTCCAGGAACTTCAGGAAGGTGTCAGCCCGGAAGAACAGCTGCGTGATGACAAAGTCTGCACCAGCATCCACTTTCTCCTTCAGGTGCTGCAGATCCTGCTCGTAGCTTTCTGCCTCCGGGTGGCCTGTTGGGTAGCCTGCGCAAAGTCCTTTAATTAAAACGACTGGAAGTACAGCTCTGAACCCTGCAGCAGTTCAGTAGGACAGTCCTGCTGAACTGGTTGTTCTGACAGATAAATGTTCCATTTAGAAACACCCTGTGCACATAAACTCTCTCTACTGTGAAAACTTACCAGCAACACAAATGTCAAAGTATTCGTCAAACTCTGATCGAATGTGTTTGACGAGGTCGACGGCAAAGTTGAAGCCTCCTTCCTCGTCCTCCCAGTCATCTCCCACTGGATCTGAAGAGAACCAGAGCTTTGTTTAATGTCGGCCATGTTGGGCGATCTGGCAAAATGAGGACTACAGGTGTTAGTTCAGCAGTTGACTTTACAGATGGTATGAAATGGTTTTTTTCAGTAGTACGGTGTCAATATAGTTAGTTGAAAATAAAACATTATTTAATGACTGCACTTTCACCCAAGTTGCAGCAGATAATAAACTAAACGGTACCAAGAGATTCATGCAGCAGGGAAACATCTTTTTGGAGATGTTCTTCAAAATAATTAGATCCGATAAAGAACTTTGATTTTTTTTTTTACATTTTACAAATATCAACACATTCCATAGAAGAAAATATGGCATAAAATGCCTAAAAATAGTAATAAAATGTTAACAATGACACTCCTCTCATCAGTAGCCGTCTGAATCAATAATATAACTAAACAATTTTCATCCATCTAGGCAGAAATAAATCGTAAAAACTGAAGAGCCCGGTCTAAGATCATTAAAAGTTGGTTTGAAATATTGTTTGACCCAAGTTATACGTTATGGTTTTAAATTAAGAGCTATACTTTTATGAAGGGAAATTATAAAAAAAACTCTCATCATTATTTTTCTGTAAATAAATTGTTTTTGTCATATTTCCCATCTTGTACTTCTGATAAAAATACCAGATAAAGCCAAGCCAAAGTTCTCTTTCCACTGAACACTGAGCAGTAAGACACCCGTTTGTAAAAAGTCTTGTCGGTTTTTGCCACTCCAAATCTAGGCTCGATGTTCACAGCACACTTTTTAAGTATGAGAAATACTGCTGAAAACCTGCCCAGCAGAGACTCTGTCAGATAGCAGGAGAACAGGAGGTGGGAGACGAGAACCCTGTGAATGCTTGAGGAAACGCTGCAGTGTGGCTCCAGGTGGAGCCGTTCACAGCAGCACAACGCTTGTACAGACACGTCACTTCTCAGAAGTCTAAATCAAGTGTTGCTCTTTGTTTTCCAGGAATCTCAACCCACAGCTCTTATCTCCTGAGGTGTGGAGATAAAACACACATCCAAGGAAAACCTCCCAGGTCACACCTTTCCTGAGCCCTTCATGTCTCCCGCTGTACCTCCCCTCAGCGCCATGATGTTCTTCAGGCCCAGGTGCTTTGCCTTTGCCAGGTAGCCGGTGATCTTCTCCTTGGTTTGGTTGCAGCAGGTCAGGTGAAGGACGCTCTCCAGGCCACAGTAGTTCACCGCTGTGCTGGCAATCATCATGGAGGAGGTCTCCTTGTCTGAGCCGGGGTCTCCTGCTGGGTGCCAGGTGATGTCAATGAAGAGCGGTCCTCCAGAGCCCATACGGTCAAACCTGTCGCATCAGAAATAAACTTTGAAGAAAAGTTCTGAAATGCTTCCATCTGAGATTTTACTGGAATATTTTGAAGTGTTGAAGTGGAGAGGGGAGGTATGGTGTGTTGGCCGTGAGCCATGTTTGTAGCTTTTAAGGAAATCTTAATACTTCAGTATGACAAGAAATTCAGATATTTTAATGTCAGCTGGATGCAATTTTGTTCTTCCCAAACACCTACACATAACTTTTCAGCAGAATATTCTATCGTGGTGTGCCTGAGGTCGAAGGTCGGAAAGCCCCTCAGAAAGCCTGGAGAGGCGTCGGCTGGTTTCTGTACCTGGAGATCAAGTTGACAGCACCGCTGGCCGTGCGTGGAGGGAAGAACTCCAGGGAGAACCACTGATCTCCGGAGTCCATCCTCTTCCTCATCTTTTCCCGCAGCCGATCAGAGCGGTCTGCGTCCAGCAGCGGGGTGGAGCAGCGGGAGCTCTCCTTGGAGCTCTCGCCGCTGCTGTTGCCGCTGGAGTCGCCTCGACATGACTGCCAGCTGCCGTCCACTTGCTGCACCTGGTTCACCATAGTGAGAAACGAGGCTGGAAAAAATAAATCAGAGTTTTTGTGATTTTACTGAGAAAAAAAACAAAGTTGTATTTTTGTCTTCATTCCGATTCTTTCAACCCAGCCCAAAAATTATGTATTTATGGAGTTTATGCTCATTTAGGTATTGAATAAGTCAGCATTTTTAAAAGTATCAATATATTAATTTTTCTAATTTTTTTCAAATTTCCTCCCAAATAAGCTGAAAATACACAAGTAAGCATGAAAAAGGGTGAGGTTTGGAGCATCTTATGACTGCTGACAATTCATGACAATACTGACAAAAAGTAAAGCAAGCGTCACCCAACGTGCTGACTCTAGAGCCCTGCTCCCTGTCATCTGCTGAAATGCACAAACAGAAACCTATAAAACCTGATCCACTGCGAACTAAAAGCGGATTTCCTGTCACTTTACTGACTGCATGTTTCCAGATCACACGGTTCTCATGTAATCTGAGCTAAAGGGAAGGACGAGGTCCTCAAAAGCTGCTCTGTTGGGCCCAGCAACCCATCACACCTGAGCCAAATGACTTTATGGCGCCTTCAGTGTTCTGCGGGATTAATCCGTAGCATTTATAAATTCTGCTAACAGCCACAGCATGCTTCTCACCTACTCCGACACTTCACGATTCAAGGAACGTCTCCAAAATAGATGGATCCAGGCGGGCACAGACTCAGGCAGACGCCTCTCCGCTAGGAGCGCATGTATGGGCAGCTGAAGCAGCTGCAGGAACTGTTTGTAGCCGGATAAATTTAGTGTAGCACGCCAGCTGCGCGTTACACTAAATAAGCCCCGTGGAAGACCGGCGAGTCAGGCGGAACTACGAATTACAGCTAACAAAGCTCTCCTGTCTGAAAAAGAGCTGCGGCTGTAACAACATGGAGAACTTGTGCCTCGTTCAATGTCCATCGGAAATGGGAAAGACAGTTGATTTGAAGAAGCCTCTGACTGAAGATACTCTGTGTCATGAAGAGGATGCTGGGTGTTGTCAAAGCAACACACCAGGTATGTTTTTGATAACCCAATCCAGACCTTGGAAATACAGTGGTGTTTAACACTGGTTAAACTGGTGTCTAACCAGTGTATTGCCAAGCTCAGTGTGTCCATCCTCATGCTAACGAACCAGACTAAATGTCATTTATTACTCTCTCACCTAAATAAATGCAGGCTTAAGCTATTTTCTTGTTGTTGTTGTTGTTTTCAATGGAATTGTTACATTTAATTTCCAGAGCAGAATGGCATTAAAATTACCTCTCAGTTTTAAGGTGATAATTCTATGGGGGAAAAAACAACAACAAGAGATGATGGCTGTCAGTTTCTGTTCTGCATCCTCTGGTTGAAACATATTCAGTAGTGAATACACTGGATCCCCAGATCTGTGGGAAACGGGAGTGAAGGGCTTGCCTCAGCGCCCCCTAGTGGCTGCTGTGTCACAAACCTCCACCATTAGTGTTTATCAGCAGAAGCTGCAGCTGCAGTCTTTGCCCAAAATAAGCAACATATCAATGAGTGGAAAAATCTTTTTCAGCATGCAACTACTAACTATTTAATTGCTATTTGTTAAATTGTGAAGTTTTGATCTCCTGCTTCAGTGTGAAGAAAATGTCCAGGTTTAGCAGCGTGTAAATAGTTTTTCCTGCTGATTATATCTTGTCACAAAGATAGCGAGGCAGTCGTTGTCTCTGCATCACATTTCCTCACGATTTGAACTTTGCCTTTGTCATCTGATGTGTTATTAATTGGAGCTGCGTGCACATTTATTGTTCAGCATACTGCGCTTGTTTCTGTCTAATGAACATCTGCACTTTGATTTATTTCGTCTGTCTGTCTGTGATTGTTGTAAATCTGCACATCATTGGATCTTGTAAAATATGTTTAAAGTTACTAAATCTGGAATCTAGATTACCACCAACCAAACAAGACTGGATGTTTTCTTTTGGCTATCAATGCAAAAACAGAATATACGTAATGAAAGAGCTTTGTTTCCCTCCACAAGAACTTATGGAAAATCTTTCATTCTGTCTTGCATAATTATGATGCAATATTTTACTATATTTCCTTCAATGTCTCTCCTGATTTGGTCCCACAGAAATACAGCAGAAACAGGAGAGAAATTGACTGTGTGAGCAAAGTCCATCAACGCATCCACACTGGAGAGAGGCCATACAGCTGTGACCAGTGTGGAAAGCATTTTGTTCAGTTAACACATCATGCAGTCCATCACTATAACTGCAGACGTCGACATACTCAGCCAAATCATGACTGAGATACAATGAACATCTTGGAATCCATGTAAAAAGTTTTAATACAAATCATTACAAAAGCAAATTGTAAGGTTTTTACTTTTATTCAGTATTCAGTGACACAGTATCGACACAGTTTTGCGACGCGTCCAAACGCTTCATGACGCCTCATTTACCCATCACTAATAAATATGCTTGGATTCAGATCTGCCCAGACTAAGAGTTAATCTCGAAGCTCAAGAGCCCATTGCAGACATTTTGAGTTAATTAATGTGAGGATTTGGTTTTTCTGTGTATTCATTCAGGTTTCTGTGTTCGGTTGAGTCTCCGCGTTGTCCTGCAGTTCGACAAAATGGCTGCCACCAGGTGCGCAGTTAGACAAAATGGCTGCCACCAGGTGCGCAGTTAGACAAAATGGCTGCCACCAGGTGCGCAGTTAGACAAAATGGCTGCCACCAGGTGCGCAGTTAGACAAAATGGCTGCCACCAGGTGCGCAATTTGACAAAATGGCTGCCACTAGGTGTGCAGTTAGACAAAATGGCTGCCACCAGGTGCACAGTTCACAAGCGTCCATCTTTGACCCTGAGTCAGACCCAAAAGCAGAAGACGTGGAGCCTCCTGCACAGAGAACAAGAACGCAGCTGGTGGCTTCTAAATTGTAATTCAACAACAAAACAGTTGTCTCTTCCAGCAGCCATTTTACATAGCATATAGCAGTAAAACTAGCTAACCTTAGTGTTACAACTCGGTTTGACTTGGGCCAAAAATGCAACATTTATTACATTTTCAGCCGTTCATTTTCACACTGCACTGTGTCAAACAAAGTAAAGATCAGGCGAGTAATTCAAGTGTAGAAATATTGCTTACAAAATGAATTTATTATGTATAAATACGAATGCAACAGTTCAGTCAAATATAAATCTGTTGTTAATCTCTTCATGCTAAATAAGTTTTAAACAAAAACTACAGTGAGTTCATTGATGATGTCATAGATGACATCAAATACATCACAATAGATCAAAGATGTTCTGAGCCTTTAAACGTTGGAATCTCAAGACATTGAACATTCGCGATCCAGAACTCTCATTGATTCCTGACGTCATATTTCTTAGAAATGATTAATTTCTCTCATGCGCTGGTACCGTTTGCTCTGCCACTCGGCTGGGGACTCGGCTATATCGTAACATCGGGCATGAAAAAAGTGTTTGATTATTTTACTGCAACAGATTCACCGTTGAATGGCAGTACCGTGGATACTGAAGAAACCGACCCGGCGGGGAAGGTTTCTTCTGCCACTGAGTTCGTGGAGGTCCCCAACGACCAGGCTGCCCCGGCTGGGTAGCCCTCTCATCCTCAGCGAGCTCTACCCCGGCTGGGGTAGTTCTCTCTGAGGATGAGGGAAAAGTCGTTGGGGATAGTGCAAGTATCGCTCCGAAAGGATCAACGGACCCGGAGGGGGACGTTGATCCTTTGGAGCAAAGGGTTTGGCCAGAAAACCAACAGATGTCTGGTTTTCCACACTACAACAGCAAAGAGAACATTTCTAACAACTACTGCAAGTTCTCCAATTATTTAAGGAACAGCTGGGTGAACGCAGCATTACAGTCTGTCCTGAACCTGAGCGAGACAAAGCGATGTCTCGCTCAGGAGAAGGTGTTCCTGGAGGCATCACCCATTCCATCCTGCTCTGGATTAATTCTGTCAACAGTTCGAAACCCTGGCAAACATGTCTCTCCTGCAGAGATCGCTCCAGTCCTGGAGGAGCTGAAAGAGAGGGAATTGGGAAAGGGAGGGGAATTGGATGTTCGATCTTTGTTAAATCTGGTGTTAGTCTGGCTTGACTCGTTCGGTGGACGGACCGACACGGAGTTGTACAGTGAGGGCAGCTGCTCCACATGCCGGGCCGATTGTTTAGAGCTTTTAAGTAACGGCCCCCTAATTGAACTACCAACACCTCGTTCAGAGAAAAACATCAAGGCACTTTTTAGCAGATGGTTGACTTTGGGGCTCAAAACAATTTGTCCTGGCTGTGGAGCAGGGCTGACTTATAAGCACTGCCTGACCAACAACAATGTGTTGGTCTTCCACCTGCCGCAGTCGGCCAGACTAACACAGTTTCAGAAAATTAAACCCAACCAGACATTGACAGTACCAGGAGAGCATGGACCAGAGGTATATCATTTGTCCTCGGTCATCTGCAGTGGGTCTGACCAGACCAAGTTTTATACTTGCATACCCCATGGACGTCAAGTAGTAAAAGCAATGGACGATCATGTCTTCACTGCAGCAGCTGTCTGCAGTGAAGACATGAAGAGGACAGGATTTCTTTACATATATGAGAAAGAAAGGAGGAAAAGCAGCACAAACTAAGATGGATCTGAAATGAACAAATCTTACTTTGTGCTGCTCTTCCTCCTTTCTTTCTCAGGTGTTGGTAGTTCAATTAGGGGGCCATTACAGCCCCTCCTCTCAATAGCGTTAAAGCTGAGAGGAGCTAGAAATTTCTGAATTAGGTGCTAAAAATTTTCTGGGATTGATGGGTAAAAAGATTAGACAGGTTTCCTGTTTGCAGGTTTCTCTCCGGGCGCTCCGGCTTCCTGCCACAGTCTAAAATCATGTCTGTTTGGGTAATTGGCCTCTAAATTCTCCTTAGATGTGAATAAAACATTAATTTTGTGAACAAAACGGTTGCACAGCGGCTCAGTTGGGACAACTGTTGCCTTGCAGCAACAAAGTCCTGGGTTTGAATCTCCTCTCCCATAATTCTCTTCCCAAGAGCCTTTACTTCAGAATAAAGGCTCAGAAATAATTAAATGTATTTCTGACATGTAAATACAAAATGTCAGTCATTACGTTTTGGAATTAAATTTCATGAATGACATATCAAAAAGAAATTTGCAGGTTTCTCTTCCGGGTGCTCCGGCTTCCTGCCACAGTCTAAAATAATGGCGATATTATATAGCCTATATAAAAAGATTAGACAGGTTTCCTGTCTAATCTTTAATCTTTAGACAGGAATATATATATATATATATATATATATATATATATAATATATATATATATATATATATATATATATATATATATATATATATATATATATATGTATGTGTGTATATATGTGTATATATATACACACATATATATATACACACACACACATATATATATATATATAAAAAAAAAAAAAATTCCCTTCTCACCCACCACGGGTGGTTCTTATCCTCTGAGCTCGGGTCCTCTACCAGAGGCCTGGGAGCTTGAGGGTTCTGCGCAGTATCTTGGCTGTGCCAAGGACTGCACATTTCTGGACTGAGATGTCTGATGTTGTTCCTGGGATCTGTTGTAGCCACTGCTCCAGTTTGGGGGTTACTGCCCCGAGGGCCCCGATGACCACAGGCACCACTGTGGTCTTCACCTTCCAGGCCCTCTCCAGTTCTTCCCTGAGGCCCTGGTATTTCTCCAGTTTCTCGTGCTCCTTTTTCCTGATGTTGCAATCACTTGGTATTGCTACATCTACCACAACGGCTTTCCTCTGATGTTTATCCACTACGACAATGTCTGGTTGGTTCGCCATTACCATTTTGTCTGTCTGGATCTGGAAGTCCCACAGGATCTTAGCTCTGGCGTTCTCCACCACCTTTGGGGGTGTTTCCCACTTTGATCTCGGGGTTTCCAGTCCATATTCTGCACAGATGTTTCTATACACTATGCCTGCCACTTGGTTATGTCGCTCCATGTACGCTTTCCCTGCCAGTATCTTGCACCCTGCTGTGATGTGCTGGACTGTCTCAGGGGCCTCCTTGCACAACCTACACCTTGGGTCTTGTCTGGTGTGGTAGATCTGGGCCTCTATTGCTCTGGTGTTTAGGGCCTGTTCCTGGGCGGCCAGGATGAGGGCCTCTGTGCTGTCCTTGAGTCCAGCTTTTTCCAGCCATTGGTAGGATTTACTGATATCAGCCACTTGGGTTATTTGCTGGTGGTACATCCCATGTAGGGGCTTGTCCTCCCATGATGGTATCTCTGGCACCTCAACCTCCGTTCCCTGTTGTCTGAGACATTCACTGAGCACATTGTCTGTTGAGGCTTTGTCCCTGATGTATTTATGGATCTTAGTTGTTTCGTCCTGGACAGTGGTTCTCACACTCACTAGTCCTCTGCCTCCTTCCTTGCGGCTCGTGTACAGTCTCAGGGTGCTGGATTTGGGATGGAACCCTCCATGCATGGTTAGTAGCTTTCTAGTCTTAATATCTGTGGCTTTCATCTCCTCCTTTGGCCAGCTGATTATTCCAGCAGGGTATCTGATTACTGGCAGGGCATAGCTGTTTATCGCACGGATTTTGTTCTTGCCATTGAGCTGGCTTCTCAGGACTTGCCTTATTCGTTGGAGGTATTTAGCTGTGGGTCCTTTCCTTGTGGCCTCATCGAGGTTGCCATTTGCTTGTGGTATACCTAGGTACTTGTAACTGTCCTCTATGTCTGCTATTGTTCCTTGTGGGAGTGAGACTCCTTCTGTGTGGATCACCTTCCCCCTCTTTGTGATCAGCCGACCACACTTCTCTAGTCCGAATGACATTCCAATGTCAGTGCTGTAGATCCTGGTGGTGTGGATCAGTGAGTCGATGTCTCGCTCACTCTTGGCATACAGCTTGATGTCATCCATGTAGAGGAGGTGACTGATGTTGGCCCCATTTTTGAGTCGGTATCCATAGCCAGTCTTGTTGATAATTTGGCTGAGGGGGTTCAGGCCTATGCAGAACAGTAGCGGGGACAGGGCATCTCCTTGGTATATGCCACATTTGATGGACACTTGTGCAAGTGGTTTGCAGTTGGCTTCAAGGGTGGTTTTCCACAGCCTCATCGAGTTTGCAATGAAGGCTCTCAGAATCCTGTTGATGTTATACATCTCTAGGCATTCAATGATCCAAGTATGCGGCATTGAGTCATAGGCTTTCTTGTAATCGATCCAAGCCATGCACAGGTTGGTGTGTCGGGTTTTGCAGTCTCGGGCAACTGTGCGGTCTACGAGGAGTTGGTGTTTGGCTCCTCTGGTATTTACACCGATACCCTTCTGTGCCGTGCTCATGTGTTTATCCATGTGTTTGCTTATCTTGGCCGCTATGATGCCTGACATGAGCTTCCAGGTTGTGGAGAGGCAGGTTATTGGTCGGTAGTTGGGTGGGACTGGACCCTTTGATGGATCCTTCTGGATTAGGATTGTCCGCCCTTCATATATATATATATATATATATATATATATATATATATATATATATATATATATATATATATATATATATATATATATATATATATAAATGTCCAGGTGTGATATGAGAGAGAGTTGTCTTTGTTTAGCAACTCATCGCAGAGAGCTGTGTGCTCTTCAAACCACTGGCATTTGGTGAAGAAAAAAAATACTACATTTTAGAAGAAAAAAAATTTTTTATAAGGTGCGCAGTTTGACAAAATGGATTCCACTTTGCCTCTTGATTGATCCCACCTGTGTCTGTGTTTCCTTCTTGGGTACTTGTCTGCTCTGTTGTGTCACGTCTTTTCCTTTATGCCAGTTGCTACCAGAGTTTGAGCGCCTTGCCTCTGCTACTGATCATTAAATCATCGTTTCTCTCACTTCGACCTGGTCCACTGCATCGACCTCACAACCACAATTCATGACAATTAGCTGATTAGAGATATTACAGGAGTTTCCAATTCTTAATTTTTCACAAAATTTTCTGAGACACCAAATTGTAGGTTTTTATTGTCTACATGCCATAGTCATCAAAATTACAAGACATAAATGCTTTAAATACTTCACTCTGTGTGAATGAATCCATGGAATATATGAGTTTCACTTTCTGGCCTAAGTGCGAATAGTGTGATGTTCTGAGTACGCACATCAGAACTACCAACCTTGCATGTGATGTGCAGGTTTCCCTCTTCAGTAGTTCTCTATGAATATTTGTGTGAATAGGTCAGTGACGTTACTGGAATCTGTAGAACGAACATCAGGAAAATAAAAGTTACTGTATTTTTGGAATGAACTTTATGCTTTAGATATGTGCGACTTCTTGATTCTACTGCCTAATGTATTTCTTCAAACTATGCTTAGTTTTTAATTTTTAATGCCACTCCAAGATATTATAAAGCTTGCACTGAAAAAAACCCCACAAAAACGTACCAATATTTTTAAATCTAATTTCTAGTGAGAATTTTGCAGAACACTTGAAATAAGACAAAAATTCAAGTAATTTTCAGCAAGAAAGAAATTGGTTTCAAGTAACTAATTCCTTAATATTGATGAAACAGGTCGTACGTGAAATAATCTGCCAGGGAAACAAGACATTTTCTCCACAGAGTGAATTTTCTCTACTTGCATTTTTGCTCTGTAAGAACACGTCCGGCCTGGTGAACGACTCCGTGTGGCGCTGCACCGCCACCTAAGGAGGTTTACGTTATGCAAAAAAAACTAACTTTGCAATAGAAGAAAAATCATTAACTGAATTAGGCAATGTCTTACACAGCTTTGACAAATCACTTAACCAAGTGCTTTAGATCGTTTGGACCCATTACAACACCAGAGAAACAATCCCTCTCTGTTCAAGAGTCAGTCCATATTTCTTCTTTTTATTTCTTTTTACACAAGCTGGTGTCAAATTCTGGTCTTTTGACCTTTTCTCTCAGTTTTCATGGCAGCAGTTAATTTATCACAGTATATTTGAGAAGTAGTGTCGTCTAAATGTGTTTATTTGTTTTCGGTTGCTTGTTGTTTTTTTAAAACAGTGAAATGTGCAGGAATTACACAAGGATCAAAATTCTGCCAAGTAACTGCGTCTGCAGCCGCCTGTCAGTGCTCCTTTGAAAATCTGAAACCCTTTTTACAGTGGGGCTTGTTTTTCAAGATGCCATCAATCTCAGATGCAATGGACATTGTTATCTTCGGAAGAACCTGTAAAAACAAAGGAGACAAAGACAAGGTTTTTCTTAAAGTTCCAGTTAGTGTCCTATCACAAATGATAAAAATTCTTGCCAATTTAAAGTCAAACTGTAATGTGTTTTCTTATTTATTTAAATCAGACCTTTTTTTGTTTGTATTTGCAGTGTCACTGTGAATATGTAAAATCACCAGAAATAAGAGGAAAACCCCAACAGACACCTGAGCAACAAAGTATCAAAAAGATTCACTCTATTGGTTTTGTTTTGCTCGGTTGCATGTTTGCGCTTATTACATCTGCTTCCTGTGTGATCGCTGACCTGTATGGCGCTGATGTTCTCCACTAGCTGAGCAGGTCTGGAGGCCCCCAGCAGCACAGAGTTCACCTTGTCATTTCTCAGGCACCACGCTGTAAAAATGTCAGACATAAGGATTCGATCTGAGCGCAGTCTTTACCAGCAACGGAACTGTTCAAGCCTGCTGTCAAAATCTGTACCAAGTAACACCTGCTTTCAAACTTTTGCTTACTGTTAAGTGAGAGAGCAGAGGAGAGTCACGGGTCTGTTAAAGGCTTAACACCGTTTAACACTGGTTAAACTGGTGTCTAACCAGTGTATTGCCAAGCTCAGTGTGTCCATCCTCATGCTAACGAACCAGACTAAATGTCATTTATTACTCTCTCACCTAAATAAATGCAGGCTTAAGCTATTTTCTTGTTGTTGTTTTTTTCAATAGAATTATTACATTTAATTTCCAGAGCAGAATGGCATTAAAATTACCTCTCAGTTTTAAGATGATAATTCTATGGGGAAAAAAACAACAACAAGAGATGATGGCTGTCAGTTTCTGTTCTGCATCCTCTGGTTGAAACATATTCAGTAGTGAATACACTGGATCCCCAGATCTGTGGGAAACGGGAGTGAAGGGCTTGCCTCAGCGCCCCCTGGTGGCTGCTTTGTCACAAACCTCCACCATTAGTGTTTATCAGCAGAAGCTGCAGCTGCAGTCTTTGCCCAAAATAAGCAACATATCAATGAGTGGAAAAATCTTTTTCAGCATGCAACTACTAACTATTTAATTGCTATTTGTTAAATTGTGAAGTTTTGATCTCCTGCTTCAGTGTGAAGAAAATGTCCAGGTTTAGCAGCGTGTAAATAGTTTTTTTTCCTGCTGATTATATCTTGTCACAAAGATAGCGAGGCAGTCGTTGTCTCTGCATCACATTTCCTCACAATTTGAACTTTGCCTTTGTCATCTGATGTGTTATTAATTGGAGCTGCGTGCACATTTATTGTTCAGCATACTGCGCTTGTTTTCTGTCTAATGGACATCTGCACTTTGATTTATTTCGTCTGTCTGTCTGTGATTGTTGTAAATCTGCACATCATTGGATCTTGTAAAATATGTTTAAAGTTACTAAATCTGGAATCTAGATTACCACCAACCAAACAAGACTGGATGTTTTCTTTTAGCTATCAATGCAAAAAAAGAACATGCGTAATGAAAGAGCTTTGTTTCCCTCCACAAGAACTTATGGAAAATCTTTCATTCTGTCTTGCATAATTATGATGCAATATTTTACTATATTTCCTTCAATGTCTCTCCTGATTTGGTCCCACAGAAATACAGCAGAAACAGGAGAGAAATTGACTGTGTGAGCAAAGTCCATCAACACATCCACACTGGAGAGAGGCCATACAGCTGTGACCAGTGGAAAGCATTTTGTTCAGTTAACACATCATGCAGTCCATCACTATAACTGCAGACGTCGACATACTCAGCCAAATCATGACTGAGATACAATGAACATCTTGGAATCCATGTAAAAAGTTTTAATACAAATCATTACAAAAGCAAATTGTAAGGTTTTTACTTTTATTCAGTATTCAGTGACACAGTATCGACACAGTTTTGCGACGAGTCCAAACGCTTCATGACGCCTCATTTACCCATCACTAATAAATATGCTTGGATTCAGTTCTGCCCAGACTAAGAGTTAATCTCGAAGCTCAAGAGCCCATTGCAGACATTTTGAGTTAATTAATGTGAGGATTTGGTTTTTCTGTGTATTCATTCAGGTTTCTGTGTTCGGTTGAGTCTCCGCGTTGTCCTGCAGTTCGACAAAATGGCTGCCACCAGGTGCGCAATTTGACAAAATGGCTGCCACCAGGTGCGCAGTTAGACAAAATGGCTGCCACCAGGTGCGCAGTTCGACAAGTGTCCATCTTTGACCCTGAGTCAGACCCAAAAGCAGAAGAAGTGGAGCCTCCTGCGCAGCGAACAAGAACGCAGCTGGTGGCTTCTAAATTGTAATTCAACAACAAAACAGTTGTCTCTTCCAGCAGCCATTTTACATAGCATATAGCAGTAAAACTAGCTAACCTTAGTGTTACAACTTGGTTTGACTTGGGCTAAAAATGCAACATTTATTACATTTTCAGCCGTTCATTTTCACACTGCACTGTGTCAAACAAAGTAAAGATCAGGCGAGTAATTCAAGTGTAGAAATATTGCTTACAAAATGAATATATTATGTATAAATACGAATGCAAAAGTTCAGTCAAATATAAATCTATTGTTAATCTCTTCATGCTAAATAAGTTTTAAACAAAAACTACAGTGAGTTCATTGATGATGTCATAGATGACATCAAATACATCACAATAGATCAAAGATGTTCTGAGCCTTTAAATGTTGGAATCTCAAGACATTGAACATTCTCGATCCAGAACTCTCATTGATTCCTGACGTCATATTTCTTAGAAATGATTAATTTCTCTCATGCGCTGGTACCGTTTGCTCTGCCACTCGGCTGGGGACTCGGCTATGTCGTAACATCTGGCATGAAAAAGGTATTTGATTATTTTACTGAAACTGATTCACCGTTGAATGGCAGTACCGTGGATACTGAAGAAACCGACCCGGCGGGGAAGGTTTCTTCTGCCACTGAGTTCGTGGAGGTCCCCAACGACCAGGCTGCCCCGGCTGGGGTAGCCCTCTCATCCTCAGCGAGCTCTACCCCGGCTGGGTAGTTCTCTGAGGATGAGGGAAAAGTCGTTGGGGATAGTGCAAGTATCGCTCCGAAAGGATCAACGGACCCGGAGGGGGACGTTGATCCTTTGGAGCAAAGGGTTTGGCCAGAAAACCAACAGATGTCTGGTTTTCCACACTACAACAGCAAGAGAACATTTCTAACAACTACTGCAAGTTCTCCAATTATTTAAGAAACAGCTGGGTGAACGCAGCATTACAGTCTGTCCTGAACCTGAGCGAGACAAAGCGATGTCTCGCTCAGGAGAAGGTGTTCCTGGAAGCATCACCCATTCCATCCTGCTCTGAATTGATTCTGTCAACTGTTCAAAACCCTGGCAAACATGTCTCTCCTGCAGAGATCGCTCCAGTCCTGGAGGAGCTGAAAGAGAGGGAATTGGGAAAGGGAGGGGAATTGGACATTCGATCTTTGTTAAATCTGGTGTTAGTCTGGCTTGACTCGTTCGGTGGACGGACCGACACGGAGTTGTACAGTGAGGGCAGCTGCTCCACATGCCGGGCAGATTGTTTAGAGCTTTTAAGTAACGGCCCCCTAATTGAACTACCAACACCTCGTTCAGAGAAAAACATCAAGGCACTTTTTAGCCGATGGTTGACTTTGGGGCTCAAAACAATTTGTCCTGGCTGTGGAGCAGGGCTGACTTATAAGCACTGCCTGACCAACAACAATGTGTTGGTCTTCCACCTGCCGCAGTCGGCCAGATTAACACAGTTTTCAGAAAGTTAAACCCAACCAGACGTTGACAGTACCAGGAGAGCATGGACCAGAGCAGTATCATTTGTCCTCGGTCATCTGCAGTGGGTCTGACCAGACCAAGTTTTATACTTGCATACCCCATGGACGTCAAGTAGTAAAAGCAATGGACGATCATGTCTTCACTGCAGCGGCTGTCTGCAGTGAAGACATGAAGGACAGGATTTCTTTACATATATGAGAAAGAAAGGAGGAAAAGCAGCACAAAGTAAGATGGATCTGAAATGAACAAATCTTACTTTGTGCTGCTCTTCCTCCTTTCTTTCTCAGGTGTTGGTAGTTCAATTAGGGGGCCATTACAGGCCCTCCTCTCAATAGCGTTAAAGCTGAGAGGAGCTAGAAATTTCTAAATTAGGTGCTAAAAATTTTCTGGGATGGATGGGTAAAAAGATTAGACAGGTTTCCTGTTTGCAGGTTTCTCTCCGGGTGCTCCGGCTTCCTGCCACAGTCTAAAATCATGACTGTTTGGGTAATTGGCCTCTAAATTCTCCTTAGATGTGAATAAAACATTAATTTTGTGAACAAAACGGTTGCACAGCGGCTCAGTTGGGACAACTGTTGCCTTGCAGCAACAAAGTCCTGGGTTTGAATCTCCTCTCTCATAATTCTCTTCCCAAGAGCCTTTACTTCAGAATAAAGGCTCAGAAATAATTAAATGTATTTCTGACATGTAAATACAAAATGTCAGTCATTACATTTTGGAATTAAATTTTATGAATGACATATCAAAAAGAAATTTGCAGGTTTCTCTCCGGGCGCTCCGGCTTCCTGCCACAGTCTAAAATAATGGCGATATTATATATATAATCTTTAGACAGGAATATATAAATGTAAATATATTTACACACACACACACCCACACACACACACACACACCACACACACACACACACCCCCACACACACACACACAAACACACACACACACATATATATATATATACACATATATACACACATATAAATATATTTATATATGTCCAGGTGTGATATGAGAGAGAGTTGTCTTTGTTTAGCCACTCGTATCAGAGAGCTGTGTGCTCTTCAAACCACTGGCGTTTAGTGAAGAAAAAAAATACATTTTACAAGAAAAAAAATATTTTATAATCTTTATAAGGTGCGCAGTTTGACAAAATGTCTTCAACTTTGCCCCTTGATGTAACATCCAAACTACACACAATAACCAGCAGATATGTTCCACATAGCTCTGAAATATTTTACTAAAGAACCACCACAGCACGCTTAGTCACCTTTAAACAATATTTAAACTCTATGTGAATTCATTTGAAAGCTGATCAAGGCAATTTTTTTCAATGCAGTTGAGAAACTAAGGTGCAAAATTAACAAATTTTCAAGAGCTAATCTTAAACTAAAGAATTGTTCTTATTACACTCGTCTGTATCAGTTGATTCTAATACCAATTTGATATTATCAATATTTTGGGTCAATATGGCCACCCCTGGTTTATCTATTTTCAATAATCTAGCGACAGTCACCCCTCACCCCTATCAGGGTGAGGGGTGTGTCTTAAGATGGACTTTGTTTTTTCACTCATTAATAGCAAAAATATTACTATCTAGGAAATGTGTTGACTGTGTCCAAATGTTGATTTAAGCATGTGCTTTTGGATGGGATGGGATCGCCCAGGAATTCCATTTAATCTTAATGGGTGTAATTTATATTTTGTCTCATATTCAATATTACGCCTTAAAAATGAAAATCAAAAACAGGAAAAGTGTTGAATGAAAACCTCTGAATGACACAAAGCACTTAAAAAAAAAAAAAAAAAAGGTTATCCAGAAAAGACTAAATATTCCAGAATGGCCAAAATAATGTGATAGAAAAAACATGACAGTCACAGGAAAACCCAGTATAGTTTACCAATAGCAAGTTGTGGCAAGGTACACTGCAGACGTTGTGCGAGGGTTTCTAGTTCCTGCAGTTTACGCTGCTCTCGGTGACCCTCCTCACTCATTATCTTGTCTTTTATCCATTCATATCCCTGTGGGAGATCGCACACACATATCACAGATCAGATTTTAACTATGGAAAATGACCAAAACTGTTCCTATTCAGACACAGTGTGATAAACATGTTCACCCACTGGCCACTTTATTAGGTACACCTTGCTAGTACCGGTTTGGATTCCCTTTTGCCTTAGTTCTTCGTGGCATAGATTCAACAAGTTTTTGGAAACATTCCTCAGAGAGTCTGGTCCATATTGACATGATAGCATCACACAGTTCTTCACATACCACGAAGAACTAAGACAGTTCTGAAAACAAAAGGGGGTCCAACTCAGAATTAGCAAGGTGTCCCTAATAAAGCGGCCAGTGGATGTCTATGTAAATGCCTATGACAGACTGATGATCTCTTCAAGGTTTATTAGACACACTAATGGCTAACGATGGTACCATTCCCCAATAAACCTGCAACAATTAAATTTAGGCACAGAGAAAAGTCTGAATATTTTTGTTTTAACCCATTTGTGTAACTTTTCTCTGTCAGAAATTGTTTTTGTGTAAAAGCTAATGGTTGAGGCAAAGCTTAGCAAGCAAAAGTTGTAGCAGAAGAATTATTTGTTACCTTAAGAGACGCTCGTGCAGAAGGCGGTATTCCACTTCGATATTTGCCCGAGATTATCCCACAGGCCAATGGAGACCATGTCATAGCTCCAATACCTGCAATTCCCAGATAAATAAATTGAATTTAAAATATTGCTCAGTAACAGAATGACGTTTACTATTCAACCTTAATAATGCAGCGCTTTAACTGAGTTAAAGTTGGTCTTTTCTATATTCCTTAGTTTCTTTTTAATAGACTGTTTCTGTTTTACTTTAGTTCAGTCCTTCATTAGCGATTCTAGCTACAATTATTTCGTAGGTCTAGTTATTCTTGAGTGTTTATTTATTTCCTAGTTCCCTGTGTACTCCCTCTCTCTCTCTATTTGTACTCATGCCTTTTGCTCTTTCCCCTCACACCTGCAACCTGTTTCTTCTTCTTCTTCTTGATTTTAACTGGCGGTTTGCAAAAGAAAAACAGCCACCAACTTGTATGAACTACACTTTAGGGGCATTTTCAATATTTCTACATGTGAAAAACAGTGATAAGCTGTTGGAGTGTGAGCTGTCCACATTGTGTAGTCATCCTAATTGGCCACATGATGGTGCCAAACCCACCTTATCTGGGCCAGCAACAGTCAACACCTCAGTCAGGCTGCTTCATTTGTGTATTTATATCAACTTCTATCAACTTTAAATGGCTTAATCCACATGGTTGACCATCACACATTCACAATAAAAAATTGTTTCATAATTTATCCTGAAGTAATGCAGTCCTCTTGTGGAACAAAATTAATTATCTACAATATTAATATATAAAATATTCTGAGTTGTATAAGCTGTTTTCTATTTCTCTCTCCTATCCAGCTGCATCTCCTTTGTGTAGGTAAAAAGGAGGACTAAGGCCAGCGGCCTGGAAGGGAAGAGATAACAAATAGTTAGTGCACCCCACTATGGGAGCAGGATGAGATGCTCAACTTATCTGAGTGGCCTTGGAGGAAGCTTGGTAAAGGATGCCTCCCCCTCTGGCTGTCTATTTGGTTCAGAGTACCCCTGTTTATGTTATGTGTCCTAATTTGGTATTGGGCATTTGAAACAACTCCCACTTCCTGTGCACCAAGGAACTGTGTATGATTCTGTGATTGTTTCAGCCTCCTCAGAACCTCAGATCTTTCCCAAATACTATGCAAGGTGCTTACCTATTTTGTGGTAAAGCTGTGGGAGCTGCACTTCCACCTTTTCCCTTTGGAACATGTGGTATTCTGCCTGTTCACAAATGGGAGGGATCTGGTTGAACTGTCGTGCTACAGAATACGCCTCCTGCAGACAGACCCAGGGAAAAAAGGTATTCTTTAGCTATTCAATTTTTGCTTGAGCCAAAAATTCATTATGCAGACAATGATGTCAGCATAATGCACAGATGGATGGATGGATGGATGGATGATGGATGGATGGATGGATGGATGGATGGATGGATGGATGGATGGATGGATGGATGGATGGATGGGATGGATGATGGATGGATGGATGGATGGATGGATGGATGGATGGATGGATGGATGGATGGATGGATGGATGGATGGATGGATGGATGGATGGATGGATGGATGGTGGATGGATGGATGGATGGATGGATGGATGGATGGTGGATGGATGGATGGATGGATGGATGATGGATGGATGGATGGATGGATGGAAAATGAGAATCCCTTTTTCTCTCAGTTGTGTTTTTTATATATGTTCTTTGTAGAATGATCAAGTTTAGATTTAATCAGCTTGAGGATCTTAAATCTGCTCAGGCTGATTTAATCTGCCTGATAATCTCCAGTTTAAATTCTGACCTGGAAAAGATTAAATGAAGTCTTTTTTTGACAGTTAAAGGGTTTTAACTCAATGGCAGGTGACAAAAAATACACAAAGTGAAAACAAGAGACAGTTAGCTTTTGTTATGCTGATGCTAATCCAGTATTATTATCAAAACTTGCTTTTACTGTTTTACAATTTGACTGATCAAAGATTAAAGTAAACTTCAGGACATTTTGACTGGCTGCTATTCCCCATTAGTCTGTAGCTCATGACGATATCTTTACTCTGCACTATAAAAAGTGTTTTTGGCTGCAATTCAACTATGGGAATTTTCTTTCTTTTACATTAGTCTAACTTAATTCATTTGGTTTATTGATGACAACTTACTTTTTTGTGTTCAATTCACTTAAAATTTAGAAATTTAACTAACTTTAATTTAATTAACCTGAAGGATCTGTTTTTACTTAAATTTTAAAAATAAACATAGTAGAACCAACTTATTTGAATCGCTTCAATTGGTGACAAGTAATTCAATTAAGTTTGTCATTTATTTCCAACTTAACTCATTAAATATGTTTCAGTTGGAGATTGAAGCATATGAATTGCACCTCATCGAAATGACTATAAAATAAGCCTTAGCAAAATAATAAAACACAAACTGGATGACAGACACAGACGACCATTTGGATGTGGTTTAGTCAGCATATTAATGGGTCAGAAACACTTATTTTAGTTCTAATCTCATGTTTGGTTGAATTATTCACTGTTTGGATGCTGGAGTTACCTACCATGCCTATAATAATGTGTTGAACTTGTTTCCTGCTTGGCTTTGTGGCTCAGATCCACATCAGATTTTAAGGTGGACAGTGAGTGGAACTGTCCATGTTCTCTTTTCTGATGACAAATTCACTTTTGGGTCTCACCATCAACTCCAACTCAGCAAGACGAAAGCCTTGCTTAGTTTAATGCTGAGAAACTAATTAGTATTTTGTTATAAAACTCACCATAATCTCCATGGAGTTCCATCGTGATGTTCCCCAGTACAGAGCCATCCCCCTGTTGATGACATAGGTCATTGCCCTTACTGTCTCTGGCAAAACAAGAAAAAAAAAAGACCAAAGGGGTTACAAACTGGACCACAACAAAATGGAAAATGTACACAAGCAGAATACATTAACCAATTGCAAGGTTTCATGGGGTATTATTAGTGTATTATTAGCCTGGTGGGCCACCAGGCTTTACTTGGGCAACCACCAGGCTAAGAATTGCTTATTTATTTTAGTTTTTTTATATGTTTGCATTTTGTAAGACTTTATAGTTGATATTCAGGCATTAATCTTTCAATAATACATAATTATCAAGGGAAATTTTTGTATTTCCTGTTAACTTCAAACATTCTTTAACTCGAAAACCTGGCAGGCTGAGAATTGTAATCCAGTTCTTAGTATTGCACTGAGAAAAAACAATTTAAAACAATTTGTAAAAAGCAAAATGAAAAGAAGCGCTTGATCTCAAAAATATGTACACTAACCTTCTATAGGTGTGTATGGATCTGGTCGATTTGCAAACACAACGTCCACATACTCTAGCTGAAGTCTGTCCAGTGATGCTCTTAAACCTGTTAAATTTAGATGCACACTGCCATCATTCAATATTCCTGAAAAGTTTATTTAGTTCGCTAACTCCATCACTAAGTGAAACACTTCGCGAGACAGATGTTCAAGAGTCATTATTTCTGTCAAATATAATGATTTTTTTGCTAATTAATAACAAAATGTATCAAATTAAAATATTATAAAAAACCCAAAACATGTACTTTCATATATGTATGTTAGAAAATCAAAGCGAGGTTTTGGTCAAGGTGTTTCCATATCTTACCTTCAATAATGTGTTTTCTAGAAAGTCCTCTTTCCATTTCTGCACTAAAAAACAGAAAGAAATGTATTTATTGTTGATTTGTTGATATAAAAAAGTACTTGTTCTACTTTCAAACATATATCAATTTTGATAAGATCTGATTCTTTATCAGCAGAGTTTGCAATGACATGGGCCCACAGTCAGACCCAGTCTCTGTTGTAATATTCCCCACTATTTTTTTAAAAAAAATTAGCTTCAGTTCAGGACTAAAACCCAGTGAAAACCGGTAAGTCAAGTCCATCACATCCTGGGTCTACGTTTAATCTAAGGACTAAGGAGACTTTAGTCCTCTGCATGGCCGTCGCCGGTTCGATTGTAGCCTGATGACCTTTGCTGCATGTCGTCTCTTTCCTGTCTAACTTCTCTCTAATAAAGGCCACCTGACCCAAAAAAACTTTGTTTACTTCTTTATTTTAAGAAACTAAAGGATTTGAGTAAGACTGACTTAAATTTCTCCAGTTAAGTCAACTTGATAAATTGAGTTAAATCAACTTAATACCTTCAGGTGAACCAACTTGACTGAATTACTTGTCACTATTGAAGCAATTCAATTAAATTGGTCCTACTATGTCAACTTTTCAATGTACACAATCTTTGATAAACTAAAATAACATGTTAAAACCTATGTTTAAAATAATTGAAGATTTAGATATATTTTGAGCAAAATGTGAGTAATACCATAATTTTGGATATTTTAGTTTGTTAACTTGTAACAACTTAAACATTTGAGTTAACTTTCTGTAGAACTAAGACAAAGAGATTTTAATTATTTATTAGAAAAACAATTATTTGAGTAAGAGTGACTTTAATTTGTCATGTTAAACACACTTAATGAATTAAGTTATAAAAACTTAGTAAATTGAGATGGATAAACTGAATTGAATTAGATGATCATAAGAGATTGAGTTGGTCAGACTTAGGATGCGAAACTGGGATTGAACTCTGACTGGTATCAGCTATAGCTTTAATATTTTTCCATTGTCCTTCAACCAACAGTTGAAAAATAATGCAGCCCATTCTCTGGTGTTCTGAGGCATTTCTGACTCAAAACTTCATTCGTTGTTTTCCTCGGGATTACAAAACTTTCCCATCGTTTCTCGTGTGACTTCTGATGACGCTGCTGACTTCAAAGTCATTTTTGCTTTAAATATAGTCACTGCATTTTCTTTGTCAACACAAGACTCCAGATTTCTTTTGCTACATACAGAGACATAGAAGACAAGAAAATATGTACATACTTTCCTCCCCAAAAGAGTTTGGTGGTGATAACAAGACTGGAACGCCTGCAATTGAACAAAAAAACCCAGAAAATGTTGCTTTGTATGCACAGTGTCTAGTTAATTTAAGTTAGTTAATAAAACAGGTTTTATTAACTAGGGAAGAAAATATTTTAAAAATGATATCAGTTTAGGAAGGCAACTATATTTTACTCATTTTAGACTGCATAAATTACAAGCAATTATTGAAATAACCATAAAAACAATCTACCTCCACCCTTTCTTCTTTATAATGCCTCCCAACACGGCTTCTGCTCTGAGAAATTGCAGAGGAAAGAAAGCTGTTAAATCTTTGATATTTAGCGTTTACCGCAGACTCAGACAGTCTGTGGCTAATTTGGGATTACTAATCCCAAGTTTTATTTAAAATATCTGCAGTGGGAGAAATCACATATCAAATTGGATGCAAAATGCAAAATCTCTAACATATATATTTAAAGTGGCACAAACATGTTCGCTCCCTTTTATCAAATGGGAGATCGGTTTACAATGTAGAAGCAAGTCTCAAACAGTTGTGTGTGAAAATTCAACACATCCTTCATGGCTCGGTGCATAACTTGTTTCTAGATCTTTTATCTATTGTTATATGTGCATTGCAGTCACATTACTTTATGCTTTGGAAAACAAATTACATTAAATCCTTTTTTTAAAATGAAGATGTGTTCTCTCAACTTATGGCAGTAATATTCTCCCATAAATTGGACAGGCCAAGTTAGATTTTTTTAGGCCCAATCTAGATTGCTTTTTGCAAGTAATTTTTTTCCAGGGGAAATTTTTGCTGGCAAATTTACAGTAAATAAATAGATTTAGAAAAAAAATTATACATAATTACACAGGGTGAAAAAAAATTGTGTTAAATATCTACAAAAAAGTCTGATTTCTTCCACAGAATTAATTCCAAGAGACACTCCTGCTTTAAGGTCCCTCTTACCTTCCACAGTTATACACTTCAGAGGTGTCGAACAGATTGATTCCACTCTCATACGCCAAAGTTGTCATTTCCTCTGCCACCTGGGACGAAAATAATGTAGATGTTAAGCAAACAAATTGATGTATACTACACCGTGTTCCAAATTATTGTGCAAGTGTCATTTTTTCAGATTTTTTAAAATTGTCAATGCAAATGATGGTCAGTATAATTTTCAAGGTTAGGAGGTTCCAGAGGCACCAGCAGCTTCGAATAACTGTTTGCTGCATTGTAAGTGCATTTTAACAGCTGCTCTCTTAATCCCATGACTTTTTCTAACAGAAACCTTCCTCATTAGGCCTTTATCTGTACAAACCCATCTTTGTTCTGAATCAGCCACAAATATCTTCATAGTACAATGATAACGCTTCAGTTTCAATATCTAATGTTTTCATACCTTGTTATATGGCATTACACTATCTGATAATTTTCATCAGCAGAGATCCTTTCTCATTCCCATATTGCTAGAAACCTGTGGGCTGCTCAATAATGTGGAACATCCTTCTTAAGTAGATTTCCTTTAATTAAGCTCACCAGACAAACTAATCAACCCAGATCTCTGAAATTAATGATAGTGATTCATACCATCTATAAGTTTAATATATGTATAAACAAATCATTTTATCTTTATGGCACTTAAATCCAGTTTGCATAATAATTTGGAACGCGGTGTAGTTGCCCTTCCTCTGACCTGTAAATGATGATGTAGTTACATTTTCTCTTACCTCATCTGTGATCTGGCCTCCAAAGGTAACCCATGTACCTGCACAAAACAGGAATACTTAACTTTTTATGGGTGCATAGGGGATTATGGAAACAAATCCCAACTTTAACTTTTAACCAGCATGAGTACGCCATAGGCCCACGTGCTAGCACCGTGTCTGTACCTTGTGACACATATGTACTTCCATAAAGGGCTGTCCAATGTGCTGGCAATTTTTATTTGTTTGTTCTTTTAATTGTAGTTGTTGATATTATAGATTGTCTTTTATTTTAACTTTATGCTTACCTAATCCAACACAGGACACCCTCAGTCCTGATTTTCCCAAATTTCTGTTGACACAAAAAATAATTAATTTGTTTATACATATATAGCAGATAATCTCAGTACATTAGTCCCTTGTGAAAATGTACTATTGCATTTTATCAAACAATAAGCAATGGAGAGTTTTTTTTATTATCATTATTTTTAAGACTAAAATAATTCATGTCCCTGAAATGTCCAGTTTTATTCATTATATTTTGTTTTCACTAATCTTTGGATTTGATTTTGCATCCATTTGTATCCTGTTGTTTTTGTGTTGTGTGTTTTTTTTTTTTTTTTTTACCTGTAAATCATCCCTGTGGTATGGGCCAAACTGTCTCTGAGAGAGATTCGGTTTATCTTCAGAAAATCCTCTAGGTTTTTGAGCTGAGCAGCAGCATGAACCTCTTTCAGGCGCTTTATCTCTTCCAGCTGGTGGCTCCGCTGACGGGTTTCTTCCTTCTCGAGTGCTTGCTCTGGAAAGAAGCTGCTCAGATTTGCGTGCACGCTCTCACTCATGGATAGCAGAGAACGGATGTTCCCTCCAGAACCACTGCTGTCACTGCTGATGCTGCTGTTTCTGGAGGTTCCACTGCTTTCACGAGTCACAGATTTGGGCATCTAGAAAGAAATTATGTCTCAGATAACTTGATGTCAGAAATATTTCACTTGTTAATTTGGAATGTGCATCTTTTTTCTCTGCATGTCAGAAGTTTTCTCCACGTACTCTGTATATGCATGTACTCACCCTAGCACCTGGCGTCCGACCAACACAGGGGTTCTGAACGATGCTGCTCATGATGTCGACCGCTGATGGTGGGCAGGAAAGTGTTTTTCTCTTAGCCTGACGCCAAGAGGAGCAGCTAGCTTCTGAACTGCACCAAAAGCATTTTTGAGAGGAAGTTTATGGAGGTTTCTATTCCTTCCTTCTTGGTCACATGGCAACAAGAACGCCCCATGAGCAACTTTGTCTGCATGGCGGAGCAAAACATAATATTCCATATGAATAATATATTGGCACTAAAACTGGCATCTGCACTGAAAGCCTGTCTGTCTGACAACCAAAAAGCATGTTCAGATGCAACATTTTGCTTGTGATGCTTTAGAAACTTCTGTATTTATTAAAAGAAACCCTGTTTGTAGACTGGGTTTGAGTCCTTATGTTGGTTCTGTTCATGTTCTGGATGGAAATGAAGCTTCATCCCCAGATTTGGAATGAAGGTTACAATCCTTATTATATAACCACAGTTACATAACATGAACATTGTTAGATAAGTCAAAGCATTTCCATTGGTGTGGTACACTCTACTTTATTATTGATAAAAACTGTAGTCTGGATATTTTTAGCTTGTAGAATTGGTTTAGTATTAAAACTTAACTTCTGGTAACAGATTTATGAATGCAGCTTAGTGTGGAAGTTAATATATTTACACTATGTTCAATTTGTAAAAAAAAATGTCAACACACACACAAAAAAAGAATATGGCACAAGTAAAAATCAGGTGAAGGATAATAACTGTTCTTCAGTGATAGCAAAGAGAGAAGATCAATGGAAGTTATTTTTTCTTTTTATGTACAACTAAGCCTTGCACACACACACACACACACACACACACACACACACACACACACACACACACACACACACACACACACACCCCCACACACACACACACACACACACACACACACACACACACACACCAATGAGAATTTGGAGCAACAAATTAAACTGACAGTTATGAGGCTTTTCCTGTTATTGTGAGAACAATTAAGAAAAATATACAAACAGTTTTGCTAACTTCAATATCAGTTCTACGTTTTTATTGCATATGCCTGCAGGTTACAACCACAAAGTATCTTATTACAATTTGGTGTAGTACACCAACACAAGGTTTTTGACCCACATGCAAAATGCAATGCGTAGGGGGAAAAAAAACTACATTACCTTGAATATACTGATCCAAATACTGAAACATAGAGGTGGCAGCCTCATGTTGTGGGAATGCTTTTTATAATAAACCAAACACGAGGGAAGAACAATGACTGAAAGATAACCCTGAAAAGAATAAAAAAGTAGAAGATTACGCAATATCAAAAACCAAAGTCACACAGCACACTATTCTTTAGTTTGAACATTTAAAAAAAATTGCGTTCTTTTCTAGGGAGACTCCAGTGAGCCTTAAAGAAAGCGTGAGCAGCTGCAGTCATCTGTTTCAGAGTGAGCTTTTAGTGAAACTGTTGCACCTCTGCATTGAAAGAAGCCAGTAGAAATGGTAAAGGCGTCTGAGCAGGAGGTTTTCAGGCACATTTCACAAAGGGACGCAATTCATTTCGAACGTTTCATCATAACAGTGTAACAAAGTGTATGCAATTTGAAACTCCTTCATTTGAACGTTCAGTGTGAGACTGAAAAGTCAAAGATCTTCATGCTTCGCCCGTTCTTGTTTGTGTTACCGTCCCTCAGTGGGCTGCCGTGATTCATACGTTTTTGCCAATTTACAGTAATTATTCATGACAAGTAACACCTACAATGTGTGGGTGGGAGAAAAGCGAGTCATGTTGACATGTTTCAGCAGGCAAAGCGGCAGATTTTATCTCACAGGAAATGGTGAGATTTCAGGCGATTAGTTTAGTTTTATCTTTTCTGATATATTCTTCATTTACTAAAATAAATGTTAGATATTCTGCTGTGCTGCCTATAAACAGAGATAGAGTTCAGTTTACAAAAGGATCTGATGACCCATTCATAAAGTCGATGTTAAAATCCAGCAGGAACTTGAGTGACCTTCCTTTCAAATGAAAATTTTGCTTCATTTTGGAGAGGGGAAATTTTATTTTTGTTGTATAATTACTTTTTTTATTATTTCTTTTTATCCTATTTTTATATTAGTCCGGTGAAAATAAAAATGTATGTAAATAAATAAAGATATTACTTTCTAAATGTTTAAAGAGCTAGTTTTTACAAGAGACTGGTTTCACTGTGTTTAACAAAATTAGGATTCACTAATTTAGAAAAAAGAAAGAAGCTGTTCAAATCTTAGATAGATGAGTAGGTGAATATCTTCCTCTGCTTTTCTTGTTGTTTTTGTCTGGTTACAAACTGTTCCTTTGATTCAGTGTGTTGAATCAGCTGAACATTTAAAAGCAGAGATTTGGAAAAAGACAACGATGTGCACAGATAGATCTTCATAGATTGAAAGTTTCTTATAATGATGCATTAAGAGGTTTGTTTAAAAAGCCCAGATGGACCAGTTTCAGTTTGTATTTGCTCGCATCAGCACTTTCATGGCTGTTTTGAGAAAGCTTATGTAAAAATGTATTTGCCGTTTTAATGAGTCCAAAAATAGAATTACCCTAATGTTGACTGATGCTAAATATAGTGCAGTAAAATATTCATCTGCATTTTGGAGACTTTGGTATGACTGCCTCCTGAATGGTTAGGATACTTTTTTTATTTTTATTGTATTTGTTTTCTTTTTATGTAATTTGGACTTTGAGTCTGTAATAAATAATCTATCTATCTATCTATCTATCTATCTATCTATCTATCTATCTATCTATCTATCTATCTATCTATCTATCTATCTATCTATCTATCTATCTATCTATCTATCTATCTATCTATCTATCTATCTATCTATCTATCTATCTATCTATTGCTAGTTTTAAACAAATTGTATTTGAAGTTATTTTAAACAAATAAAGTGATAAAAAGACACTGCAGAATTCCCCTGGCTCTTAGTGGCTCTTAGTGGCTCTGGAGGCAGCGAACTGTACAGACTGCAGACTGAGTTTTTGATTTCTTGAGGTCTGAGGTTGTGAACCTCAATGCAAAGTCTGAAGAAGAAAAAAAGTTAATTATCATCTGAGCTGAAATGACGATTTGTAAAGTATGAAATTTCTGACCATCCTCAAACTGAAAATCCAAAATGGCTGTCCAGTATGGTTTCTCCATCCGCCGGACGACTGGCGGATGGAGAGTCATCTGAGTATGTCATCTCACGCTTGAAGACTCAGCTGTAAAGAGGAAAAAAAAGAAATAGTGAGAGTACAGTCCCCTTTGGTGCTACTGTACTGCTGACCACCTGATCTGATTAGATACAATCATTCAGCCTCACAAACTGCAGTTTGTTTGTTAGATAGTCGTAGATCTCAGCCGATTTTTGAGGCATCCGCCTGAGTTTTCTGGACTTTCTAACAAATAAGAGTGGATTGAGTTCATGTGCAGCAGCCAGCAGGAAAACTGAATCTGAACTTGGAGTCAGTTTAGATTGTCCAGTCTATATGTTCTGTTCTATTTGGTTCTTTCAACTTGGACATGTCGACTTCAAGAGGCTAACAGAGTCCAGATTATTTAGAAAGACCAAAAAACTTCAGTCAGATTCCTAAAGTGGATGATACGACTAATCATCAGCTAATTTTGGCATCTGGAAAACAAAACGAGTCCGTTTTTACATCTATAATGTGGTCGTTTTATTTTGAAACTCCACAACCGGAACCAGGGGATGACATCTCTAACTTGGTGTTTTCTCTTTCCTCCTCTGAGCGAGTGACAGGAGAAACAGGAGCTGAAGTTTTCCTCAGTTTCGCCTGCTCTGTCTCATCATGGAGGCTCGGGGACATTTCTCCCGCGAGGAAATCAACAGCACGGTGTGGGAAGTCCCGGAGAAATACACGCGGCTGAAGCAGATAGGAACCGGGGCGTACGGTGCAGTGTGGTGAGTGGCTCGTGCAGGCGCGCGCGCGCGCGTATGTGTGTGTGGATCTGTGGACTCGGTGTTTACACCATGTTCAGTTTCTGACGATGCCTACAGCAGCTGCAAGCAGCGTGCGGTGGGCCTGCGGTGATATCCTGTACAACACTAATGACTGTCTGCCCTGACGACACGGACAAAACACTCACGACATGGAAGCTTCCACCACTTCCTATCAAAAAGAAACAAAAAGAATCACTTTCTGACACATAGACTCCTATGTGTCTATGTGCCTGTCAGGTCGACGTGTGCTTTAATGCACAGTGGTGAAGGACGCACGGGTAATATATGCATTAATGTGTAGGTATCTCACGTTGCTACATTATAAAACCATTAAGTCATGCAGATGAGAAAAGTATGTCGAGGCACTGCACTGGATGCATGGAGCATTCCTATTGATTTGTAATGCTCATGTACTCTATTCCTTTGATTTATATTCTAAAAGGCTTGAACCTTTGACAGATATAAAAGATTAAAACCTTTTATATTCTAAAAGGTTTGAATCAAATGTACAAGCGAGGACCTAAGAGGAGAAGCCAGCAGTACAGTATAATGGATTATGTTGTATACAGGCAGGAGTCAGTATGACAACCATGAGTAACGATATTGCTGTTTGCAATGTTTGCAATATCACTTAAAACAAGAATCCAAAACATAATAGATTTTTTATGCAAAAAATCAACAAGTGTTCCTACTGCTGTTAAAATGGCACAACATACAGGTTATTACACTTATATTAATGTTATCAGCAATTTTTATTTGACTCAAGCAAACTTACTGTTAAGTTTAGTAGCAGTTTTAAAGCTTTTATTGAGCATAATAGTATCATTTCTGCCAATTGAACCATTACTATTAATACTGATATTGATTAACCTATGTTTTTTGTTGTTGTTGTTGTTTTAAATAATGAGGGTCCATCTGAGAAGATGGTATGAGTTTATAGAGTTCATAAGTTTCTTACTTCTTCCTACTACTCCTTTTCGAGCATGTTAAGATAATTGTGGTACAAAAAATATGTGTCTTTTGCATTGCTTGCACATGTCTGATATTTTGTTCGAAATCATGCTATCATGTTTGAAATAAATAAAATAAATTAAAAATAAATAACTTATAAAGTAACACAGATATAACAAGCTAATATTGTTTGGTCTCAGCCTTAAATGCTTTTTAGGATTTTGGAACCAGCTATCCATTTTCTTTGAAGCAGTTGATTGCTTTATAATTTTTGGAAATATTTAAATGTTAAAAATCATCAACAGTTTTCCAGTTGGCGTCATAATATTTAGGTAATATAAGTGAATGCATGAGAAATGTGTCTCATTGTGCCCTACAAAACCCCTTGCATCATAAATATTTACTTGCTACTTTATTTATTACTATATAAAAAGCCAAGGCAAGTTTATTTACACAGCACATTTCAGAAACAAGGCAAACCAGAGATGAAAACATAAAACATTGTTTTTTTACTCAGTGAAACAGTGATGTTTTACTAAGTAAAACATTCGATTTACTCTGTTGTCGTTAAAATAATCATCATAAGAAATAAGTCTAAAATGAAACATTTCTAATATGATTAATGAGTAGTTTATCTAAATGAGATCCACTTCAAAAAATATGTTGACTTTCTTTCAGAAAAATCCCAAAATGCGTTTGAAGTCATGTCTTTTTCCAATTAAATTCCTCAAAAAAACATCTAATGCAGTTCTAGTCAGCTGTGTGACGAATTACAGCCAAATAGTTTATATTTACATCGCGACCCTTCAGCTGCTGTGTACACCGAGGAGCTTTACAGCTGAAGAAACGATGCATCAGGCTGCTAAACAGAACAAAGTGGAAGTTAAAAAAGGCTGAATTTCAATTCAAACAACATGTGAGTAAAGCAAAGAGATCATAGAGATGGTACGCTTCATTAAATGAGCACTTCAAGGAACTGTACTTCCTGCAGACGTACAGTGACATGCATTTGCTGCTGTGCACGTACTGTAAGCGACTGTAAAATCCTGTACTGGTGCGTCAGGGCTGAAAACAGCACTAAGCACAAGCTACTTGTGTGGTGTGTGTTAGTGCATGCGGCTCCAAATAGTCTAACAAGCCTCTCCTCCCACATATTGGTGCCCTGCAGATCACTGCAAACGTGCACATCAAAAGTTGCCAAACATTTCCAAACTGAGCCTCAAGAAAAAGAAAAAGGAAAAAGAAGCAGCAGACCACCAGTCATTCTTTGTACCTAGATGCTAATCTTGTCGAAGGGCAAAACCTCAAGGCTACTCATCCTTTCATTTCCCCCCTGCTCTGGCTTCCCACGGGGGTAGTGAAAGCCGCGGGGGCTTAGCACCGAGCTAATGATGCGTTGTTGCTGATGTGTTTCATCTTCTTCCTCCCACAGCTCGGCAATAAATGACAAGAGTAAAGAGAAGGTGGCCATAAAAAAGCTCCACAGGCCCTTTCAGTCGGAGATCTTTGCTAAGAGGGCGTACAGGGAGCTCCGGCTGCTCAAACACATGAAGCATGAGAACGTGAGGAGATGATATTACAACAGACTACAGATGTGTTTTTTTATGTGTGTGTAGTTTCTCAAAATGAAAGTCTTCCAGTAAACAAGCCACTTGCTTCATCCAGCTCTCATTCCATGCAGGTGATAGGACTCCAGGATGTGTTCACACCTGCCTGCAGTTTGGATGATTTCCAAGACTTGTGAGTACTTTTTACCCCACTGACATCAACTTGCAAAGTCTGAGGAGCTTAGAGCACACCTGAGGCTCTGGGAGCAGGCAGCTGTTGTCGGTTATGAGAAGTAGACAGCAGCTTTTCTCTTTGTCCCAGAAAT
The DNA here is from genome assembly GCF_027474105.1 of Poeciliopsis prolifica. Taxonomy (NCBI): domain Eukaryota; kingdom Metazoa; phylum Chordata; class Actinopteri; order Cyprinodontiformes; family Poeciliidae; genus Poeciliopsis; species Poeciliopsis prolifica. The sequence goes on from NW_026562402.1 coordinate 5,032,076, forward strand.
TATTGCCATAAACTGCAGTTTTGTTGTTTGCAGAGCATTTTCAAATAATATAATATTAATGTCATAATAATGCAAGAACGCATTCTCAAAGATCGATAAACGGTAAAGTTAAAATGAACATTTAACACTGCAACTGGAGGATGTCTTAAATATCCAAACTATATCAACAAAACAACAGAAACAACAAATAAAATTAATGTTGTAGTTTCTGTAAACAAAATTGTCCTTCACAAAAAGGGCTAAATCATGCAAACAGAAATTACTGAGCTTGCTTAAGTTTATTATGCGATTAATTTATTTATCGCTTGCAGTGACATGCCTAGGCAGGTGTGTTCTTAAAATTATTCCTTCATCGTAAATTTAACTAGTGCTAAAATAATCCCCTTAGAGGTACACGATAAGGTTGATTCAAAGATCAACTAAGTCATAAATCTTTTTGTAAAGCTTAGATTTATGGCCTAGTCTGAACTGAACGGGCCAGAATTATTTGCCTGATGGTTGGGTCGGGCTTGGACTTCTGTGGCGAGTTTCTTAAGCCCAGTTTCACTGCTTATGAAAACAGCTAAATCTTCTTTAAAGAAACACGTCTGGCCTAAAATGAAAGTTAATTAGTTGGGTGGAGTTGGGCTCAGACACAATGCCTGTGGGCTCAGGCCCGGTTAGGTTGGATTTTTTTAAAGCTTGATCTAAACTCTACTTGTGTGCAACTTTTTCCCTATATAAATCTAGCTGCTCCGAAATCCTCAGATGTTTGTTTTGCTTTGTCTCCACTGAGCGGTACTGCGTGGGTCGGTGCGCTGTTTTATGATATTAGGGGGAGTGTTTCCACTGCCAATTGGACTCTCAGTAGGCAGATGGGGTTAAATTCAAACATCCAACATGGCCTACTAGTGTGAGGACAAACACACGACCCCTGGCTTGTCTCAAAAAGTGACATCTTTCTAAATCCCATCACTGAACAGTGTTGTCTGATGGCCGTAGCTCCACCTTAGCTGTACTAGTATGGACCTGCGACTGAAGGGGGTTCAGGAATGCTGCGGTTGTATGTCCCGCTTTTACAATGGAAACAGACTAATTGGGTCACCACACTGACATGCACCGTACCACTCAGTGGAAATGAGGCATTGAAAACCAAGGTGGTCCATGGTAGCTTTGGAAGAACTGTAGAGATCCACAGCTCAGGTGGAAGGATCTGTCAAACGCTACTACGGTATTATAACTAATAACTAACTATTTATTGTGCAATTCAAAAATATGACCTTTACGGAAAAGTGGCAGGATGGCCAGATAAGACAAAAACAGAACTTGTTCTTAATGCAAGGCACTAACAGTAAGACTGGAAAACTGCTGAGACTTAATTGTAGAATAGATGGAGCTAAATCAAGGCTCGCCTGGGAAGAAGTTCAAGCCTCATAAATGGGACTGAATAGAAAAGCATGCTACACTTCTTTAAGGAGTTTTTCAGGAATATCTTCCAATGGAGGTTGAATCTCATTCAGATTACCACTATGTACACAAGCCTCCTCTAAGCTGAAGCATAGCGCGACAGCTTTAGCAGGGTGGGGAATTTAGCACACCTTCTCACCTCTCCACATCTTTTCCACAGCTACCTGGTGATGCCCTACATGTACACTGACCTGTCAAAGGTGAGGGGTCAGCTCTCTGAAGACAAAGTCCAGTTCCTCGTTTACCAGATGCTCTGTGGACTGAGGGTGAGGCTTTTCCCAAAATGTTAAGGATGTGAATTTTATTTATTAAGAAAAAAAAAAAAAAACACATAAAAGCAGCTTGAAGTTTAGATACACAAATAAAAAGTGTAACTTTGAATCTTCTTCTCTTTCTGCAGTACATTCACAAGGCAGGAATCATCCATAGGGTAAGCATTTGACACAACTTTCATTGAGTATTACAAAGAAATTTGAACTCTGCACATGTTTAAAAAAATTATAATTTCACAGATTTGCTTCTGCCTACACTTTGCCCTTTTCTTTTTTTATTTGAATAAATAATAAATAATGAGTCAGCAAAAAAAATCTGCCCCTACTGGTAAGATGAGTCGAATCCCTCTGATGTTCGACTGCATGTCTAGAGTTGTTAGGCCACACCCAGGGTCTGCACTTTCTGTATGTGGAGGATTAGTATTATGTTGCTCTTTACTGCTTCAATTAGTTCATTATTTTCTTCATTGAAAAGCACTGAAGGCACCCAAAGCGCTCTGAGGATCACAGAAGGATGTTTAAGAAGGCATCAGGATGTTTAAGAAGGCATCAGGGAAAAACCACAAGACTGTCCCTAATGGAGGCTGATTATCGGAATTAGTCTACTAATTAATTTGTCTGCAGAAAACTGTCTGGGTTTCAAGAGGCAGAAGTAAAGTCATTAATTCTGCTTTGGAAGCCTCTCAAACCTCATTTCAGGTGGATATTTATGCCACATGTTGTTTTTAAAATGTTTCCCAACCAAAAGACATCTTGCTGGTTTGCAGAGTGATTTCACAGTTACAGAGATTGCCTTCATGTTTCCCAGTTTCATTATTGTCTGTGTTTTAGAGAAGTGCATTCTCGTGTTTTCGTCATATCTCCATTTGCACAACATGTTTTTACATAAATTGAAAGTGTTTGTGGTTTTTTTGTTGCTGACAGAATTACCTTTTGGCATTTTAAACAAACCCCTAAAGTTGCTGGCAATCCTGGTAAAGTGTAAAGTACTACTGTTGCCTTTTTGTCATGTTGAACCAGTATTCCCATTCTCCTCTGATATCAACAAGACATATTTATCTACTGGATATTTTCCCTTTTCTGACCTTTCTATGCAAACCTGAGTTATGCTTGTAAATAAAAGTCCCTGTAGATTTGCAGTTTCTGAGCAGGGAGGACTTGCACAAAATCTAAAGAAGTCTCTGACTGAAGACATAAGAGTTGAGATCCTTGCGCAAGATGATGGATGGAGGAGTCATCCTTATTCTCAGCTCGTCTGTCCTGATCTGCCTTCTCTGTGCGTTTGTTTAAACTCCTCTGGGATTTGGGAATGTAGATCTATTGTTATTAGAATGGTGGGGATGCCCGTCAACTCCAGGTTGTACAAAAAAAAAAAAAAAAACATACAGTGTGAACAGCTTGTTGCCATGTTTATGGATCATAAAAGATATTCAAAAGTAAAAAAAAAAAAAAGTATGAGCAAAAATTGTTCCAGCTGCACGGCTTTCAAAACCAGAGGGAATCATTTTCCAAACACTCAGTGTCTCAACCAAAAGAAATGATCACCAAAAACAACAAATCAGAACCGACGTAGCACAGCTACTTCAACATGTCTTGAGCAGCGCAACTCTAGAAACTGAATGTGAATGCAGTTTGCCTGCAGAAATTGAAAGACAGGAACAAACTGGATACGGTACGCCTGCAAAAAGTTCTGTCAGTGGTCCATAATGAGCAGTTTGTGCAACGTCAGAACATCCTTCATCTCTTCCATCTCAATGTAGTGTTTTTCATTCTGTGTTCATGCGCCTAACGGATCGTGTTAACAGATCGTGTCTGGTTGGTGGTGTGGGGGTTTGTTTGGTTTCTCTGTTTTAAGTGCAGAAACCGGTGCGACCCTGCTATTCCTCTGCTGACACCTGTTCAGGTGTCACCAGCACCCGGTGACAGCTTATGTCGCAGTATTAAAACGCTTCGTAGTATTTCGTGTTTTGGCTTGCGTTTGAATCGCTTGATGAGGCTTGTGTTAAAGGAGAAAAACAAGCGTTACATGACCCGTTGAAGCAAACAGCTGAGCCTTGTTAGCCCCACGGGAACTGAGACGTTAAAGCTCCTTTTGCTGAGTGAAGGAGTCCAATGGCTGTAATTTCTTGTTAATTACTGTGTGAGCCACTTAACCGTCACTCATCTGATTTCATTTTGCAGGATCTTAAGCCTGGAAACCTGGCTGTTAATCAAGACTGCGAACTGAAGGTACGAGACTTATAAAATAAATCTTTCAAAAGTATTAATTCAAATCCTGAAGTCCTTTAGATTTAGGATTTAATGTCACAGACCAACACAAAGTAGCACAAGTGGAAGGAGAGGGATATATTGTTCAGAACATTTTTGCAAGTAAGAATCTGTAAACTGGGTTGTGTTTATATTCAGACCCTAATATGATATTGTTTGTCACTTATTGTGAAAAATGTCTTTTCACCCTAAAAATGTGGATTCATCGTTATGATACGTTTCAGTTATTGATGTTAACTTACATAAAACTGACAGTGTGATCTGAGCACTATTTTTGCTAGTGTCGACACTTTTTCTTCCACAAGAACATGAACAACCAACAGTAAATTTGAAAATATGATTAAATGCAGTCACTTTATGAAGTTTAGTGATATAAATCACACTTTTGTAAGAAAGTGGCGTCCTGAAGAAGCCTATTTCAGATGAGAATGTGTTTCAAGAACAATATTTGTGTTTGTGACGCTATAAGTGCTGTGCCATGCAGTTACCTTACAACAAAACTATTTATTGTCTTAAAAAGCAAATAATAAATATTTTTTAAAATCATAATCTTGATTGTTATCACAATAGTTCCCCAAAAATATTGCAACAAAATTCTGTCAGCATCACCCACTCTAACTCTGATACCCTGAAAGAAAATCCTGCGTATGTAGTACAAGTATTTTTTTATCCTGTATTTTTTGGCAGACCGCGACCTTGAAAATCAGTTTTTGAATTGTTGCCTGTTATGAACCGTCTCGGGGTGGCCAGATCACAACGTGAAGGATCCATCCTCTTCTGATCTCAAGTAGCCAACAGACAAAGTTTAGCATTTCATAAAGTTATTTATTTTAAAAAGATGAATCTTTGAATGAGATGATACTAGTAGTATATCTACTAGTAGTGGAGTATATGGCTTTCAAATGAATAAAATAAGATAAAGAATTAATTAATCAAAATCAATAGGAAAGTGACAAAATGTGAAATTTCAAAGGGTGATGACTTCCTTCACAAATCACTGTAGATGCCCAGTTTTAGCTTAGTTTTAAAAATGCACAACATTTACATATACAACTCTTGATTTATAACATGTATGTTTCCATGTGAGATATTTAGAAGCAAGATGTTTGAACGCTCGTTGCGTTCAAACATCTTGTGCTCCTGGTGCAGATGGTTATCAGTTTCTTTGGTGTCCGGTACAGATCCTGGACTTTGGCCTGGCTCGCAGTACTGATGCGGAGATGACGGGCTACGTGGTGACCCGTTGGTACCGGGCGCCTGAGGTCATTCTGAACTGGATGCACTACACCCAGACTGGCAAGACATCTGTAGCTGTTACATATTATTAATGTACTCCTGTTGTTGCCGTACCGTTCTGTAACTCTGAACCTTTTGCTCGTCACCTGCAAACTTCCTGTTTTACATGAAGCTTGTGTTTTTGCTTTGTCTTTGCTTTTCAGGTTCAACAATTTCTCAATCTAGAATATTAGTTCTTAAAATGCATTTTTAAGATTGGGTTTCATTTAGAAACATCTTCCTTGGATTTTTCTTTTTTATTTATTTTTTACTGTTAGCCTAATTATACTGCCCTGACAGTCTGTCATTGTGATGGGTCTGTCTCTCGAGGACATGATTTTAATTTTAGAAGCAAGTTGTTCAAAACACACTGCGGCACACAGAGAGCAGCTTTCCCCCCTCCTTGAGATTGTGTTACTCAGCAGATGTTCTATGGCAGGCCGTTTTGACATAAATTCGGTTTTACCGCCCTTACATTCCAGATATCTCAAATTGTTTTATGATTAAACATTTACGTAATTTAAAATATCTGTAATTATATTTTGACTAGACAAAATACCTATTTGCGATATCTCTAATTATGTTAAAACGGCCTGCCGTAGCTGTTCCCCATTTATCTATTGTGAATAAGGACTGAGTGGTGCCATGTAAATGCCACCTTCCTCATTTTTATTCCACCTTGCTGCAGATATGGTATATTCTGCTTTGGTTGTTACTGATGTTTCTTTCTCTTTCCCTCCATATTTTAGTGGATATTTGGTCTGTGGGTTGCATCATGGCTGAAATGATCAACGGAAAGACCCTTTTTAAAGGAAAAGACTGTATCCTTTAATGTTTGACATCTTTTAATATGTTTTTTTATTATTTTATGACTGTGTGGTCATTAAAGAGGTTGACAGCATCTTTTTCAAGCAGGAACGTGTCCATTTGACGAGAACAATAAATCGGGCACTAAGTGGATCACGCAGTACTATTACTACAAACTCCATATTTGAGCAGCATGTTTCCTGACTTGGTATCGTGTTTTTACTTTAGATTTATCTACTACTTTACAGCTTTATAGAGCCTATTATGAATTAAAATCCTGTTTTTAATTAATCTGTCATGTTTGCTTTTTGTCTTTGTATTTCAAACCACATTCCCAGAGCTTGTTTTGCAGCCATCAATGATTAGCACCAGGATTTTTGACCGTAACCCTTTAATAACCAGATATGGACCAGCTGTCCCAGATCATGAAAGTGTGTGGCGTGCCTGGACAAGAGTTTATACAGAAGCTTGAAAGTCCAGAGGTAAGACTTGATGTGGTATCAATGTGTTGATGTAGCTAATAAAAGTCAGTCAATTCTTTATTTCATTTTTTTTTTCTAATTAAGGCTGCCAAACTAATCGTTTTCATGTTGGCAAAGAAAAACGACCATCTGCTGTCATCATGATCAGCAGCCAGAGCTTTACAGATTTTATGCTATCATATCATTCTAAGATGTCATTCTAAAAAAAATAGTATATGTTATCCATACATGTGTAGCTTTAACCTTGTCTGAATTAAAGAATATCCTCTATAATTGTGTTTATTTTGAATTTGCTTGATTATGACCTTTTAAAAGAAACATTTATGTTTATAGTCCCTCAAGCTAATTGTTGTTTTTCAATGTTATTGTACTGTTTTTTAATTTCACCATAAAGAAGGAATGTTCGAATGAATCACTAAAACCTAAAATTAATGTTATTTAAAAAAGATATGAACATGTCTGCTACTTGACTTCTGTTGTTGATTTCTTCTTTGAAACAGGCCAGAAGTTACATTAAGGGCCTCCCTCGCCATCCTCGAAAAGACTTCTCAACCTTGTTTCCCAGAGCCAGCGAAAAGGGTGAGTTCAAACGTAGCATTGTCTGATACAATTTGTTTAACTATCTATTTTTTACTTCACATGAAGACGGTTCAAAGTGCTTACTTCAAACAGCAGACTCCAGTTTTTCATTTGGTTATTTTCGAAAGAAATTATGATTTTTGTTTCATTTTGGCTCTGAAATATGAGCACTACCTGTACTGCACAACTGTAGTGGGTCTCATCTCAGGGGGGAATGAGTCTTCCCACAGGAATGAGGTGGAGCTACTGACAGTGTGGTGCACACATAATTTAATCCTAAACAGAGTCATAGTGGATTTCAGGAGAATTAAAAGCGAAATTCAACCACTATACATCTACGGAAATCGGTTGGATAGTGTGTCAAACTTCAGTTTCCTGGGAGTTCATATCCTGATCTGGGACTTAAAAACAACACAACTGGCAAAGAAAGCCCAACAGAGACTCTGTTTCCTGAGAATCCTCAGGAAAAACTCAAAAACTGCTGGTGTTGATGCTCTATTGAAAGCATCATCGGCTATTGTCTCTGTGTGGTTCTCCAGCTGCACAGAGGAAGACTCTCCAGAGAAACGTACAATCTGCCCAGCGGTCCATCAGCTGCTCTCTGCTTTCTCTTGAAGATCTCCGCATATCCCAGTGCCTCAGGAAACCAGGAACGTTTTAAAAGACTCCTCACACCCTGATCACGATTTGTTCCAACTGCTGCCATCTGGCTGCAGAAACAGGAGCATGAAAGCAACGACAAACAGACTGAAGAACAGTTTATATCCAGTAATTAAATGCCACCTAGTACTATTTATCAACCGATTTCATTATAGCTTATATGCTTATATGCTTCATTATATGCTACTTTTATTACATGGTTTCTATAATGACAATAAAGATTATTGATTGCTTGAACAGTAATAGAGATGTTTCATTTTGTATTCTGTAACAGAACTGACATAATTGCTTGTCTGTATTTTTGTGCAATAATAATTTTAGATTAGTTGACTAAACATTACACAGTTTAGTCTTTGCATCAATGCATCAAACCTCAAGTCTTTGATGCATTGATGCAATTTTTCAGAAGGATGGTTTTAACTTTGATATTTTGCTGTGTTTTTTTTTTTTTTTTGTCCATGGCAGGTATTGACCTACTTGAAAAGATGCTGGTTCTGGATGGAGATGAAAGGCTCACTGCTGAGCTGGCTTTGGAGCACCCGTACTTCGACTTGTTACGGGACCCGGTGGACTTCCCCGAGCCTACGCCGTACGACGACAGCTATGACAATGCAACCATGACCCTGGATGAGTGGAAACGTAAGTGGGAAAAAACAAACAAATAAGGAAACACTGGTCTTTCGGAAATAAATGTTATGAGATATGCTTAAAAAATTAATATGCAGCAAACGTCCTAATTTACTTAACTAAAAACAAGGCAAAATCCAAGATGGAGAGCCATGTTTTTAAAAAGAGCAAACAGAACAACTGCCAGCAGTAAACTTTTCACAAACAGAGATCAAGGTGAACCTACTACAAAGTTTGTTTTTGAGAAAATTGGCCATAAAATAAATATACCTCAATTCAGCCATGAAGTTTTGCTTTCTGTTTTTTGTTTTCTGCATGCTGCTACAATAAAGCTTGTTTTATTATTATTATTATTTTATGGCAATTATGTGCCAACATGGACGCATTTAACATATTTTTTTTCTGCAAACAAAAATGTGATGGTTTAGAAGAAAACTAAACCGCACTCCCCTCTCTCTCACAGGGTTATGCTACAAGGAGGTGAACAGCTTTGTGCCATTTCCACGGAGGGACTCCAAGAGAAAAAACACTCTTACTATGTCTCCATGATACGACGGACATAACGTAACTCCCCTACAAATACCACACACAGCCAACGGTGCCCTTGTATATTCCTGACCCCAAATTACACTATTTCATTTACTTTGAAGGTTTTTAGATTTAGTGTTGACAGTGATCTATTTAAATAAAGATTTCCTGAATTTCTTTTGGAAGGTAAACTTATTTCTTCAATGTAAATTGTTACATGTCAGTGAATCATGTTGCAAGTTCATTGTGACAAATTGCTGTAGGATTTCCTGCAACATTTCATGTCATACCGTTTCCCAATTAAACAATAAGACAATAACTGTCTATACTTCTGTTTTTTCTTCGTGTTGCATTGTGGCATCTTTTACTTCAACAATATGGTGTAAATATTCAAGTACAAATCTTTTTTGAATATGTTTTTAATAAGCCAAGAAGAAAAATGTTGGGCTTTGAGGCTACTGGATTTCTAGGAGGTAAATATTTACCAGGCAAATCTACACTAAGTCACCAGTGCACTCTGGAATTTGTCTCAAAGACACTAGCTAATAAGTTTTTAACACTGTAAGGCCTTGTTTTTACAATAAAAAGCAAATGATGTTATTTGTAAAATGCCCTTGCCTTTTTTCAGTCTTTAAAATTATTTTTAGCTTATTGTAATTACTTGCCTCTTTTTATTTAGTGTTCAAAGTGTTTTTTTATATTGATCCCAAGGGGAAATTAAATTATTCAAATTAGATTCATTAAATTATCAAACAGATGGGACAACCTTGCTTACTTGTTTTTTTGTTGTTGTTGTTGTTTTTTTTTACATTTAAGCGGATGTTTTGACATAGCCTGCATATCTGGATGTACACATCCACTCTGTCAATTTGTCTCGTTTCTTTCATAGTCTAGATTAGGTATATTCTCATTTATACATTTTCAGGCAAGCACCGCATGTGCTTGCCTGCTTTACTTAGATGATTATGTCACAGTGAGATCGACGTCGGGGATATCATCAGGAGTCGCGCATCACATCAGATAAACGAGACGAGGCTTCTATTAAGAGGCTTGCCCGCGAAAATCGTGGCCTGGTGACGTAAAGGGGGAGGTTTCTGAGCAGGCTAAACTTTTACCGACCAGCTGGTGTCAAATCCTTTAAGATGCCATCAACCGGAAGCAAGACATTTTGCCTTCAAAATAAATGCATAAAAATCCAGGTTTGCACGATTGAACGACAGAATTACAAACTCAATTCATGAGTTGATTTTTTATTAGAACACAGACTGGCATATAGAGCCAGGAAATGTTACCTTTTATAAAGTAAGTGAAATAACAAAATTAACATTTACAGCAAGAGTGAATGAGTTTATGGTGTAAATATGTGATTTTCGAGATTTGCGTTCCTGCCATATGAAGAATTTACTTTTGTTGATGTGATAAACCACTTATAAGTTATCACACTTTAAAAAAAAAGAAAACAAAGGTTGCTTGTTTCTAATTAGAATAACTTGCTAAAAACAAGAAGAAAAGATTGATGTAATGCAAAAAGAAACTCTAGTGGTAGGTATGGGTGTCCATATGGAGGTTTGACAGAATATTATTACATACGTTTGTTATCATTTGACTCCTCTTCGTGCAAAAACAAGTAGTTTCAAACTGAATTCTGACTTGTGCTTATGTATAATAATAATATTATTATTATTATTATTATTATTATTATTATTATTATTATTATTATTATTATGCTATTTTCAAAATATCTAAAAGATTCGCTCTCGTCTTTATAAGTGCAGTTGCAAGTAGAATACACTGAGCCATGTTTAATAGTTATATTATTGTGAAATCTATACCCGGAAGTCAAGTACTTTGACGAACTTGTCATCTCAGCTTTTCAGTAAAAGCTGGACTCTAAACAGCTAGCCAACTAGCCGAAAGAAGCTAGCATTCCTCCTCATAATATTTGATCAACAACAAGGTGCCCCTTTATTTATTGGAATTGATATATCTCTACTATTTTCATTATGCCTTTAGGGTTAACTGCTTTTATTTTTAAGGGCAGTTTAGGGAAAACATGGAATGTTATAAGAAGGTGAAATATACCGGCTGTGGTAGAAAACTGTGACAGGCTATTAGCTGTTAGCTTAGGAAGTGTAGCAAAACCCACCGCCGAACTGAGCGACCATTACTGGAAAAACGGCTTCAAACCGCCGGTTGTTGATCTACCCTGTTCACTCTGCTGGCATTCAAGGTAAGACTTACCAAACTTGTTCTCTTTTTGCATTTTTTTATTTTTTAACTGCTTTTAGAACTTTTATTTCTGTTTTATTTAGAAAACCTCACAATAAAACCGGCTACCGTCTTTTAAAAGTTAGCAGGCTAGCTCTGTCATGTATATTTTGACTTGTGACACTGCCAGTCGGCAGATGACCGTGCCATTTTTGTACCGACTTCACATGTTAAACCCTTTATCTAGTTCACTGAACTAATGTCGATTTGTTAAACGCGTAGAAGCTTTTGACAGCATTTAAAATTGTAAATATGGCTGACATTTTACTGCTGGAACGGAGGGTTCCGATGTGTTCGGTTTAAGATGTTCTTGAAGCTGATTGGCTCTCGTCCAGCTCAGTCAAGCTTTCTTGAAAACTGATTGGCTATGACCGTTGTTTCGTGGAATAGGTAAATTCAACTAAGAATTTATGAGATAAAGTCGAGAAAAATAAGCTATCGCTTCACCTTGTTAGTGTTTGGAGAGAAGGTTTGTCCATAGTCTTTTCATTTAACTGTCAACTGAATGGTTTATCTCTTTAAATAGTTTTCACGGAAATACATTTTATCTGTGAGAGAACTTCTACATTTATGAGTTACAATGTTGAATTATAGTTACTGGACAGTTGATTTCAGTTAAAATGTATCATTTTGTGAACTTTAATTCCGGTGTTTCTGGCAGAAAAATTGCTTCATTTTTTTGTTGGACAACCATACCTTTGGTTTTGGATTCTGTGGAGTTGGATTGATAATACTTTTTATACTTATTTGTTATGATGCGTTGCCTTAGCAACAAGGTGGTTTACAACAGGGAGCAGCTGATTAACGCTGCAAAGCTGATATAATACCACATATGAAGCCAGAAAAGTCTCAGAGGATTTGAAAATGAGGCATTGTAGATACAGAGCAGGGTCAAAAAGGAAAGAGAGAATGAAGTTGTTAAAACCATGTCTTCAGTCAATCACAATGACTCACTAACAAGTTGGATGAACAAGGACCCATCTAGAGCATAGGAATGCAGTAAAGGAGATAGATTAACAGTGCTTGTCATCAATACATGTCATACAGGACTTGTTGGTGTAAATGTTGTTTCTGCAGTCCTGAGCATTATTGATTCCACCTTCAGCTGTTGTCTGCAGTGCATGTGATGTCATCAGACCTGTTGAAGCTAAGACAGAGACTGATACCCCAATGCATTAGTGGCAGTACCTGGTGATTTTATTTGTTTGTCAGCTGCTCTTCCAGAGAAACAAAACATTACGTTTGTTTTACAAAAATGTCAGTAATTCATATATCTCCAAACCAAAATCTCCTCCTGAAAGTTTTTCTGTGCACTGAATATAAGCCCCTTGTTCAGAGAAAAAAGAAAAAAAAGTGGTCAAAAAAAAAGCCAGAAAAGCTACACAGCTTCTGTTTTGAGGCACAGATTGGATTGTTCTTTGCCAGCCACATGGAAAAGACATCAGTTCCATAACAAAGTGTGTGATCGATGACATAAACCTTTGTGTGGACAACAACATCCACAGTGAGATACTTAAACCCTGGATCACCAGTGGCCTGAAGGAACTGTTAAACAAAAAAAAAAAAAACTTCAGAAAACAAGCATTATAGAGGAGTGTGCAGATGCAGCTCAAAATCAAGATTAGAGACAGCAAGGAGGTGAAAAGGAGGAAGCTCGAGTGCAAACTACAAAAGCGCAATATTGGAGATGTGTGGTCCTAAGAGAAGGTTTCAGTGTTGTGGAAGACATCCTGCCTGGTTCTGGTACCATAGAAAACCCACCCATTAGTCAGCAATTATAAGCCCTGACATCCACCATCAGAATAGTCCAGGCATCCTGACTATCCTGTCCTCACAACATGTGATAGGTAGACAGCCAGCAAACAGGACTTGCTTTTCTTTACTAAAGATGTTTTTTTTTACACATATAAAAGGCATCAAGGCAATGGATTTATGGTAATACAAGAATAATCAGGCTGTTTTCTTATTATGTAAGAGGGAAATGTGCATCAGAGGCTAATCAGATGAAAAAAATCAAGTAGGAATGAAACAGATTTGTACAAGTTAAAGTTGGTGGTATGTTCAAAATTTTCTACTAAGTAAAATACACTACCTTCCCCTAAATTTTTTGTTTTGATTTACAGGAGTGAAAGTGTGAGCAGTGGCCTATGAGGAAGCCACGTCGAACTTGCCAGGTCGGTGGAGGAGGTGGAGTAAATGGCAAGAAGTCCAATGGGACAGTTGGTGGGCGTGGGGGCACCCGGCAGCGATCTCCATCCCCGTACAGCCTCAAAGCGTCTCCAAGTAGAGAGACTCTCTCCTTTTCTCAGGCTCAGAAGGTGGTGGAGGTTGAACTGGATGGAAGGCTTCATCGCATTTCTGTCCTGGAACCCTTGGAAGTCATCACGGATGATGAGACAGTGGCTCAGGACATCAGCGAGTGTAACAGCAACAAAGAGAACAGTGAGCAGTCGGTATCGCCCACCAGCAGTGCACAAACTCCCCGGAAAGTCTCCACGCTCAGAGGCCGCAGGAAAGACTCCAGAGTCGCCTCTAACAGGTCGACGCAGCCTTCCAAGAAACAATGCCACAATTCCCAACCTCATACGCCTGAAAAGTCCAGCACATCGAACAGTACCCACATAACACTTCCTGAGCCTAAGTTTCGTGTTGTGGAAAGCTTCACTCCGGTTGAGGCGCCTCCCCTGCCAGCTGCTTATTACCGTTACATCGAGTGCTCCCCTGAGGATCAGGAAGCAAAGGCAGAATATGACATGGATGAGGAGGACTCCGCCTGGCTGGAAATGGTTAACGCCACGCGGCTTTCCGAGGGCCTCTCGGCCATTTCGCCAGACAATTTTGAGCTACTGGTGGACCGGTTGGAAGAGGAGGCGTACAGAGAAGCACGCATCCGAGCGCCTCCACAAAGCGCTATTGACGACGACGCCTTCTGCTGTGTGTGCTTGGATGATGAATGCCTCAATAGCAACGTTATCCTGTTCTGTGACTCTTGCAACTTGGCTGTGCACCAGGAGTGTTATGGCGTTCCCTACGTCCCTGAAGGGCAGTGGCTCTGCCGCTGCTGCCTTCAGTCTCCTCAGAAACCTGTTGACTGCGTCTTGTGTCCTAACCGGGGCGGGGCTTTCAAACAAACAAGCGAGGGTCGTTGGGCGCATGTTGTGTGTGCTATATGGATTCCTGAAGTGTGCTTTGCCAACACTGTGTTTCTAGAACCGGTGGAAGGAGTTGGTAACATTCCTCCAGCTCGCTGGAAGTTAACCTGCTACCTCTGCAAGCAGAAAGGCCGCGGCGCGTGTATTCAATGTCACAAGGCCAACTGTTACACTGCGTTTCACGTCACATGCGCACAGCGGGCTGGTCTGTTCATGAAGATCGATCCTGTCAGGGAAACGGGCATCAATGGCACAACGTTCTCAGTCAGAAAGACGGCGTTTTGTGAGACGCACTCACCTCTGGGACAGGAGTCAGAGTCCGACGAGGAGAGTGAGGGGCGAATCGTGGGCAGCAGGAGAAGGGCGAGCAGAGGACGCAGCGCTTACACGGGTGGTCCAACTTTACCTAAAAAAGGCAGGAAGTGTGAAGATGAGCCAGCAGATAAGAAGAAAGGAAAGAAAAATACAGAGTGTACAATACAAACCACAGGTTCTCCACAGGTGCTGCAGATACCCACAAGCAGGTTTGCTATTCTTGATCATGGCCAGTATTGTTTTTTTGTTCTGTTTTTTATTGCATTTTCATAATCAATTTAGTAAGATACTCATTTCTCATCTGACACAGGTTGAATATAATCTCCAAAGGAATCCTTATGCAAAGGAAAAGCCAGTTTATGCACAGACTGCATAGCTACTGGTTGCTAAAACGTCAGTCAAGAAACGGTGTGGCACTGGTTCGGCAGGTGCACGCTAACATCCAACCACAAAAGAGCACAGAAGAGGTATTTTTTTCTGTTATACTTATTGCAATAACAATAACAGCACACACAAAAAACGCATGCTTGCTGTTTATGAGATGAAGCTTTATAAGCTGTAAAATGAGATGTTTTGTTCAGCCTGAAGTGGACGAGAAGATTTCTGCAGCAAGAGAAGCTCTGAGATACTGGCAGAAACTCCGGCATGATCTTGAAAAAGCCAGATTGCTGGTGGAGCTCATACGCAAAAGAGAGAAGCTCAAACGGGAACAGGTAACAGTGGACTAGTCTTTAGGCTAAAGTTGTCATTCTATCTTAAGTAAATGTAAATGCATAGCCCCAAGTCCAACTGGGCTTGGGGTCTTGATCTGGTGCTTCTTCACATTGTTGTAGACGGACACACAGGAGAATAAATTAAATCGGAGTTCATGAAATAAGTTAAGTCACTGGTTGGCAAAGCTTTAAATGTAAGGCTTACCAATTAAATGTTTTGAAATTGTACAAAAAGTTTTTTTTAATCAAGGTTTAAAATCAAAACATAGTCTAATGTAATTTGATGTCTTTGTAATAATAATTTATCTCCTGTCTCTTATCCTATGGAAATTTTGCTAATTGTGTTATCTTAAAACATCCCTTAAAAATGTAAGACTGCTAAATGTAGACTGTGCTTGTTTCTGTGTTTATTCAGTTGTCAGACAATCTCTTCTTATTAAAACCTGACAAGTCTGTATTCTTCAACCGCAGGTCAAAGTTCACCAATCAACTTTAGAGATGCAGCTCACGCCAATGTTAATGCTGCTGCGTACCACCCTGGACCATCTTCAGGAGAAGGACACTGCTCACATTTTTGCCCAGCCAGTTAACTTGAAGGAGGTAAGGCTTCATATTATTGTAGTGCAAACTCGAGGTGAGCATGTTTCATTTAATATCCTTTAGTTCCCAGATAATTAAAATGATATAGAATACTTATGGAAGTTGGCTTTAAAACTTAGAAAGCTGCAAAGACCCGACATGACTGAAACTCAAAGTTAACTCTCCCGCGGAAAACGAACAGTGATCGCTGCAGTAAGAAATTACATAGACTGCTTTGTGTTTTAAGAAATTCCATAATGAAATTCTCCTATAATAAGAAAACCCATTTTGTCATGACTTGAGATGAATTGATCAGAGGATCCAGAGTGAGTGTGAGACATTTCTCCAGAGGTTGGTGTTTGTTTTGGGAGCTGGTGTTGGGAGCGGAATAACTGTTGCTGTTATCATGTCATTTCGTGACATAATATTGTCTCAAAAATTACAAAAGTTGAACAATTATCAATTTTCTTGAGTAACATCGCTAGCCTGCATGTGCACGTCTGCAAATACGAGTTAGAAATTTCACATGAACAAATTACGCTGTTCGCCCATCAGGATGAGTGCAGATTCTCTGTGAACACAAGATGGGCTGTCATGATTTAGTGGGATGTTTATGGTGTCATAGATGTCTAGAAGAACATTTGAAGAACAAAGAAAGAAAGAAAAGTTGATGATAATATTGAACATAAGAATATTTGCATAGATAAAATTACTCCACTCTCTTCCTAAATTGAATTTTTTGTCTTATTCCACTGTAAAGTCATCTTAACTTGTGGATACATTGTATTTTTTGATCTACGTGTGTTCAATATTTTTGAAGGGAAATCATTTGTTCTGTTTTCAGGTTCCAGACTACCTGGAGTTTATCACTTATCCAATGGACTTCTCCACTATGCGCTCCAAGCTTGAGAGTCATGCTTACCGTTCTGTGGCTGACCTGGAGGCTGACTTTAATCTGATGGTGTCAAACTGCCTCCTGTATAACACCAAAGACACGGTCTTCTACAAAACAGCGCTGCGTCTGCGTGACCTAGGGGGCGCTGTATTGCGCCATGCCCAAAGACAAGCCACAAACGCCGGCCTTGATCTGGACACCGGGATGCACCTCCCTGAGTCACCCCAGAAAAGAGACTTCTACAACTGTACCTGGGAGGACGGTAAGATCTTGAGCATTAGTGGGAATTTCTTCTTGTGGGAAATGCGTCCTTAAGACCTCCATTCTTATTCGAACTTGTCGATGTGCTCAGTTGACAGTGTCCTGGATCCAGATAACCGACTCCACATGACGATGGAAGAGCAGCTGAAGGAGCTTCTGGAGAAACTAGACTTCGTCACCTCCATGCGGTGCAGCGGCGCCCGGGCCAAACGCATCCACCATCTTCGACGCGAGATCAACAAGCTCCGGCTCAGACAGGGCCAACCCATGAGCCACAGCATCCACAACGGGCATGTTAAAGAAGAGGGTGAAGACGGAGATGATGACGACGATGAGGAATACAACAATAACAATGGCAAGGCAGATAATAGCCTGTCCTCCTCAGACAAAGGTAAGAAGGGAGGGCAATGAAATACACTAGATTAACATGAGAGTTAAATTTGCAGTGCATGAATCTTTTGAAAGACTAATTTGTTTCATTGAGATCAGTTGTGAAACTTGAGCTAATGGAACATTGTCCTCAGGTAATTGAGCCAGGGTTCCCCTAACGCACCAACCCCAACCACCCCACTGTCTCCAGTCTAGTAAGTAGGGGCCCAGAGAGTCGTTGGCCATGGCTGCCTCACAACTCCTCTCTTCTAGTGCACGCTGTGTTTGCACCTCCTTTATACATCACTCTCATGGGTTCACCACACCTGGGGCCACTTTCAGTCATGCCATATCATCTCACTTCTGATTACAAACCGGTCCGGTCAGCCACCCAGACAGCATCAAAACACATTTTTAGCTGTAAAATTAGGGATGCACTGATAAGAGGTTTATTGATCAGCATTGCTGGATTTGTCTCTGAAAACTACCAAATAAGATGTAGAATTGGGATGTCAAATATTAGTGCTAGCCTTTGTGCTCCAAGCAATTTTTCTAATAAGAGTAGAGACAACGTCACACTGTGTGCAAAAACAGTTGCTGTTGAGGTTGTAATTAAAAAAAAAAAACCCAGAATGTACCATTTAAACTAAAGCAATATGAGTGATTAGCAAAGCTTGCACTGCAAAAATGAGATTGTGTTTATATTTCACAAAAACTACTAATATTTCCAAATTGTGCGTGTTCATAACAGATGCTTGGAGCTCAAAAGGATAAATCAAAGCCACTTAGTTTGCTGTATTCTGTTAGCCTTTCTGCCTTACTCTTTCTCCAGCAGTCTACAACATTCAGATGTTAATTTATGACAAAATTTTTCGTTTTAAGTCTTTGTTTTCTTTGTCTGATAGAAAGTTTCTGCACTAGAATGAGGCGGTTTTTCAGCCACATTGAAAAGTGTGAATTTTGCAAAATTGCAATTGAAAATTTTTTGGGGCAACTCGCCAGTTTGTGTACAGCAACAACTCACTTATTAATAGATACTGACCTCGTTGGCCTATGTGCATCTAGTTCAACCAGAAATCTCTACAGCATGGCAATGTTCATCAAAAGTTGAGCTTGTCATTTGAAAGTGCTGAATTCAGAGCTCTTATGGGAAATCACAGCCCAAAATGGCAATTTTGCCAAAACAATCCATGTATACATAACCACCCTGAAGCATAAGGAACTTGATGCTCCAAGGCCTGAACAACATCTCCTCTGATGACTGACAGATGAGCGCTAGCGCCGTGGCTCAAATATGTAACTGTTTACATTCGTTGCCACCTGACTTTCAATCACCCGAACAAGTAGATTCACGTGTTAATCTGCTTGTAATGACCTCACAATTGCGAAATTGTGTTTTTTTGACATTAGTAGAATATCAAAAAATTTATAATGGAAACGCAATTAAAATATCTTGAGTCTTCTTCCCTCAATAACAACTTCCACGCCTGGTAGCGTCTAGATTTTGTTCCATCATCAGATCGATCTCAATTCCTGGCCCTTCAAGCGGGAGGTCGTCTGATTCTGGTCACCATTTGACTTCACGGTGCATCTCTATGTAAAATGTTGCCATGTTGCTGGTGTACAGTTGTGAGAGCAATTTTCTTTAGTCACTTGTCTTGAGGAAATCCTCCATTTTGAATATCTTAACTCTTTTCGGGCTGTGGTTAATGTGTAAGAATGAAATGTAACCATTGGAAAAAGACGCCATTTTCGTGTGAGTGTAAACTACCACATCATACTACGTACAGCACAACCAATCGTTTCTGAAGAAGTGTGTTTAAATTATTTTTTCTTCTTCTTCTAGAGGACCTCAAATCCACTTCTCCCCCAAGACTGGAACCTAGAGGCCCGTCTCCTCCTCCCCGACAAGGAGAACCGCCTCTGGAGCCTCCCACACTGCGGCCCATGACAGGGGAGGTCCAGTCCCCCTCCTGGGCCTGCAAACGCCTTAAAATAGACAGCAACCACTTGAACAGCGCCTCAGAAAACATTAATTGCACTAAAGCACGAGGAGAATGTTGCGTGACACCGCCTCCGACATTGCACTATGAGGGGCAGGTTGTAGCCGACGCCCCGCCGGCGCTCTCCGTCTCTCCGCGGCCCGCCACCGGGGGAGTCGGCCGGCGGACCTCCGTCTTGTTCAAGAAAGCAAAGAACGGCGCGAAGCTTTGCAGGGAAAAAGAGAACCCCGTGTTTAATGGGAAAGGGCTGCAGGACGAGAATACGAGCAGCAACCCCACCGGCCCGAGTTCAACAACCAGCTCCCCGTCCTGCACACCAGCGTCCAGAACCCCACAGAAAAGCCCTGGACCTCCCACTCTTCACGAGGTGTGGCCCCCTGGTCAAGAAGCGACGTCAGACACAGAGTTGGAGAGGACAGTGAATCATTCCCTGGAAAGCGGTTAGAAAGCTTTACATACTAGTTATTAAACACTTGAATGTCTTCTTTCAAAGATGGGCGGGCTCCTGCTCTTTAATAATTACCATGACTTATTTAGCTCTGAAGAGTTGTGGGAAATAACTATTTTAGATGCATTACAAATACTTGCCAGGCAGGATTGATTGGCCTGGTGTTGGACACAAATAGAAAAAGTTCAATCAGTGTACAAATTACATGTTTTGAAAGGGTTACCGTGGTAACTGCAGCCCAGAAAGTAAAGCTGCTGGTTGAATCACTGACGGATGAAACTCGTTCAAGGTCTTTCCTCAGTGATCTATATTATTACCACGTGATAAATTATTTATATATAGTTCTCATTTGACATCACACTTCCAGAAACTTTGTAGCTTACAACCATGTTGGTAGGCGCCCGTCACTGACATGACAACAATGAACAAGCTCCACGCTCTAGCTCTTTCTGCGTTCCTATGTCATTTATAAACAACTATTACTTGATTACAATTTTTGTATATATTAATAAGACGAGGCTGAGGATAACTGATGCTCTGTTCTCTTTCAGGACTGATCAATAGGTCTGAAAGGCACAAAGACAGCAACTCCGACTCAGACTCACGATCCTGTCCCGTCCTTCACAAAGAAATGTAAGATGAAGGTGATTATCTCCTTTGTCTGGTTTTGGTGATGTCTGATCAGTCGATGACAGTCCAGCATGTTTGATCCTACAGAAACTCGCCACCTAAACGAAGCCTGGGAAAGCCTTCTCTCTCCAACGTTCCTCTTCTTGACAGAGTCAACGGAGATTCAGATTACACCGGTAGTTGACATCATGCCATAATAATGCATGTCCTTTTCTTGACCTGCGTCAAACACAGAATTTGTTGCTTCGCAGGCAATGGGAGTCAGTTGTCAGAGGACGAGACGGAGCTGGAGCCGTTGGAGCTGGTGTGGGCCAAGTGCAGAGGATATCCCTCCTACCCCGCTCTGGTGGGCTATTTACATTCACGATCGTCTCGTCCGAGCTGTCGAAAGACCTCTTGGCTCAACGTTTCCCGTTGCTCTGTTTGGTTCAGATCATCGACCCGGAGATGCCAGAGGAAGGCCTGCTGCTGAACGGGATTCCTATCCCCGTCCCACCCAAGGACGTCCTCAGGCTGGGAGAGCAGAGACAAGAGGAGACAAACGATAGACTCTACCTGGTGCTTTTCTTTGACAATAAGCGGACGTGGTGAGTTTCACAGATATTAAACGGAGGTTACGATGCTGCAAACCAGCTGTTTCGGCTAACGGGTAGAGACATTTTAGTGTCTGGCTGAAAAGGGAAAACTTGCCTCAATTGTTCTCTTGCGACCAGAAGCTTAACTCGACACAAAGGAAAAATTATGAGGCAGAAGAAACATTTTTAGATCTGAAAACCGTTTGTGTGCACACGGCATCACGAGCATAGATCACAAGTCAGAAAGCTGTGGGGAAGTTTAATGCAGCACTTCATGGAGTATGTGTGTCAGTCAGTCGTCCCAACATGAGGGTTTGGCACAACCGCAAAGCTACAGCCATCAGATAAGACCTGAGGTCTACTCCCCAAACGTTGTTAACAGATGCTCTCCATTTAGTCTGTAGGACAGTTTCTTTTTGAACCAGGACCCCTCTGTCCAGGTCCTCCATAGGATAGTTTGTTGTGAACTGATGTGGAGATGAGTTGAAATGTGGTTTTATTGTCAGATTGTGAGAAAGATCAAGGAGTATGAGTAGATTCCAGAGTAATTAGTGCTTGATGTTAATTTTTAAAGTCACGTCTGTAAGAAAGATGTTGTTCTTTATTTAAATATACATAAAAAACCACATGTACTTTGACCAAATAAAGGTGAAGTTTCCTTTGTTTTGATGGTAACTCCTTTTCAAAACACCTTGACGGACCAAACTCTGTCTCCGGTGTTTCAGGCAGTGGCTCCCCCGCGACAAATTAACACACCTGGGCGTAGACGACACGGCGGACAAGCTGCGCATAATGGAGGGTCGCAAGTCCAGCATCCGCAAGTCCGTCCAGGTGGCATACGACCGCGCCATGATCCACCAGAGCCGAGTCAGCCACAGCCACTGCTTCGTCACCTCCAACTACCTGTAGACGGCGCTGAGCAGCTGTCGGGTCCCAGAATGAAGCACCGGTGTCTGACAGAACCTGCTTTCTGTCATTATGGAGAAGACGTGTAAATGAAGTTACATTAAGCCTCACGTTGCTGCAGTAAGCGCTAATTCTTCCCATTCAGGGACGTTCAGAGGTGTGTGCTCAACTCCAGCTGGATAGCACGAATCAAACGTAAAAGAGCCTGAGGTTCTACTAATCCTGCTGCAGAGGGATCAAGCCATTAGGAAAGAGATTTAAAACGAGCTGCCGGAGACCGATAAACACATCACCGCCTTCTTTTATACGATAGATTTTCTACGTTTTAAACTTTTTACAAAAGACTCGTGTATATTTTACTGCTAGTAGTTTTTGTACATACGACTTTGCGTTATCAAGCTCATTCTAATTAAATTTTTAAAATGCGTACTTCAATCAGCCTTCTAAAGGGCGAGGCGAGACTCGACATGAGATAATTCCTGCAGTGTACGGATATATTTGTCTTTACTGTAAATGAACTATAGTTTGTGTGTTTTGCATTGTTGTGTAATCTTGGCATTCGACAAAAAAATGAACCGATGCGCTTTATATTTGAAATCTCTTTTGATACAGAGAAATAATTTATTTATGGAAGACAAACTATAGAAATAAAGCTATATTGATTAAATTGAGAGTTCTTATTTAAGGAAAAAAATGGAGTGAGGTTTTTTAATTGAAAAGCAGACAGCATTTTAACAGATTTTTGATTTGTTTTAAAGCATTTTTTTTACTCTATACCAAGCACAAGCTTTTGTTGTTGACCCACTCAGTGATTCTATTTATTTCCCAGAGCCCAATCTCATCCGATGAAACGTTCACCCCAATAAGCTTATTGCTACTGTTTATATTTTACCAGCTCACCAAAATTCTTTTACCAGTTTCCACATTTTTGAAAATATTTTATTAAAAAATTTTTATGTATCTGGAGTCCTGTGGATCCTTTCTTTCGCCATTTGTCACCCTGTTTTACGTAGGCTAACAGTTGTGGCATAACTATAAAGAAAAACTATCAATTTTATGTTGGCAAATTCAAAATAAATGAGATGTATGCATCCCACGGCTACAGAACTGACAAAAGTGCGCCTCAAATACAGATGCTCTGCACTGAAGAAGATTCACTCACTTCTGCATGTTGAATGCTTGAAATGGCTCCTAAAGTAAGAAAGCCAACATATTTTGTAAAAGAAATCAGCTAATGTTCTCATGAGTTTTCAATACACCAACCTATAGGAAAGAGTATGTCAGCAGAAACTGGTCATTTGCATCATTTTCTTTCTTAATTTTTATTTAATAGATAAACTTAACAAAAAACATGGAGGCAGCACTTTAAAACTGTTCAACAAAACATACTGTCCTGGACGGGTTTATGGTAACAGTTTAACATATTAAAAAAAGATTGTTTACAACAATCTAAAACCACTGAAGCTACGTGACCAAAGGGCAAGTCAGATGGAAAAAAAAACAACCCCTAACAGTCATTTGCTGGACCATCTCACATAAAGACATGGTCAGCGTCTGCATCAGCGTGCATGCTGTTGTCCCGTCAGGAGGAGGTAGTTGTGATGGAGGGTTCGCAGCTCCGTCAATCTGCCCAGCAGGCGGCCGAAACGCTGCGGCCCTCTGCGACCCGTTGCTCCGGTCTGGGCCCCGCACACCCGGGACAGCAGGTCTAGGATCAGCTCCTGCGTTTTCTCCACAACACTAACCGCCTGCAGGGACGCTCGATCTGCACACAGTGCACAAGAGAGAGAGAGAGAGAAAAAAGAATAGGCTAAATAAATTTAAAAATTCATATGTTCAAAGCATTAAAATCTAAACTTCCAGCAGGAAAACAGCTCTGAACATGCAGCCGGAGCTGCTGTGATTTGCATAAACTAAATGAGATCTTTTGGCACAACGAGAGGTTCATTCAGAGACTTTGTGTTCACTGGAACGATTGCAGCCAGAGTTTCACCAACTGGACATTTCTGACCTGAGCAGAGCAGAGCCGTGGCGGTGAGCAGAGTGTATTCGGCCTCTGTCACACGCAGCACCGCCATGCTGTGCAGGAAGTTCAGCACCGAGCCGAGGAGATCCTCGCTGCATCCTGTCCACACACAAAGCAGGTCCCATTATTGGACCCATCGTGTCCAGGGTGTGGAGACTAAAGAGTGCGCACTGAGCTCACCCGAGCCGACGGGCATCCTGATGTCCAGGTTTTCCTTCGGGTCCAGGTTTCTGTGCCAGCCGTAAGCGGAGGCACTGAAAAGCTGCGACACTGATCACACGGACGCAAGAGCTGCAGGGTTAACGCGTAGATATTCTGAATTTGTGTGTTTTATGTTTCTGAGCGCGTCATCTTCTTTTCCGGTCTTGTGCGTGTGCGTGTGTGTGTGTGTGTGTGTGTGTGTGTGTGTGTGTGTGTGTGTGTGTGTGTGGGGGTGTGTGTGTGTGTGTGTGTGTGTGTTTTTCTCCTTACCCGGAGTGGGGCTCGCCGGGTTGTTGGAGAACTGCTGGGCGGAGAGCAGGAACATGACCTCCAGCGAAGACACAGACAGGAGGCTCAACTGGTCTGAGAAATCCAGGAGGTCAAATCCTGGGTCGGAGGTCAGAACTGGGTTTATTTTACCAGCAAGCTCACAGTTTCAAGGGCCACAAATGTTTGCACTTTGTTCGCCCCTGTTGCAGGGTTTTCATCTCTGATTATGTTACGACAGGAAAACTAATCGATTTATTAGAAAGTCCTGTGAAATTCTTGATCAGGGCACCAATAAATGTAAATAAATAGCATTTCGACAAGGAGAGGATGATCTCTTCAACTAATTCAAGCATGTCATCATTTATTAAGAATTGGAAGAAATTCAGTTTTTGTTGTAAATTAAGTGTATAATAATGAGAGCTCAAAGTGAATTAACAAAAAAAAATTTTCTCTTGCCCTTCCTGTGATATTAACCTCACATTAATTTTTTTTTGTCTTAATTATCCTTTTAACAAATTCAAAGTGTGCTAAAGTACATAAATATGTTCATTTATCCTTTACAAAGTCTCTGTGAAACTTCAAATCTGATCTTTTTTTCCGTCCCTCCTTTTTATTTCAACAGCGTAGCTTCATAAAGTCCGACTCACCCGGCACCGTTCTGGCGAACTGCAGCAGTCTTTGCAGCTGTGGGGAGGGGACGTCCAGCAGGCCGTCTCCTTCCAGAGCACACTGCCACTCAAACACCTGCTGACATGACAGCGACGTGAGCACAGCGTCTCGCCGGGCGGACGTGACGGCTGCAAGTGTCCCCACCATGTAACTGTCCTGCTCTCTGAACTGCCGATGAGCCTCCACCATCCTGTCCACAATGTGTCTCTGTTCCCGGGTCAGCGTGGCCTGCTGAGTCTGCATGGGCAGGAGGACAAAAATGACGGGGTTTAGAAACCCAGGCCCCCAAGGCTCTGTGCTGGAGGCCTCATATTGC
Organism: Poeciliopsis prolifica; assembly: GCF_027474105.1. NCBI lineage: Eukaryota > Metazoa > Chordata > Actinopteri > Cyprinodontiformes > Poeciliidae > Poeciliopsis > Poeciliopsis prolifica. The sequence continues at coordinate 5,057,616 of NW_026562402.1, forward strand.
CCCGATTACCTGAGCAGGTAACCGGCAAGTGAAGCTGACTCTCCGACCATCTGTGCTCTCCTCCTCCTCTTCTTGCCCCCTGTTTTTACCTCCTTTCCTCAGTCGCTTGGATTGGCACTGAACTTCTGTCAGAAGGCCTGGAAAGATAAACGACCACAATATAAACACGAAGACGTTTCCATCATTTGTGTTATTGTGTGCTGTAGCTGTCAAAAAGCTATCCGTGCACTGTGAGCCGCCGCCACTCTTCAGAGCCACATAAAGACGGTCACAAAGTCGACCTTCTGTCGCCTGAAGAACGTTTCCAGGACTAAAGGCGAGATACAGAGGAGCTCATACATGTGTTGATCTCTACTTGCACTAGATTACTGCAACAGTATGTTGCCTAGAAAAAAAACAACCCAGGAAGCTTCAGGGTGATCCAGAACGCTGCTGCTCCTGTTCTGACTAAAAGCAGGAAGATAGAAACTCCTTCCACGATTGTTGCACCAAAATAAAGATCTGCTGCTGTTGTATCAACCTTCCAGACCTTCAAGTCTTCTGGTTCTGGTTCTGCTCTGTTCTTCGTCCTCAGAACCAGAACCAAAACATGGAGGAGCAGCATTCAGCTTCTATGCGCCACAAATCTGGAACAAACTTCCAGAAAATGACAAAACTGCTGAAACACTGAGTTCCTTTGAATCAAGCCTAATAATCCAGCTGTTGCCTTTGATAAATAATAAGTGGAACTTTGATGAATCATTCAACGTATGCTTGCTTGATGAGTTTGGTGACATCATTTGGCAAAATGTAACATTTATTTCTACTTCATAATTGATGACTCTGCTATGTTTTTAAGGTGTAAAGCTCTTTAAACTGTCTTGTTACGGAAACGTGCTGCGCAAACAAACTTGACTGCAGGATCAGTATCAGTGATTTTTGTCGCTCCATCATGTCAAGCCGTTGAATTAGTGTCCATACACTCTGCCAGCATCCCCACAGCGCGGCACTTCCTCAGCCGGCAGTCTTGGCACTTCCTCCTCATGTACATGTCCATCTCGCAGCCGCCGCCACTCTTGCAGTGATACACGGCCTTTTTAGTCACACTGCGCCTGAAGAAACCTGCAGTTGAAGTCAAAACCCCAGACCGGCGTTAGCTTCGAGAGCGTGAACAGATTTATAGCCGGCGCTCAGGGCAAGTACCTTTGCACCCTTCGCAGGTGAGAGCGTTGTAGTGGTACCCCGACGCTTTATCCCCACACACCACGCACAACTCGTCCTGGCCTTTGCCCTTTCCTCCCGACCCCATCCGAGACCTGCGCACGAGAGGCAGCCCTGCAGGTGCCAAACCCTGATTCAGCCCCAAAGACAGGGGCTCTGGGCCCTGATCGCAGGGGCCCTCCAGGCTGTGTGAGCCGTACTGGTACGGAGGATGGCAGAGCTGAGAGGATGAAGCCAGAGATGAAGGTGAGGAGGTGGAAGAAGGAGGGGAGCTGTAGAAGGGGAAAGGCAGGTTGGCAGGGAAATACTGCTGTTGGCTGTAAGGGAGCAGCTGGAGGTCCGGGTCCTGCAGAGGATAGCCCACCGGGTCGGCCAGAATGTCTGGAAGGAGAGAGGACGATTAGGAAATTCTGGAGACAAGAATTTCAGTTTACGCAGCAGAGAAAATAATAATAATAATTTTAAAAATAAAACCCCACAGGTTTGAACAAAAAATATCTCCTGCTCTTTCTGAAACTCCACCTTCAGGAAATCATCACAACATGGCTCCTCTATTAAACCTTCAGCAAGCTTCTACCGGCGCTGCACTGAGAAGTATGATTAGATCAGTTGATGAGCAGCTCCACTCTGGCTGTCTGCTAATTTCTGCCGGCTAGTCTAGAGGAGTTGAATGGGGGAGTCGTGGGAGAGGCTGCTCTTTGAGGTGGAGCTTCATCCTCTAAGGCAGGACTTGCTCCACGCAGGCGCTTTGCACAGCTGAATGGTTGCTGTGGAGATTAAAGGATTTCTCAAACATGCATGAAAGAATCAAAGCAACACTCCAGCTGTGCTTTTGACAGGGAACACCGTTACAACACGACGTTACAACAGAGAGGTGTTGATTTCAGATAACTCTGTCGCTCTCCTTGCTTCATGCTTCCTGTGTCCTACAATGACATCATCTAAACCCTCCAGAGAGCCGAACAGCATAACAATCGAGTGAACCAGATGCCACAAGCATGACCGCGATCAGACTGAACGTTTCAAGATGACGCCGGTCGAAAGCCAAGAGCGTCATAGCGCTGAGGCTCTACGAGACCCTGAGTGACTTCACCGTATTGATCACCCTACTGGGACTCAATAAAAAGCCCAGAGTGAGACTTTGTGAACTCGTTCAGACTGCCTAAACAGGATGCAGCTGAGCTCTCTGCGTGCCACGCCGGATTGTTCAGGGGCTTCGAGATGTTCTCTGATGAGAGAGCATGTGGGGCCACTGGCAGCGCATGAAAGTACATCTGGACAAACGAGGTCCTTGTGGGAGCAGTTGGCCGCTGACGCTGATCAGACGGAGAGCCCACCCAGCGGCCACACTGTCTGCTGAAGATGGACACGCAGGCGTAAACAAGCCACAAGATCCACGATTTGATCGGAGGCCGTCGGAGCTCCCAGGATGTGCAGAGAAAACAAAAACAAAAAATACAGTTGAAGCAGTCATTTGTTTATAGGCCCTTCCGAGATGCCAGCCTTAGTTACATTCATTTTGAAGTTTTGGTCAAAATTTCTTCACGCTTTCTGCAGGTGTTTTCTAGCAGTCCTTCAATTTATTCATCTTTAAAGAGAGCTAACGTAAAAGCTAGTTAGTTAGTTAGTTAGTTAGTTGAAATAGAGGCTAATTAAAAACACTGAGATCAACAGCTGCAGTTTTCTGAATGGCTCACTGAGAGCCGACCTGCTTCAGTAAAAGGAGACGTCATTTGGGCATCTTTACCAGGGCTGCGTATTAATGCAGCCGAATCATAGACAGCATTAAAATCCATGATTTATTCGCAATAAGTCAGTATTTGACTTACTGAAATGTTAGTGACTCAAATACCCATCTCTGTAAAAGTCTGCTGTGTCTCAGATTTTAAGAGACCCATCAGATCGGCCCTCATTCACCCTTGTCATGCTCTGTTATTGTTATCCTCTCCTTCCCTTTGCGTCCAGATGTTTCCTGTCTTCATTAGACGACGCTGGCGGCGGGTCGGGGGGCGAGCAGGAGGAGGGGGTGTGGGGGGTCTCTGCTTGCTCGGTGTGACAGAGGCTGTGCTTCGTACTGTTTGTAAACCATCTGAGCGCTGTCTAAACACTCCTCAGCCTCCCCGTCCATCCCACGCACGCCAGGGAGCTAAACAACCCCCCACGGCTCACCCCACTTAATGATACTCATCAGTATTAATAGATCCCATGATGCAGTCCGGCAGAACCACCTCGACGATGCTCTCTCTCTCTCTCTCTTTTATTTTTTTTCAGTGTCTCGTGTCTCTGGGTTCTCATTGGTCAGCTGTCACAGAGAGAGGATAGGAGGTTGTGTTGCAGCCAGTAGGTCACTCGTGGTTTATTGTGAAATGATACATTACTGACCCTTCCTGTTGACCTTTGACATTTTGGTAACGCCAATTTAGAAACTTATGTTAAAGCTGGAGCTTACTTTAAAGAGATGCGGCATTATGAAAGAGAACAAGGCATGACAATTGAACCCGCCTCCCCTCTCTCTCACACACACACACACTCTCACACACACACACACACACACACACCTTTAATTTTTTATGCTATAGGCAGTGATTACTGAGGATGATCTCCCCTTCACCAGCCATGTGGCTCTCTGTCACCACCTGCACAGTTTATGATGAAGGGATAATTGTGTCCTTTAAAACTAAAGAGGATCCAAATGAGGTCCACTAGAAACACAACAATATTATCACAGTAGAAAGAAAGATGGGAAAGAACTGCACAGTGACTGATGTCAAATAGATCAATGAGCCCCTGAGAGGCGTAACAATACTGTATAACCAAAACCCCTCAAGGTACAGAGTCATGATCAGGTCCAAGAAATGTGGTGAAAAGCACATTCAGGTCATTCAGACTTGATAAAGAACTATACAAGTACAGGCAATTCACCTTTTTGATATTTTTAAAATGTGTCATAGGAGGGAAGACGGATTTACTGGCCTCCTCACAGATTGAGGCTTATTTTCTTATGCAAAGGTTTGGCACAAAGTCAGTAGGTCATGGAAATAGATCTCAAACGAACACTTCTCTTCAAGATGTGACCAAGACACATACTGGTTAGTCAATGCAAGAATCGTTTCCAGAGATGTTGCTTTTGCACCACTGGGAGAAACCAGCTTAATGTATTGCACATTGAGTGCTTCAATAAAGTTCATGGAAAGTAAGGAGGGGATAAAATCACCCAAAACTGAAGAATAATAAAGTCACCAAATGACTTTCTTATTTGCATGACTCCTTTGAGAGAAGGAGCCGTACAACTGGCCTTTGATTCCAGGCTTTGGGGTTCGGAATCATGTGTCTCTGGTCCAACACGCCTGAATCAAATGGATGACCTCCTCAGTATACAGTCCAGTTCTCCAGAGTCCTGCTCATCACCAGATTCAGGTGTGTTGAAGCAGAGACGGGTGGAAAAGATGCCTGACGCCGGCCCTCAATCCCTGGAGTTCAAAACCCCTGGAATAAATTTATTACTGTCTGACAGACTGACAGATGTTCATGATTTTTATTAATATAAATGAAGGCCTCTACTATAGATGTTATCTTTATGATCTATGTTAATGTGATAATATAAAACTACAACTGACTGAAGTTCAATATAATTATGCATAAGCACTCAAATTTTTCTTGGTTTAGAATATACAGATGGTCAAATTTGTACTTTACAGATCAAATGTTGCACTGAAGTAATGCTGTGTCAAGGTAAATTCAAATAAAGAAACAATGTTCACATATTGGAATCTTTTCTATTTGGAAAAAGCACTTTAAGCTCATCTTAGTGAGAGCAGCATGGTTCAAAGCAAGGGGAAAAAAAGAAGGGCTTAAAGTCCAAAAAATACAGTGTCTGATGGTTTTATGAAATATATCAACCTTCTTGCTGAAAGGTGCAAAGATACAAATAAACTTGACTCATTCAAATGGATTAAAAGTGTGAGAAACAGATTTCTGCTGTCCACAAACGAAGCATCAGCTCTTCTCTTTGAGTCATTTGGTAAGATAGTTCACATTTAGACAGTGAATGTATTTCAGGTCAATTAAAGGTGTTAGAAACTTTTAATCTTTGCAACAAGATATGATGAAATAGTGTAAGAGTTGGCCAATGCTAACAACATTCACCAAGAATATTTTGTTTCATTTCTAGTCCAAACAATTTCTTTACACTTAACATAACAGCAATTTCAACAAAGTGTTTTACAACTTGGGGTGGATGATTAACATCACAAAGCTCAAATAATACCTCAACTGCACCCCCAAAAAAGAGGCGCTATGGACCTGAAGAAGGACCAACAATGAGGGGAGAGGGAGGAAGTTCAAACCGTCTCTTCCACTGATCGTCAAGGGCAAACATTGGCAGACAAGCCGGATTCTCTGGACCCTCTGGAAATTATTGTGCAAACAATTCTTCATCAAATAAAAAACATTATGGACATCTTACTTATCAGACTGTCATAAAACAACAGTGTCTTCAGTAAGAGGCTTCTGCAGAGCTGCAGGAATACAGATTGCTGTAGGAGAGCATCCCTGTCAAAAACCTGGAGGGATAAAAAGAAACACTAGCAGGAACAAATGGAGGTGGACCGTAGCACTGCTTTGACCTCTGTCATAGGACAAATGAGTAAAGGTCTTATTCAAAGACAAATGATTAAGGCGTCTCACTGAGCATTAATCAGAGGAGAAGCAAAAAGGTTGTTTTCGATCCACTGCTCAGACGGACACTTTGGACCGTCCGCATTATATTACACGGTGGTGGCTGCACAGTGATGAGGACTGCTGGGAGGATAGAAGGAGCTAAGAAAGGAAAATACTGGAAGGAAGATTGGAAAAGTTTATTCTCCAGCGGGACACCAACTCTATACTGACATCGAAGAACAAATGCAAAATGTGTTTCTGCATTGCATTGACTTAGCAGACAGCAGGTAATACAGGTAATAACAGGTAATAACAGGTAATAGCAGGTAATAACAGGTAATAGCAGGTAATAGCATTACTCACTGTCTGCAGGCTTTCAGGACCAGAAGGCTCACAAATCACTGGACATATTTCAAATCTCCAAATTAAAACCAAAATCAAAGCATAAAACAGAAACTTAAAAACACACACTCAACTAAAACTGTAAATAAAACGGATCATTACAAAACCGTCCTTCACAAAATATTAATCATTAGAATGGCAATCATCTACTTCATTTTTATTAATTTTGCAATTAATTGATTCGTTGCTTCACCACTGTGAAGCATCATGCGGTTCACAGAACCAATTGTCCAACAATAATGTTAAACAATGATGTAAAATGTATTTTGAGTGTAATCTGGAGGTGCAAATACTGGCACAAAAATACCTAAATTGTGCTTTTTAAAGTGAATTTAAAAAGTACAATTTAGGTATTGTGCTTTTAGGTATTGACAGGAAAGCCTGTCAAAGAATCTCTGAGATTCTTTGACAGGCTTTCCATAGATGCTCCTGAAAATATAAAAGGCGGGAAAGAAAAGCAAAAACTCCCGGTGTATGTGATCAAGAAGGAGCGTGGAGTGTTACGGAGGACTCACCGTAGTACTGGAGCGGCTCAGCGGAGCAGTGACCCTCCGAGGCGGAGAGGTACCCCCCTGCCGGAAAGCTCATCTCAGACTCGGTCCACTCTCTCATCTGGACTCAGGGATCCTCGCTCCACGCTGTGACCTTTAAAGTCTATTTTCCTGCACCAAGAAAACACGGAAGCCGTCTGAGAATTCACACGGAACGTGACGGATCTGGACGGTGAGGAGACATTCCTTAATCCCCACGATGTGTTCAGGTCTCCACGACTGATATGTACTTAAAAACACACACACACACACACACACACACACAGAGAGAGAGAGGAAGAATGCAGCTGAGGCTCTTCGTCAGTGGTGATGAAGTGCTGGAGGAGGGCCTGACTGTCCCTCGGGGGTGGACAAAAGGGAAAGTGGGGACACCCCGGAAGGACGGGGCTGGACCCGCGGTCCACACAGCTGGACACGACTGCGACCTGATAAATCACACGAGACCTCCGAGATGTACAACACTCGCCGCACGTCAGAATGTGTGAATGCGAAGTTGTTTGTTTCCCAGAGCAAGAAGAGAGTAAATATTACACATCTTTCTAGAACAGAATCATAAAAGTTCCAGGCCCTGGGAGTTTGTTTACTCTTGCCTTTTGTTTACTGCTGATTTGTTTGCGCTGCAGTTAATATTAGACAGCAGTTCATGTTGGAGGGTCTCCCAGCCGGACGGCTCAGGCCTGTCCTGCTGGAGGAAGACAGAGGAGCGACTCCCGCCCGGGGCATGTAGGCCCTTGAGCGGAGGGGGGGGCCCTAAGACGTGCTGCGTGTTTACGGTGGATTGATGGTGTCCTCCCGGCCCCGTATCATCCCCTCTCACTGACTCAACGTGGGAGCAGCTGGAGGATGGCAAGAGGTGAGAGGGAGAGGCAATCACTCTTACTGAGGCTGAAACCCTTCAGAACTCTCTTATAGGCCTCACCGAACTTGAAGTACACTCATGATTGGTCTGACTTAAAGTATGAAGTTAAAAAAAGTGGTACGATCACTGAGTTTTGTTGGATACTGAAACTCAGGGACCTTCGACTTTCACTTTTCGGAATAACGACTTCAGGATCGATCCTGATGATGCCAAGATTTCTACGCTGAGGTGTGACAGAAGCCAAAGCACCCAGGAATAGCTTGATTTCTGTTGCTTCGTTCTCAGGAGAGATGAGTGTCTCTGTCTTAGAGAAAAGGCTAATTGAACCTCTGCTCAATGCGACTGGCAGTTTATCAAGGAGGGTCATTTCAGACATTCAGTAGCGCTGAAAAGAACAATAGATCTGAATGTCATCAGCATAGAAATGGCCAACTGTTGTTGGAGCCAAACTCAACAACAACTGAAGTTGAAAACCACTTTGTACGGTTTCATCAAATGTGAAATTTGGTGCAGAAACAGAAACAGTGTCAAAATGACTGTTTAGTGGGACTCAGTGGATCTTCAAACTCTTTCTTCATCACCTTAGAGTGGAGTGTGGAATAAAAACGACTGTTAACCGAATCTGGCCTGAACGCACAGCAGAGGGGGGGGTTATTGTTGAACCATTTCTCATTCCACAAATCTGCGACACGTCCAGCAGTGATGAAGCGTCCGCCTAATAGTCTCCGACCTCTGACGGATGTGCGGAGGACAGAGAGCAGGCAAGGGGGGCCGAGAGAGGCTTTAAATGATGGAGATGACATCTGACAGTGCAGATGTCACCCTGGATCTTCTGGAGGTGTCGTGCTGTTGGACACGTTGTTGATTGCAGGCCTAAGTACGAGGACTCGTCCCGTGGGAGAGGAGTGTCAAAGAGAGACGAAGAAGAGGAGGGGGAGGAAGGGGGACGGACAATTGGGACATTAGGAACGTAACTGCATCAAGACGTCTGAAAGAAATGTGCTCTGAAAAACAGAGGATGTGAAAAGATAAGACAAACCCCGCAGAATTTTTAAACAAACCGTTTGGAGAGCTCAAACCTTCAAACTCATTAGTCCCTCATAACTCAAGCTGTAAGAGATAAACCCAGCACTTCATAAATCCCGCCCTGGACACAGTGTTCGTCTGTCCGCCTGCCTGTCTGTCTTTATCGGTGTGCTGGCCGGTAGCTGAGGCTCGATAAAGGCCTGTTCTGTTTACTGACGCACTCAAAGGAGCCAGCTCTCACTTCAAAGTGGCCCCTGGATTTAGAGGGCAAAGTTCACGGCCTGCATCTGAACCAGGGCGGCAGAGGGGGCGCTTCGGGATGTCATGAGGAAGGACGGCCACATCACCGAAAGCTTTTGTATTCGGACATCTTCCTCCATTCCACAAATCTGTGGCAAGTCCAGTGATGGACATAAGAGTAGCAGATACAGGTACTCCTTACATATAAAGGATACAGGTACTCCTTACATATAAAGGATACCAGTAATATATGCCACAACGTTCCTTAGCTTTTGAGGGATATCAATCTAAACGGCTGATTAGCAACCCCACGTCATCAGAGGATTCCTATAAAGGCCTAAATTTTAACTTCTGCACCCAATTCCTGTTTATTGCTGAGATTTGTCTCACTTCATCTTATACACACATTTAGTGCAAACCAACATTTCGATGTACAGATCACTTAGACATACAGTAGAAAAGCAAACAGAGTCTTTTGTGCAACAGGGGGAAATGGGATAAACAAATCTGTCGTTGTAAATAGCAGATTAAGGAGTTTTAAGTTGGGCCTATTGGGTTGAACTTACTGGCAGGAAGAGTGAAAAAAAAGTTTTCGCAGGAACTGGAAGCATCTCATTAAAGACATTCCCAGCATATACTGTTTATAAACAGGCTCTTGTTCATCGCTGGTGATGGATGGATGTGTCCTGCTGCTGACTCCCCCTCTAACAAGCTTTCTGCCACTGTTTCACCACACACACATCACTACGGACCCGATATTTTATGTTTCAGTATCACCTCCTCGCTGGGTGGGCCATCGCCATTTTTAGGTTGTGCGATTTCAAGGAGGAGGGAGCGTGTGTGTGTGTGTGTTAGGAGGCAGGACGCCGCGGCAGAAGAGTCAGCGAGATTCTGCTAATGAAGAAAAACGGCCAGGCTGTCAGGAGCAGGTCAAGGTCACGCAGAGGAGTCCATGTCGCACTTTTTAGATTCTCATTTGTACGATTTTCTGAAAAATCATTTCCTTTTCATTAGATATGTTTTGCATCGTGCCACTGTCTAATGAAATCCAAATAACGTTGCATTAAAATGTGTGATTGTGACAAAATGTGAAAAGTTCAAGAGGAGGAAAACCTACAAGGTACTGACATCTGAGGAGGGAAAAACCTGCAAGTAGCGAGTCGTACACAAAACCACAAGGGAGAAAACATCGTCTTCATTTTGTTTATTTCTTTACAGTACACAGACCGACTAGATATGTTTATCATTTCCAATATAAAACCAACTTTCACATCAAAATGTGCAAAATCAGACAATAAAATGTGCAAATTAAAGAGGCACACAAAAATTGTTTTGAGATAGTTTTAAAACTCAAGAAGTGCAATCAAAACTGGTCATGCATCTTCGCAGGAACATCGAGTAAAAACCTGAAACTACGAGGAAAATATGAACGGTCTGAATAAAAGATCTACCATCCACGTTTCTTTCTTTTCCTCAGGCTCTAGTGTCTGAAAAGAGGGGAGACATGCGGCACATATTGTCGAGTCTGGGAGTCGAACCGGCTACGGCCGCGCCGAGGACTCAAGGCTTCCAAATGTGGGTGGTGCTATCCCCGACGCCGCCACAGCACGCTCAACTAGCAACATTTCTGACACGTAAGGTTAAGGGGGAGCAGCTGTAACTACAAGGTAAAGTCTTAAAAAGGACAATAGCAGAGAGCAAAGTTATTCTGGCACATTTAACCACCACAGACAGGGTTGGATGTGGTGGTTCAGAAACTTTACAGCACCGTAGATGTTTCAGAGAAAACATCTGTGGAATGGCCTAGTCTGCCAAACACCATCGACATTTACAGGATGCTCGACGTTATGAGTCAAAGCTCCGCGTCTGAAACCCAAACATTAAAAGGCGGATAAAACAAGAATTTTTACCGGTACTTCCATTGCGGCAATAAAAAAAGTCCCATGTGTAAACATTAATCAGGACGAACATTCAATAAATAAAAACTAAAACTTGACGGGTTACAGTTTGCGTGTGTTGACCGAGTGAGCTTGATCGGAGATCCTGGAGCTTCTCCTCCGTCCGGCGGTTCAGCTCGGGATCAGGGGCGCCGTCTCATCAGTTCCCAGGCTCCCGTTCACATTCTGAACCGGAGCCTTACGGTAGATCAAGAACTGCACTGAGATCTGAGCGGCAAGGTTAAGGAAACAAATGAAACATAATTTAGTCTGGAAACTGTGATATTTTCCAGTAATCCGTTTGTTTTTCAATACCTATCCACATGTAGAAATGACTTAACTTTCATACTTTTCTAGGCGAAGTCATGGATCTCATATTTTGTGTTTCTAAACTGAAATCAGGCGTGTTCACAGTGCAGTCCAACACAGTTGGTGGTTGGCTGGATCGCCGGCACCACGTTTGGGACTTCAAAAGGTTTAAATCGAGGCTAAAACCCCACCTGTTAAGAGTTGCCTTTGATTAATAATATGTGGAACACTGATGGGTTTTTTACAATAAGAAAAAAACAACATCTGGTCAGCAGTAAATTTCTGATACTCTATTAGCACTTGTTGCACAGATCAGTGTGTAACTCCATTCCTGGATCCACTCAGTACTAATCTATGTGCTTCATTTGGCTGCGTCAGCAGTTGCATGCTGAAAAAGATTTTTCCACTCATTGATATGTTGCTTATTTTGGGCAAAGACTGCAGCTGCAGCTTCTTCTGATAAACACTAATGGTGGAGGTTTGTGACACAGCAGCCACCAGGGGGCGCTGAGGCAAGCCCTTCACTCCCGTTTCCCACAGATCTGGGGATCCAGTGTATTCACTACTGAATATGTTTCAACCAGAGGATGCAGAACAGAAACTGACAGCCATCATCTCTACTTGGCGCCTTGTGCAGCAGCACCTCTCTGTGGAAGGATACGATGAGGTCCAGGCTGAGCGTTCCCAGGCTGCCGATGAGCCAGGGGAGGTGGTGGACCAGGTAGCTCTTCTCGCCCCAGCCCTGCTCAGGGTTCTTCAGTAAGACACTCAGGCCGTAGGTGGTGTTCCCCAAAATGACGAGCGCAAACAAGAAGTAAGACACTCCCTCCGTCGACTTCCTCTTAAACTGCGACGAGAAACGAGACGACCTTAAGGGAAGTGAATCGTCTGATCGAGGGACGTGCAACGCTTTCATTTTCTGCCTACTCATATTCATGTACACATCGTCACACAGGGAACAGCAGCTTTGTTTTATGTTGGATTAGATTCACTTCCCCTTTTGCATTCTCAGTTAACAAGAACAATGAATCTGTTGTTTTGCTCACAGAGTTCTTCAGTAATGTGTTATACACAGAAGATGGACCATGTTCTTTGGAAGACATGCTTTTCAGTACTTCAGCGAAATGAAAACTTTGACCAGTTCAGATCCCAATTGGTCTCTATGCATTCCCACTTTGATCCTTCTAATTTACTAAAAAAATGAACTTTTCTAAGCAAATGTACTTGAACTATGGCCAATGGCAACGCTCTGCAAGCTGCTCTTTTGTCAACGGTTCTTAATAGCATGGACTAAAAATGATAAAGAACAACTTACGTTTTAAAAATAGACATAATAATAAATGCAGGTTTTAACTGTTTTCCAGGGTTTTTTCCACAGAATAATTACATTTAATTTCCACAGCAGAATGGCATTAAAGTTACCTGTCATTTTTATTTACATCTATGTTTCTCATTCCGAGGCTGGAAATTACGTGCAAACATCAACGTTTCTGAACATGCTAGCCCAGGTTCTTACATCCCTTGGCTTCTGAAGAGTTTATTGTCTTTATTGTAGCTCGAGATTTTCAGGAGCCACATAGATAAACCGTCGTAAAGAAAAACTGCTGAACTCTAATTCAATTTAATTGAAAGTCAAATCGGACACGGCACGACCAAAACTGCAACGGCATGAAAGGGCAAAGGGGTAAAAGTGGTAAACGGCATCAACATTCCTTAAACATATTTGCAGACCTGCTTGTCTTACTCACATTTGTGTGCATTTGTGGCAGCCTAGAGAAGAGGTAGAGGACCGATGACACCGACCCAATGGAGAAACCAATAATCTCTTTAGGGGTAAAAGGCTGGGGTAAAGAGGGGTAGATTTAACGTTACCACAAACCCAAAACATCCAGCTAGACAAAGCTAGTTAACTTCATTTAGATAAGTAGACTATAACAGGTCTGACCTTAATAGCGCTCGCATCAGCGGTTGAGAGCAAAGAGCGGCTCCTGAACCCAGAGAAGATCATTTCAGGTTCGGGGTCGAGCCCAGGGCGGAGGGCCAGACCAGCAGTGAGGCCCAGAACGCAGGAAAAGCCCACAGCGTTCAAAACTGTTCTCCCTGGTGAAGAGGCGAAAGCAGAGGTCGAGACACAAGTACATAAAACTGAAGCAAGTGCAAAAAACATTGTATTAGAGATGTTGACTCACTGCTTATCAGTCAGAAACATGTAAAGCTCATTATTAGCACATAAGTATTTCAAATTAAGTTATTATAGCCATCTCTCCAAAATGTCTTACTGGGACCATATCAATATCCAATACTAATATTGCTCTAGTTTATTTTCATTTTTATGGAAATAAATACTAGTTCTTAATATTGGCCCAGTTTTATTTATCGGACCGTTACCAGCATATTGATAAATGACTACTACTGGCCAACACCATTATAAGAGTCAATATTTTGCTAATCATCATTGAGCATAAACAGTGTATTATTGCCAGTTAGTGTATTTTATGTGTGGCTGCAGGTTTTGTGAGGAGCCTCAGTGTTTCCATGTATGAACTCGTACTTTGTTGTTGTTACTGCAGACGCTGATGTTAAATACGGTCCAAACGAACTGGACCATATCTAAGAATACCCAATAAGGTAAAAACGAAACTTTCACTGACGAAAATAAAAAAAATACTCACTGTGAGCCACCACTCTGTGCCTCATTTTGTAGTACGTGTACATGGCGAGCATCAGCAGGTCAGCCAAGACATAATAAATCGCTGTGTAGGTCTATATGACGAGGACAAACAGGTGAACAAAAACTAGTGAGCTCAGATCCTTCAAGCTGACTAAAATGACTAATTAATACAAGAATATGCCATAACATTGTGATTTCGTAAATAAGAATGCAATTTATGGTCATTTATTAGCATTCTGGTAAAGTTACTTTAATTATTTTAAAGGCAAAAACCATAAAAGATTTCTTTAAAATCATGAATACTGAACATGTGACAAACTTGAAATAAGAAAGTTAAGTTGTTTATGTAAAAAAAAAACAAAAAAAAAAAAACAATTACCTGAAGTGGAAGCTGGTCAGCCAGAAAGGAGCCAATCAGATTGCAGGAATCGCCTCCCAACCACAACAGCAGAAACCAAACTGACAGTGCACTGTCCATATTCCCCTTTTTACAGGAACTATAGTACTGACTGTAACCATACAGAGAGCACAATGGACTTAACATGACAATTAAACAAACTACAAAACTAAAAGAGCAAACCCTTACGGAATAGAAGACACCATGAAACAGACGATGGACAGGAGGCCCAGGCAGACGCTGGCCATGTCCCTCCCATCCTGGGCGCATTCCCCCAGGCCTTCCCAAACCCACTGGGAGCCGTTCGGACACAAGGAGGTGAAGTTTCCTGAATCTGTCCATCCGGGCAAACTCTGGGTGAAGACGTTGCCTTTCCACATAGTATGCTGGCCAAGACACAAGTCCATTAGTGAATACTAGATTATAAGTTTTAATTCTAGAAATGCACCAATTCAATAACCAGAGAGGAATATCCTAAATCTTAATTATTTCTGATGGGTGAGTCGCAGATCAAACATGAAAAAAAACATTGACTTTTCCCGCCCTCTTTCTTTAGTCATGAAATGCTTATAAAACAATAACATAGTAATAACACCACAATCACCTTTAGGGGGCCATTCATGCTTAAAAACTACTCAAAACAAAAAAAAACAAGAGGAACAACATTGCTCCCCCATGATGAAAACCACTCACAGCCTTTTGTCTTCAACAATGCATTGACATTGTGACAATGCATTGTTGACTCAATGTCAACAATGCATTGTGTTAGTACCACTTTCGGAAATACCACTTTTAATTACTTTTTCACATTGTGCAGGGTTGGTTCTGATCGCTGTCTATGCAGTTAATGAAGGCCATATGAACTCCAAATCTGCATTTTGTAGTAAAATGAGCTTCATGGCCTAAAACGAATCTGTCCATCCAGACTAAAGAGAAACCCACAATGAATATACAAATGTCGAACTTTTTTTTTTACTGCATGGTTTGAGGCATAATTTGTAAGTCATTGTGGTTTCTTCATTTTTGTCTGAATTCAAAGCTACTGCCCCAATCAAAGAACATAAAGTGCATGTTTTCTTTTTATAAATATTAAAGTATTTAAAAAAGAAGTAGAAAGGCAAGAAATGCAAAACATAACAAAAAGAACAGGACTTTGAATAGGCCAGGAGACGTTTGCTTCCTTGTTGCATTTCTGTCAATGTCGCACATTAAGTCTTCATACAAAACGTTTTCTAAACAGATACTCCAGTAAAATACTGACGCTGTCCTTTAAAAGAAACCAAAGTAAACATGGTTTTCCATCTGCGACTTCCTCAGATAGAACAAACACGAGCAACATCAACTAATACAGAGATTAGCAACCAAAGCTATCTACGCTGCCTCCCATACCTCACCGTATCGGCTCAGTTTTCCGCCAACAACGTGGACATCAGTAAATTTTTGTGTATTTGTTGTTCGAATTGCCCGTGTGGCCGCCTCGATACGGAGGTTATGAAGAACACAATAAACAACAGCGACGTCGTTCTGTCCGCCCAACGATTGGCTGATGTCATAAAAACGTATCCGCAAACGTAATCAAGAGCACACGTGACCAAATATGGCAGGCCGTTTGAACATAAATTCCGTTTTGTCTTACTATCCGTAATTACGTTCCTGAAAATGCATTTCGACTAAATAAAACCACACGTTGACTATCCGGAATTGTAATTTGAGACATCTGCATTTACATACTGACTAGTAATTATTATAATTCAAGCTATCTTCAAAGGACATATCAAATGACGTCATTAGACCTGACGTTTAAGGTACGTAATTACAATTTGAGATTCCTTTAACATAATTATGACGAGTCAAAATGACAATTTTAGGTACCTGAATTCAGAAGCCCCTTTGTGCTGTCCAAACAGTTGCCTGCAGAATTTTGTTTGCTGCACAAAATTATCTGTAAGCGCCACAAAATAGAACGAGCTCAACAATGTTGGATATGTATGGAGTGAAAATGGTCTCAAAATACCCGTGCATGTGTAAAAATATCTGTGCGTGTGTAATACTGGATTTGCGAGGTTGTAGTTACAAAGTTTGTGTGTAGAAATGTAGTTTGTAGAAATTGTAATTGCGTGTGTACTTTTGCTTTGTATTCGTAAATATCTCAAATAGATATTTTGTCTGGTAAAAACATAGAGATATCCTGAATAGCTAAAACGTATAGCCATAAAACAATTCGAGGTGTCTTGCATGTAAGGGCGGCAAAACAGAAATTATGTTGAAACGACCTGCCATATGTCCCAATTGAGCAAAGCTCCAAACTACGACAATAAGAAAGAAAAAGAAAACTACCGCACTTCTCAGCACATATAAGCAGCCTCATTAACCTACGTTATAACTCTGTAGCTAGTTCTAAGAGGAAATTATCCTTTTTTCCCCCTCGAACATTAAATGACAAAACCCGCCAAAGATCATAGAACTAGGTTCGCATTATTTATAAAAAAAAATGGACACAGAGGAAGGAGACAACCTACCTGGAAGGTTATTAGAGTCCGAAGCTGAATGTGAAACACAATCCGCTTGTTGTTTAGTGGGTTTGTTTGGTCCTGCTCGGGTGTCAGCTGACCCGGTCAGACTGACGACTCAGCACCAAGTTCACTGATGTCAGCACGAATGATTTCTTGAAGGTTTCCCGAACCACGTGCTCAGTTCCGAACATAGTCAACCCAGGCATGCAACAGACGCGAATCAAATCCTGAACCTGCACCAACACGCCTGGTGATCACCCATGAAAGACGTGAGAAAGTCAGCAGAACGTTCTGTGACTTCAACATAAATCATATTTATGATTTATGTTGGAGGAGGAGAAGAAAAGAACTATAAATATTTCTGAAAAGTTTTACATCTCTCCCCCCCAGTTACAACTACAAAATGTATTTTGTTCGGATTAGTCAGATCCTCCACAAGTTTAGTGAAATCGTACCAATGGCAAGAAAAGAGACCATTGTTGACAGAAATCCGATTTGAAGTTTTCCACAAACCAGACAGAAAATGTGGAAGGTGGATCTGATCAGAGATAATGAACATTTGACAAACTTCCAGAAAACTACAAAACACCTGAAACACTGAATTCCTTTAAATCTAGACTTAAAACTCAGTTGTTTAGTTACTTTTGAGACCTAATTATAAAAAGTTAATCAATAATCTCATGTGCAAAATGTTGACTTGTGTGTTCTGTGACTGTGTTTTGAAATGCCTTGTTGCTGAAAGGTGCTACAGAAATTAAACACCATACACACGACTGACCTTGGTGGTGTCAGCATTATGTTTATCCACCTTACAGGAACATGGAAGGTGTCCAATTGATGAAAGATCAAAGCCACTACAGGATGATTTAGATTCAACGCATGATTATGTATTAGAGGTCCAAAATCTAGACTTTAGAGAATCTACTTCAGCATGTGAAGGATTTCACAAATTCTTTTTGTTCAACAGGTATGAATACTTTAATATAATCGTTTGTTGCACTTCTTCTGAATCGCCACAGTAAACTTGATTGTTTGAACGAATATTGCCATTTAGCTTCCAGATGTTTTTGTTGCACCTGCAGTGGTTAAACTTACGGAAACGACAACCTGCTGAACAAATATTTTCCTCTGGTGTACTTCCAAGAACAGGTTTTATTGACGCACCAAAACACCTATACTGTAGACTCTCTTATGTACACGTTTCCACAAAGTCATACAAATACTCAGTAGGCTCAATGTCAAAGCATAGATAATATACATCAAACTGAATAAGTCAAGTTAAATGCTTTTATAAAGAAATTGTTACAACTCTACAAATGCAAATGGATGATAGAAAATGAAACAAATCAATCAGCTGGTAGCTACAACCAGAACAAGAAGTCCTACTTCAAAATCTGTACAAGCGGGTCACTGTCCTCAAAATAGAAGATCCGTATTTACGCTCTTGGGAGGAAAAAGAATAAAATATGACAGAAGACTTGTAAATACTTTCACTCCAAGGCAACAATCTAATGAGGTTGTTTAGAAAACGTCATACTTATTGTCTCCAAAATAATAATAATAAAAAAAAAAAAGAGGATGGGAGATGAAAGGAAGACAGTCTTTTAACTTCTCGCTTCTTTACGCTGGGTTTTTACTTGATGTGAACGAGCTTCTCGTCCGTTTTCAACCGTTTGCGTCGAGGCTGAATGAAGTCCTCCTCGGAGTCCTCCGTGTCCACCTCCTCCCTCTCCTTCTCGTCGGAGGACCCGGGCTCCGGCGAGTCGGGGAAGTGTTGATCCGGGAATATGTCCTGCAGCTTCTCCTCAAAGTACAGGCTCACCGCCTTACCAGATATCGCCATCTCTGATCCCGCCTGTCGGAGAAGGAACAGTAGGAGGAGGAAAAGGTCGGAGGAGAAGAAGAGCGTGAGGAGTGACAGAGAAGGAAAGGTGTGAGTACCGTTGAGTGTGGGCAGGGTGGGGGAAACATGAGTGGGTTGGAGGCAGGAAGGAGGAAGAGGAGAATGAGGAGACAAATTAGATTTGGTTAAGACTCCTGGTGGCAAAGCGGCCCCAGCTCAACCTTGCTGTACAGAGCGAGGATGTCCTGCCTTCCGGTCCCACTGTGGCTCCATGAAACCTCTCCGCTAGTGACTTACAGGTCAAAGAGGCCGTTTTCAACAATACCCACCGAAACAAACAAAAGAAAAATCTATTCCATAAAACGAGATTTCCAGGGTTGCGTAAGAATGTACTGAAGAGCTTTTCCACCTCATTAGGGACAGAAAGAACAGCTAACCTGCATTGATCAGCAGTAACATGAGACTATTTTGAAAGCCTCAACACAGCTGAAGATAAAATCTGAAACAAATCTGCACCACTGACGTTAATTCAACAGTTTTAACTGTAAGTGTCCCAATACAATATTCTTTTCCTTCCAATACGATACGGACGACCGAGCTTTGAGTATTGGATGATACCAACCCAATGTGACATCGCCATGAATAATGTATACTCTTATTGCTTACTCTGTATTGAGGAACGTTAGAAAAGGCTTCATAAAGTGACATTACTCAGAGAACAATAGTCAAAAGCAATAGGCATGAGAACAATTGATCCATTTATTGTTAACCAATGGGTGTGTGTTCAGGATACGAGTGCTGCTGGATAGAAACTGGGACTGAATAAATGCTGGAGCGGAGTGCTTCCATGAAATTTTAGATACTTGTTTATTGGATGATACTGGACTGAATTCCAATATCAGCATTAGGTACCTATATCATGCATGCACTAAAGCACATCTGCTTCCAACACTATCTTGAAATACAGTACAGTCAAACTGTACATAAGGCTTTTTGTTTAAAAACGTACTCACTGCCAGAAGCTATGTACTGAGGGCACTGCATAAAAACTAACAAGTTTCAGAATTGTTCCTGCTGATTTATTTATAGAGCCGACTTCTGTTATGGAAAACTTGCCTAAAATCTTACTGTAAAGGTAAAGACCGACATTCTTCAATGAGCACATACAGAAACTGGTGTTTTATCTCCAATACCAGGTGCTAACGATTCTCTAAAATACAACTTGTGTAGTTTTGTGTTTTGCTTTAATATATTTAAGAGTCCTGTAATGTCTGCTGTCTCTGCTCTTAATACGGAAAATTACTGGCCCCTGCATAAAAGGCCAAACCTTTATGAAACCGGTGATTGCGAATTGGTCGATATGCGGTGCATTTCTACAGATTTCTTTCTCCATTCCTCCAATGTGTTTTGTGCCGTTTAATTAAGGCGTATTCACAGTAAACCTGGTAACTAGCATCCCAGATATTTCTTTGAAAATTGAAACAGCTTTAGTAAAAATTGTTACTGAAATAAACTGCTAAACGTGACAGTAACAGAGGATGCTAGTTCTCCTATCAGTTTTACAGTATTTCTTTCACTTTGGTCCAAGATGAACTCAACTGGAAACAATATGTCAGACAAAAACAACCAAAAAAACTCAAGACTGACAGATCCTGCACCAATACTCCACCCTGGACGCTAAAGGAATATTTGCATAAACAGCACACTATCTAAAACTTTACTGAGTGTTGATAAAACTAACCATTCATACAGGTTTAGTCTTTTTGCATATTTAAATGCTTTTTTTTTCTTGTGCAACTTTGTGCCTTCTACTTTTGAGCAACTTAAATGAGGCAAGCACACATTCAAACTGCCTTGAACAGCTCATTGCAGATCGACACTGAAAGTTAATAAAAGCTCCTTTGTGTTAGTAATGTAAAACAAACTTGCCCCATATGGTTAGTTTCTTAAATGTGAAGTCTGCATTTTTTTGCAATATTGTTGCTAATATTAGTTTGCTTTAAGTCGGTGAGATTTATAATACCATTTTCTGTCAGCAGCATATTTTCATGTTACACTTATTTGCTGTTTTAAGCCAGCAAAATATAAAGCGAAAACAGTAACAGAAAAAGTGAAAGAAAAACAAACTTAGTGACCCGTTTTGTGACTTGATGAGAAATAAGATCTGTCAACCAATTTTCAACATTGCTTTTTTCTTTTTTTAAAGCTGTATTGAATCTAAAGGCAGCTGCTAAAAGGTTCACTCGGGTCGTTTCCACACATTTCTTGGAGCCTCAGTGGGAGGGAGCAGGATGTAGGCGCCCCATTTGAAACGGCTTACCTGGGTATTAATCTCTTTCTCCTCATCATAAACTTGGATTATTCGAGACATCTAAAGGGGGTAATAACATTACAACAAAGACAGTGAAGCAGGAGGAGGAGAGAAGAATTCATAGCACAGGAAAGTTTAGTTCATAACAGATAAAGAAATCTGTTTCTTTTAAACTGTGCTCAGTTAAATCACCCAGTAAAAAAGTGCAATCAATTAACAATCAATACAGTGAAGGTTGCAAACGACAAAAGGAGAGCGTGGTCGCTTGCCAAACTTTTTCCCCTCTGTATACGTTTCACCATGTTGTTTTCCAGTCCAAATCATATGCATTCAGTCGCCTCTTCAGTTTTACATGATGTTTTTCTCAATGAATGAATACCACCAGGTGCACTTAATAAATATCTACAGTAAATATCATTTAATAAATACCTAGAAAACTTCCTCTCTCATTAAGAAAATGGATGTTTTCTCTTGCAATGAAAGACAACCGTGTGGTTTACCGATGTGAAGCAGTGGTAGAGCAGTGTTAGTAGTGAGTGATGGCAAATGTGAAAAGAAGTTGAGATGCCTTTAAACTCCACTTGACAATAATTAGTGCAAGCGAACAAAACTGCAAGCATCACAACCAATACGCCAGGTTCAAAATGGGGTTAGAGTAATGAGCATACAAGAGCATCTTTTTGAAATATCATGGGAAAGTTAGTTCATAATGTGACATTCCAATTTTGCAGAGATGAATGGTGATGGATTAATTTGCTTTCTGAAGATTGTGGCCAACAGATGATGCTAAGCCAAAAGTTAACTCCTCTGGAAACTGATCAATAAAAACAAAAGGAATATGGACATATTAGGTTACAGCCTACACAATCCTGTTAGCCCACTGACAAAGAAGCTATCATGGCATATCAAAGCTAAATTCATGTAAAAGTTTTGTGGAAAAAATCTTTTCTACTACAAAAGTAGAAAAGTAACTTCTCCCTGGAATCCTCCAATGGTCAGGTTAAATACAAAATAAAAATAATATGAATGACCAGGTGGTAGAAATGTGGAATCGCTACTCTTGGATGGTAATAAATTTAATCAAAAAAAAAAAAAAAAATGAAACCATAAGCAGCTTGGTGGAGAGGTGAAATCAAGAACCATATATATATATATATATATATATATATATATAAAGATTTGATGTTTAAATTACATTTAAAAGTCAAAAGAGGAACTTCTCTTTTAAGCTACGTCTCAGATTGATCATATAAAATGTCCTCATCACTGCTTCCATGTAGCACCACTCTGTTTTTATTGACTTCATATATTTAACTTTCTTCTATGTAACTAAATGCTCATTAAAAGTTTAAATGAATAAAATAAATGCTACAAATACATAATATTTTGCATTCTGTAAACCTGCTGATCGTCATCTGAAGTTAACCTTTATGTTCATCACTTGCACAGGCTTTATACATCTCAAAAAATGTAACTATTGTGAAAAAGTTCAATGTTTTTGTAACTCATTTCAGAAAGTGAAGCACATACCCAGCTCATCCGTCAGCCATGAAATTAGTTTGTAATTTTCAGTCACAAAGATTACAAGAAACAAAGGCTCAAAATATTTCACTATGCCTAGCAAAGCTATATAAGTATGAATTTTATTTTCTGAAATGAGTGATAAAAATGTCAAATCTTTCACAATTTAAGTTTGTTCTGTTAAGTTTGTATTGTATATAAGAAAGAATGTTTTAAACATTTTTAATTTTGTTCTTTTTGGTGACACTTTTCTTGCTTTTGACCTATTGCTCCAACTGTAACAGAAGGAGAAACTATTTTAAGGGATTTTGTAAGCTCACATCCAAGAGTTTAGATTCTATATTTTCCAATAGGATTGCATAACGTCCTTGTACATCAGTGTGACTTGTGTCTGCATGCAAAATTTTAGTCACTGCCAAGCAGGTTGAAGACTCATGCTGCTCACCTCGTTGTATTTTGCGCAATTTTTGAAGATAAGGCGCATATCATCCACAAACTCCTGTATGGATTTGTAATACTGAGAGCTTCGCAGCTGCAGCTTCTTCTTCACCTTCTTTAGGTCCATGGGCTGCTTAATTATCTTGTAGTAGTTGGGCACCTAGATCCAAAGACAGAGGTACTTTACATATTGAAATATTTCAAATAAAAAAACTGTTTATAAAATTGAGGTGTAGGCTGGGGAATCTGGAAAAGAGTACAAATGTAAGATTTCTACTTCAGATTGTACACGTGAAAATACAAAGCACAATATCAGCAAAAAGGCAGTTAAGAGACCATCCAGTTAGCTAGATGCATTATATTTACACTAACCGAGTTGGACTGGATTGTTTACCTACATTTATGTTAAGGAAAAAAAGGGATGCACCTTTAAAAATATTTAGTTTAGAGAGATAACCAAATGATAAAAAAAAAGACAGACGTAAAAATTATCTTTGATTATCATTTATGAATTGCTGAAAGAAGTACAGCAAGCAGTGAAATATTTGTACATGTTGGGACTACGGATGGCCACTGTGTTTTAGTTAACAGTGTTTAAAATATGACTCGATGCTTGACTAGCTCTGGTTACACACCTTGATGTTCTCATATACAATAAATCTGTTGGTGTGTGTGTATACATGTTCTATGCAACTGTAGACATGGTATCATAATAAAATTGGGCCTGCACATTGGCTCAAGCCCAGGGCCCACGCAATCCTATGTCGGGCCCTGATGGGATGCCGATCTCTACTGTTTTTCTCTACTGTGAGAAACAGTAGAAATGAATGAAACTGTGAACTAATAAGTTAGCGAATTAAAGCAAAAACTATTTAGAGATCATGAATGTGGTGGCTGCTAAGATAAGTAAAATATTTGATGTTATTCATGTGCGGAAGGTGGGAACACTTACAGAGCTTGCAACAGGTTCCCTGAAGCCCATGCTGAGCTCATGACAGAAAATATACAGGAGCAGGCGTTCACATCTCTGCAGACAGAAAAAGACAAAGTTACATGTCTTGTAGTCGTCATGAAGACTTTGATTTGATGTTTTGACAGTGCTGACCCGCTGGTCTTCAGGACTCAGGCTCTGATCTCCTTTGGTCCTCTTGCTTTCATCACAATACTCGATCTCTGGGTCAGTTGTACTCCGGCAGAATGTGCAGAGAAATTCACCTCTAAGGGACAAACACCACACAAAGTAGAGCCTTTAGATTAATCTAGTTTACCAAAATATGGCCACAAAGTTGAGCGTTCCGAAATTTTACTTTGGCAAAACATACAAACGCACAGGATGCACTTACTGTGGGAAGATTTTTATGGTGGGAACGTGGCATTTCATGTGGAATACTTTAGGACAGCGGTCACAGCACAGAAGATCACCGCCGTTGATACAAACAGCACACCAGTCTTCATTGGGGTCGTCATCTTTTCCGCCCTGTGCTCCATCATGCGACCCACTTCTTTTGACTAAGTTTCCATTGGTGAGTCCAGAGCCCGTCTGGCTTGTCGCAGTGTTGGTGGAAGACGACGTGCCGTTCAGTCCAGAGCAAGACGTCTCAGACATGGGCTCCGTTTTGACGCGTTCGCCAACGTCCCTGTAAGCATCTGGCCCTGCGGATGGAGCTCCCAGTGGGCTGCTCTCTGGACTGCTCATCTACAGCGACAGCACAAAGGTGCACTTTTTTAGAGAAATGGTTTTATGGTGCATAAATTAAACCTGCCACTTTAACATCGAAACATGCAACGGCATTAAAGCTGGACAATAAATCTTCAATTTTGTTCACACCAGATCTGATTTTAATGGATTTTTTTCTTTCCTCGCTTTCTTTCAAATAATAAAATGACAGGAAATATTTTCAAAAAAGTGACTTCATTTCATTTTGTGAATGAAAATGTTTATTAAATTACAAGAATATAGTCATACTATGAGCAGAATAAAGTTATAGTTGTACCTGAAAAACGTCTTAAAAATAGAAGAAAAAAAGCATTGCTGACTTTATTAGGATGTGATGTGACGAGTAGTTCTTTCTTGAAAATAGA
The DNA here is from genome assembly GCF_027474105.1 of Poeciliopsis prolifica. Lineage (NCBI taxonomy): Eukaryota > Metazoa > Chordata > Actinopteri > Cyprinodontiformes > Poeciliidae > Poeciliopsis > Poeciliopsis prolifica. The sequence continues at coordinate 5,082,575 of NW_026562402.1, forward strand.
CTAGGTCTGTTGTGAACAAATATAGAATTCTATTGGTTATTCTTATGATTTATTGAGTAATCGGATAAAAAAAATTATAAACGAAAATATTGGTAAATCTAACATAACCGTGTTACTATCAGATATCAACATCAGTCCAATTTTTTATATTTGAACTTCCCTAACAATAACTTTTCTGTAGTTTAGAAAATTAACTCATAACAATAGTAGCTCACTTTCTAAGTTAACCTGAAGAAAAATTAGAGAAGAATCTGAAATTACATTCAATTTAATACTAAAGATGCTCACAAATACACTTAGGAAAAAATGTCTATACATACTCCTGTCTTTTGTTTATGTCCTTTATGCATTCATCTTCAGTTAATCTAACAGATTAACTCTCATCTTGCCCAGACATTTATGTCCATGTTAGCTTCGTTCGTCACTCACAGAATTTCATCTACAAGCTATGTACCGCCATTTGTTGAGATCAAGATAATATGAAATTTATTTTCAACTACAGATCAGCAGTTTTCAGTCTATCCTGTATGAATACACCTGCAGCACTCTTCCCCACCGTTTGCTCTGAACCGCCGCCAGGCAGCAGCTCAGGGAGGAGAAAAGACTACTATATCCTTAAAAATGATCATTTTAAGGATAATTATTGGTCCTCAATAAGAACTCGAACAATATCATCAATTAATAAAATCCTCCCTTGAAAATCAGATGTTATGCTGCAAACACTTAGCTTTCGTCAACAACTCAGACGGAAGTGAAGCTTTGAGGCAGATAAATTTTCCTCGAGGAATTTTAATGATCAAGGTACTCGAATCACTCAAGGAATTGTTACAGCCCTGAAATAGACAATAGTTAGGACAATCAATTCTGCAATGGAAAATAATTTGTGATTTAGAGTATAGTGTCATGTATTACCTCTAAAACTTACGCCAAAGAACAACTTTACAAGATGCTCAATATTTCTCATTTTAATTTGTAGTTATTTTTATTGATGGATCTCTCATTAAATCACCAATTTATTCTCATTAAATGTTTTTAATCTGGTAACAATACAAGGGCATTCTTGTAATATGTTAATATCATGTTGTTATGTTATTTTTGTTAAGAAATTCAAAGTTGAAATAAATAGAAGCTGTAAAACATGCTTGTCAAACAAGATGGCCGCCTTGAGTGTAATGACATTTATTGCCCAGCCTTAGTGAAAATATATACAAAAGAATTTTGACCCAATTATCTGAGCAGTAACTATATTTAAAACTGAAACATTCATTTACATTCTGCCAGGGAATGGTTGTCCGTACCATGCAGGCGCTCCTCCCAGCATCTTTGCCTCGCTCAGTCTTCACAGAAGAGGAGCAGCTGTAGTCATCCTCAGTGCAGGGTTCTTTCTTCACCTTTAGCTGCTCTGCAGCAGATCCACCACCTGTCCCTGCTCTGCCAGCAGAGCTAGAACTGAAAACAAACAAAACCCAGACATCAAAATATTAGTGAACCTGATAAAACTCACCATAAAACTCATACCGCTCTCTTTACGCTCACAGATTATAAATCCCATTATAATCTGGGCCTTGTAATCATTATAAAGCCCATTATAAGACTGTGGCAACATAGATTTTTTTCCTCCCCAATCAAAACTCTGTAAAACCTACGGTAAACCAGCAGGTGGCCATTTGGATGAAGTTAGTCTTATGACATTTTTTACTGTTCTCTCTCAGTTATTTCAGCAATTTTTAATTCGTAGTTTACTGGAAACCGGGGGGGCAGGACAAACCGAACATAAATAAACCATGAAAATCCCTGCTGCTGTTTTTGTTTCCACTGGGGCTGCACAATGTTATGGAAACATAATATTTGATGATATTGGTAAATGTTTCAATAACACGATGACCAGCAAAAAATAAACAAATATTTAAAATGTTTGTCTTTTTGCTTTGGGTTTATAGCAAACATCAAGTTATCCCAGCTACTGGGGGGAAAAAACTAACATTTTCATACATAAGATTGCCATTGATACAATTCAGCTGTAGCTTTTTTTTTAACAACTTCACCAACAAACATCCTAAAATGTTTGTTATACTGGATTAGTGTCACCAAATATATAGAAATACACAAAGAATGCACGGTTTTGTCTTAGTTTTTTACCACAAAACTACAGTGTGGACACAATTCAAATCCGGACTCTATCTCATAGTTTTTAATATTGCAGGAAAATATATAAAATCATGTTGCAGAGATGTTAATGTGCGCAATATCCCAGTCGCTACTGATCACTTTAGAGAGCGCAATGCAAAAATTTATATTTTAAGATTAAAAGAATCTTTTGAAAAGACCTCTGAAACAGACATTTAACATAATTTTCACTAAGTTCACATTTCTGTATCAAATATAGTTTCTGTGTTGATCTGATGTAATATTCTAATCTTAAATGTAGTGTATTCGCCAGCTGTAAGCACAAAATCAATAGAATTAATCAAAAAAGACATCAGTCTGTGTGTAATTAATCCATATATTATTACTACCATAGAGAACTGATTAAATAAATTAACTTTGCAATAATATCCTAAATTATTGATTATGGCTGAATTTTACATGTTTTCATAACATGTGGAAAAATGTGGATAATTTAAAGATTTCTAAGGACTTTGCTGAGACCCTCTTATTAAAAATATATTTATATTCCCACAATCTTGACAATGTTGCACAGGCAGTGGTAAAAAGTACATGGAAACATGCATATTCAAATTAAAACAAATACTTATGAAAAACAAAAAAAATTAAATAAGATACGACAAATAGGAAAAAGAGTAAAACACAAGCAAAAATATGCTGTATAGCTATTAAAGATGGCATCAGTAATTTAAAAGAAATGCGCAACTGAGTAGGATCATTTTAAAACGCTTCACTGGATTTTTATATTTGTGCGTAGAAAACAGCAAGAGACTATTTACAAGAAATACACAAAAACGATGCAAAAATCAGCGGGCATGAGTAAGCAATAGCAGCAACAGCAGTAGTATTGTAAGAAGTTAGAAAAACTGCAAATATCAGCAAAGTCATAAACTTACTGAGTAAAAGAAACACCTCAATACTAAAGATATATTTCATATCTTGTGTTAATTTGGGCTTCAACATTCTCACAAAAACTACATCATACTGCCAGCACTTGGTCTGAATGTTTCTTCCCACAGACAGAATTTCTATGGACTAATCAAAGAAATGTTTCTCCCTCCGGAGGCTTCAGATGTGAAAAAGTAACACTAAACCCAACTAAAATGCAAATGTTTAAAGGCTGATGAAATACATTCTGCTTAAGGACAGCCTGAAATATTACATTCAGAAAATACACTGAATTCTCCCAGGTGATCCTCTCTAAGTCGCTGCCGCCCTGCAGACACCGAGTGCTTTTTTGGCTCTTAGTTTGGCCTTCAGTGACTGATTCTATAAATCAAAGACATCCTTCATCTTTACAAGAAAAGTTCTTTGGCTTTTCTGGCCATGTGCCTGTGTTCATCATTCTGCTGCACAATGAAACGGTCTGACTAAGAGCACATGAGCGCATCTCGTCTGAGGTTATTACTTCCAGCAGGAGTAGAGCCATCAATAAATTTCTGAGTGGCGGCTCTACAACCAGGAAATGGTGAGAAGTTGTTGGACACACAGAAGAGGAGCTCTTTCGAACTAAGGTGGTGTTCCCTTTCAGCACGCTTCAATCTTCTTTGCATGCCGAGAGGAATTGAAGTTGGCTTTGTCTGTCCATTTAGTTCTTTAATTTGGCCGGTCTCTTTTAGCATATTTGAAACAAGAAACCTGCTTTTTGCACTTTCATTTGTTCTGAAGCAATGAGATTGTAAAAAGTATATTTGCCCATGTCTCTAACAGAATTTGTGCTTATTTAAGACTTTTTAGGACATTTTAAGACTATTATGAATGAAATTAAGACCTTTTGCCAATTGCAAAAATAGATAAAAGACAACTGTTGTCCAATGTAATTAAAATACATTTTGATTTTTACAACTAATTTAAGACTTTTTAAGGTCTTAATTTACACTGTATCAAGCTATTAAGCACATCTACCTAAAACTCAAATCCCACATGAAGACAGCTGGTCTTGGTTCCCAAGTTATATTTGAAGCTCTGATTTGTTGATGCCTTCTCCATTTCTTCAAACCCCTTTTTATTGCGTCACAAAGCTTTCTGTTGCATTACCTGCCTCTGCTGCCTGTACTTGACGTACTGGAAGGTCGCGCCGGTGTGTGAGCGTTGGATAGACCTGCCAGAGAAGAACGTGGACTGTGCTGTGATGAAGTTGCAAATTTTACTTTTTCTACCTAAGAAGTTCATGGGGGTGGAGAGTTTAAAGTATGACTCTCTTTGAGCATGCGTGTACCTGACGATCCAGGAGAAAGGGTCGACAGTCCAGGAGAGGGGTTCATGTCTGTTGAGCCCATCTGGTGTTGTTGGCTGGCGGAGATGCAACGAGAGAGGAGGTATCCGAGATTGCTGGAACCAGCGTCTTCCAGCTGACAACAAAAGTCAGAGTTTAGGAAGGTGTCAGTCAGTATGTGCAGATGCAGAGAGTTTGCAGCTATGACAGAGTTGTATTACAATGGCATCTGGTGGTCAGTCCAACTCCGGGTGAACAAAGATAGACATTTTTACATGACAAACTGCATTAAAAAGGTTCAACAAGATTTGGCTAATGAATCAAACAGCATAGCTGCACAACAGAGAAATCAGTGCAATATTACAATAAAGAACTATTTGAAAACAATATTTGGAAGGCTGTAATATTCGAGGGCTATTTCTTAGCATTTAATTCATCAGATTATTAAATATTATTATTACATGAGTTCGTAATGTAATGTAGGACCTAAAACATCTAGGACACTTTTAAGGTAAGTAAAGAGTGTGTTTTAGGTTTAGGAAAACTACAAAGCAGAAAACTACAAACTTTTATCACTATTACCGAGACAAAATGAAACAAAAAAAAATTTGTGAAAGCAATATTTATGAAAGCACAAGCTTGATGAGTGTGACAGGTTTTATTGAAGCATTTTAACGAAAATAAGACATTAATAGTTATGTCAAATACTAGTTGAAATTGATGTGCAACTAGGGTTATGCAGCTACTCAATTCATCTTTCAGTTTAGATTTCTGTTCCAAATGATCATTTGGAAATTAAATTGATAAAAAAATAGCTATTGTTATTCATATTTACTTGAAATTTTTTACTTGATGTTCAAGATGTCAAAACGGCAAGAAACGGAAGCCAATTTAATTACTGCATATTCCTCTCTAGGTGTGCAGGAGGCAAAAGACGTGTGGGAGCGCAAAGAACGGCTCATTAAAAATCACATAAGATGAATTAAAAATATTACATTGATGAAGCACTAATTGCAGTTTTACAGCTGATCTGACCCGAGTGATCTGAGTACAGCACTTATTTTATGTAAATGTGAAAATAAATATTTTTGCCACCTTTCAAATTAAATACACATGTTTATTATTACAAAGAGGAAAGTAATGACTTAAACAATGACATGCAAGTGTGCCTGTGTCATCAGAAAATTCTAAGCAATGTTCAGCTTAGCATAATCTTTAGCAAAAACTAATAAAGCTGTTTACAATCTAGAAAGCCTATTTCTTTACATGCAAAAATCAGACAATGGCACATGAGAAATAAACAGTTTAACCAACATTCTAGCCAGGGTTTGTTTTGGTAGCATGCAAAAGATTAATTAACAGAGCATGTGTAACAGTGTTTTAATGCAACAATGTTGTAAATGTGAAGTTTGTCAAAATTTGTTCATTTGTTCTTTGACTTTATTTTTTTATACATTTCCCCTTTTTTTGTTGATGTCTGTTACTGCAGGAACAAAAGCTGCGAGACTGGCGTTAACCACCTACTTGTTTTATTTTTTTCTTAAGAATAAATACGATGAACCTGAATGCATCTTTCATGGAGTCAGCCTATTGGATCTGAGATGAGCAAAGAAGGGTTAGACATGTGTGTATCTTATGGCAACAGTGATCATTAATGTTCAATAAAACACCATCCCTGTTTGCAAACTACTACTGGGAACGCAAAACACAATGGAAAGGACAAGGTAGCAGAATAATGGGACATTTTCACGACATAAACACAGAAAGTGACAACTCTTAATTTAGTCGAATGTAGCAGCACGTATGTGCAAAATTTAGATCAATTAAAATTGAATTACCTGGAGCCTTTAAGAACACCAAATAATGTCTTAAAATAATAAACAAAAACTGTCTAAACATAAACTATACCTGACCTTCTCATTGCATCACCTATAGGACAGACTAAACATATTCTGGAGCGTAAATGAATGAATGTTCTGATTTCTGATACCTGCCTGGTTTCTTCCACCAACCTACGTCTTTTTCTCTGCAAGTCATAATCTCTCCTTACCTGAGAAGACCCTGCATCACCGTCCTGCTGATGGCCTCTGGTCTAATTCTTCCTCCCTGACTCTTTGCTCTTTCTATTGTGGCAATAAAGATTTCTTTTAAATATGTGGAAAGCACAAGTTCTGCACTGAAACTACAGAGGATTGGATTTATTCCTAGCATTAAATAACCAGCAAAGGATGCAACATAGGTAACAACAGCATCCGTTGTTCTTCCAGCTTAACATGATATTCCGGTGTGGATTAACCAGCCATCATTTAGATGACATTATCTGCAGGCAGCGGTATTACTCAGCTTTCATGGATTTTTGCTGGCTGGTTTGCACATTGTGCAGCACTACTCAGCAGGATTTAAAACAAAACAACTTAAATCATTACAAAAGTGTCCTGAGTTTTAAGTTTCCTTTAAAAAAAAACCAAAAAAAAAAACAAATGCAGCAGCTTGGGAGGGTACTTAAATGTAAGTGAGATCGGTGGAAAGGATTGTTGTCACATGCAATCGGCCGATTGCCCAAATTTAAAGAAATCGGAGTTGATACGATTGAGGAGTTCACTCCTCGAGGAAATACCATCTAAACCACTTTTTTTTTCCTTTTTTAAGAAATCCTGAAAATTCATTGCAATATTAAAAACAAAAAATATGAAATGAAAAAAAATCCCATGTCAAAGACAAAATAGATGCAGTATATTTCTAATACAGTGATTAACAAGGATGATCACGCAAGTATTTATCACAATATTTTGTGCTATTTTCCTGTGATAATGACAAAGTGCTTTACAACCTATGAAGAAGGAACAACTTACTAATTGTTAATAGTTGCATGAAGTAGTGCATTTGTATTACTTAATGCACAACTGTATTTAATTGCATTTTTCAAGATATTGATATTTGTTGGTGCCTTTATGGAACTAACTGCAAAAATACCAAAAGTAATACTCTTGAAAACATTTTAAATGTTGCAATAAATCCAAATTCCTACTTTACAAAGTATTATCTGTTCACCCTTATCTCTATTGGGGTAGGGAGTTGCTGGTGCCTATCTCCAGCTGCGTTCCGGGTGAGAGGCAGGGTACACCCTGGACAGGTCGCCAGTCTGTCGCAGGGCAACGCAGAAACAGACAGGACAAACAACACACACTCACCAACCTAGGGAGAATTTGGAAAGACCAATTAACAGTCATGTTTTCGGACTGTGGGAGGAAGCTGGAGTACTCAGAAAGAACCAATGCATGCACAGGGAGAACATGCAAACTCCATGCAGAAACTCAGGACCTTCTTCCTGCAAGGCAACAGTGCTACCAACTGCACCACTGTGCAGCCCTATAAAGTATTCCATACCACTAACGATATTTGTTATAATATTCATCATCTTACCAATAAATACCATTATATGCAAATCTTGGCACAAATGTAGTTTATTCACCCCAAGTGAGTAATTGCAACAAATAATCTGAATTTCAGTACTGAGCAAAAATAATTGAGATTGTTATTTTGCTTCTCGTCAAGAAGTCCTAAAGTTCACTTATAGGCCAATATAAGAGCTATGGATGTAAGAATGTGTTGTGCCAAACAGCATAAGCACTCAAATTGTTCACATTATTACACAGCAAACGCTTGAATACAACTGGATTAAGCCATGTTTTTGCTCAAGTGTTTTGATAAATCTAAATTTGGTTTTAAAAATTTTAATTTAAAAATATGCACACCTGGATGGGCGGTATCTCGGGGAGGCAGGGCAGGTTCTCAGGATTAGTGACGGAGGGGATGAGTTCGATGGGACCAATTATGGGGCTGGCAGGGCCGCGGTGCGCGTGGGCACCGGCCATGCTGGCACTGGTCGGACTCGTGGGACTGGCATTATGCAGGGACGCCACTGGAAAGGGGCCAGCGTGTCCAGGGTTCGAATGCTGCAAAAAGACAGAGAGAGAAAAATGGAGGGCAAGGACACACACAAAGAAAGAAAAAAGTAAAATAAGATATACGGAAAAACAAATGGGAGGAGAAGAAACATTGGGAACATTAAAGAGAGAGTCACTCTTAAATGAAAACAACAACAAACAACTATTCATAATGTGCCTTTGAAACAACAGGACTTCATGATCATGCAGGTGATCAACCACACATGCTGCACAAGACACATAAATGACAAAGAAGGAAAAAAGTGCCAAACCCCTGATTGGAGTAAGAAACGAAACCTTTGGTGGCTCATCTCAGATTCTAAAGACATCTGGACACAGAAAAAAAGGGGGCTGGATATAGTGGAGGTTTATATTGCCTCGTCTCACATGTACAAAAAAAAAAAACAAACAGCACATTTCCATATCTGCAGAGTGGTGATGATCAAACAGCATTCATTCTCAGAATATTCCCTGTATTCTGAGAATGAGCATGCATCTTAAATGCACTATTAAAGCATATACATGCTCAATCTAAAACTGACTGACAAAACAAAACAAAAAACTTAGCTTTGTATTTTATTCTCAGCTAATAGCTTTTTAGAGAAATTCCTCAAGTTATCCATTAAAATTTACAGAGCTAAGAAATCTTTTCGGATAAGACTTTTAGAAACTGATGTTGGCTTGTCTATATTGTCTACAAAGAAGATTAGAAGATGCCAATACGTCTAGAAATAGACTGGCTATGTTTGACCAAACAATAGTTTTAGTAGACTTTCTGGGAACAACCTTGTTCCTGGGATATTCAGTTTATTATTTTAATTTTCACATAAAAGTTTGAATAAAATCAAATATAAACAACAGATTTTTTTTTGTGCCAAACAGTGAAAATGTGTTATTTTAATCGGGGTTATTGTTACGGATCATTCCATTGCTACTAGAAATGAAGCAACGCATTTTGGGATCAAAATCAGCCCAACTTTATTCTGACATTTGAAGAATTGCACACTCAGAGTTTACGTAGCTAGTTTTTCTGACATTTTTGCTTTGAAATTTCTCATTTTTTGTGCATTTAAGATCTTTGATCTTCAATTTTACTACTTCTTCAGCTAAACAAATTATTTTTCTTGGAAGGATTTTTTTAAAAAGTGGAATGAATACTTTTTCAGCTAAGCTTTAAGGAGTATCTTTATCTTAACGAGAACCACAGCAGACCACAACAAAACAAACACAAACTGACCAATATTACTCAAAACTGTTTAATTATACTGAATTAACAATGGATAGTTAAGACAATGTGTAACTAAAGCTATGCTTTGTGGATTTTTATATAAAATCCACCCAAAATGATTTCCTGGCTGTTTAAATGAGCCTCATCTGTCACATCTCTCAAATATCTGCAAATGTATCAATAGAGAACATGTACACTCATTCTGACATAATTCGAATGTGTGTGTGTATACTGACCTGTCTTTGTATCTGAGGCTGCATCATAGGGGCATACTGCTGTCCGTTATGTCTGGGCTGAGCTGTGGGCATCCGGCCTTGTGGTGGACCAGCCAGACGCATGTGATGGGAGGAGGGATACATAGAAGGGTTGGTCCCACCATTCATAGCTCCAGTTCTTTGTAGCTGCTGCATGCTGATGAGCCTTGGAGGCTAGTCAGAAAAAACAAACACATATATAAATTGATTATAATCGCTCAATTTCCGTGAAAAAGTGTATGATCTGTGATCGTCCATCACCAGATCACCAGAATCTCATGTTGTAGCCTGCGGGGCCAGCTCATCTGCTCTTTCCTATTGCGCAAGAGCCAGAACAAAACAATTATCCTTCCTCTCAGGAAGTTTTGATTTAGTAACTCAAGATTGTTTATTTTGATGCAATCGGTATTTGACTTGAAATGAAAGTTTCTAATTTTCTTGGTATTATTTGATATAGGCAGTGTCACCAAGTGTGTAAAAGCTTCTGACCTGGCAGGCTTATAAAAACACTGTGTGACAACATCTGGAAACGAAGTTCGAGCTGCTTAGCCTTCATCACAGGCTATCTCTTCATGATCTAGTGAATTAAAATTAGGGAAGGTATCTGAATAAACCTGAAGTAAAGAAAACAGAAAACAAATGGGCATTTTCCAACTAGGATAAGTGTTATTGGTACGTCTTCCACAATATACTACATGAAGTTTAAACTTGTTTAGAGATCATTTCAGGATTGATAAAATTACCAGAAATCACAAACCCCTAAAAACAGGAGACAAATACAATACAAATACATAACTTCAAACAAAAGACAGCATTATAACAAACAGTATAAAAAAAATAATAAATCACCTTCCATTATTAGGAAGTTCACCATACCTGCTGCTGAACCAAAGGCGGGCCGCCTGCCCTCGGATGCTGCTGAGACATTTGGGAGGCTATACGCATTTGTTGCTGAATCTGCTGCTGCTGCTGCTGTTGTTGCTGCTGATGCTGTTGATGTTTTTGCTGTGCATATGCAGCCTGTTGCATGTGTTGCAGCCTGAGCTGAGCCAGGTTGATCTGCCCAGGATGTTTGCCGGGGTGACTTTGGCCTGGTGAAATGGGCGGTCCGCCTACCATCACACTGGGAGGTTGTGGAACTGGAGGAGGTTTTTCAATAACCAAATTACCTAGGATTTAAAAAAAAACAAACAAGCCATCACTTACCATCATAGGAAATAGGAAACGCCGTGAAAGTAGTTTTTTTTCTACATTAGTTTGAGAAATGCCACGTTAAAAGCAATGACTCAAAACAAAAACAATTTTTAAAAAATTACGAATAAATATTTTTTTAAAAGAGACAATAAGGTGTTTCACTTACCTAAATTAACAACATTTTTAGCCCAAAACGTTGGGTCACAGAAGAACCGTACAACTCCATTGGACTGTGGGGCTGGCTCCAGTCTCGCCTTGAAGAGCTGGCGAAGCTGGTACATGATCTACATGCATTCGCACAGAGTAAGGTTATTAAATTAATAATTATATCTGTAAGAGACCCACTAAAATTTTATTCTGTCAAAAGTTTAGGACATTCACCATAAAGTCAACTCATTTGGGTGTGCTCTTATGATAAAGGATTAAATCTACACCACATCTAATAACAAAAGTACTAAGCTAATGTTGTGGTTCTAGTGTGTTCCTCTATGCCCACTTAGAGGTTATAAATTGTTATTAAGCACAGCCTGCCAACCTTCATCTTACATAACTTCAATGTTCTTAAAAAGTTAACAAATAGAAACTGGGATCTTCCTCAAGTAAAATTCATTAGTGTGTGTGTGTTAATGATTTTGATAGAAACTACTTGGGTTAGCATGTTCCATGAGTGAATAAGTGAGTCTTATGAGAAACATACCGGCCTCTTGCTATAGAGCAATGCAGTGCTGCTGCCTGAAGTGATGGCCCAGTTGCAGAAGTTGAGCACATGGTGGATCTGTTGAGCCAGCTGGGTGGTGTCCTTATGCTGACCCATCAGCCTCAAGCTCCTCTCTTTGTTCACGCTCTGAATAAACATGGAGATTTGGTTAGCATTACCAAAAAAGAATCAGTGAATTCCAAAGCTCAAAGCTGCCTCCTAAATGATTCCAAACCACATTGCATCCTGCCATGTAAGGAGGGCCTTTGAATGTTTGTATTTTGCAATAAAAAGAAACAGAATGAATCCGAAATAAAACCATAAAAAACATCTAACAATTTTCAGCTGCTTTGGTTGAAAATATGGAAGGAAATATGGAAGGAAAATATGGAAGGAATAACTGAACATAAACATGACAACACCTGTCACGGACATGAAGGAGTCTGCAACGATATTTATGACTGTTGTCTTTATGTGGCATTTGGTAAATAAAGCTTTTAATGCAAAGGTAACATTATTTAAAATGCCTTTCCTATGACAACTTGACATTAACCAAGACAAAAATGTCTTGGTTAATGACATTTTTGTACATTAACCAATGTCTTGGTTAATGTACAAGACTTTTTAGACATGTGACATTTTAGACATTTTCAATCTGTCCCCATTTTCCTGAAGTCTTCTATCATCAAGCCAGAAGCTGTCACTGACTTAAACGACTACTACCCAGTTGCAGTAGCCCCAGTCATTATGCGGTGCTTTGAGAAGATAGTCCTCGGTCACACCTCGGTACTCACCACTCATCCAACATGTGAAACCCACTGTGAGGACAGTAAAGGTGTGGCCAGAGGGCTCAGACGTTGTGCTTCAGAACCAGTTCAGGAATACAGATTGGAATACTTTCCACCACACAGACTTGGATCAGTACACCTCATCTGTACTGGACCACATCTCCACCACCATAGACTGTGTCACATCCACAAACGCATCACCATGTACCCCAACCAGAAACCCTGGATGAACCGAGATGTTGGTCTCCTGCTGAAGGCCCGTAACATCGCCTTCAGGTCAGGGGATGCACAGACCTACGGCGCAGCCAGGGCTGAGCTGAAGAGGGGAATCAAGAAGGCCAAACACCACTACAAAAGGAAGGTGGAGGATCACTTTTCCAACTCCAACCCCCGACGCATGTAGCAAGGCCTTCAGATTCTCGCAGATTACAAGAACCCCAACACCTCCCCCACCTCCTCTGATGTCTCCTTCCTCAACGAGCTTAACAACTTCTATGCTAGTTTTGAGAGAGGGAACACTACAACTGCAATTAAGACAGCCATCACCCCAGATCAACAGCCACTGACTCTCCTCTCCACTGATGTAGGAGCGGCTCTGAGCAGGATTAAATCCAACAAGGCTGCGGGTCCTGATGGTCCTGATTTTCAACCTGTCCCTCGCCCGCGCCGTGGTACCGACCTGCTTCAAGTCTACCTTCATCGTCCCAATTCTTAAGAATTTCAACCGGACCAGACTCAATGACTATCGTCCAGTAGCCCTCACTCCCATCATCACCAAGTGCTTGGAGCGGCTGGTCCTAGAACACCTCAGATCCTGTCTCCCCCCCAGCCCCCCAAACTGGATCCCCACCAATTTGCATACAGGCAGAATAGGAGCACAGAGGATGTGGTCTCCATAGCGCTGCACTTTGTCCTTTCTCACCTGGACAACAAGAACACTTATGCCAGAATGCTGTTCTTAGACTTTAGTTCAGCATTTAACACTGTCATTTCAAAGGACTGTCCCCCCCCCCCCCATCCCCAGACTGTTCCCCTCACACACATACATGATCTGTATACAATCTTTATATAATCTGTAAATCGCATGTCAATATTATTCTCTGTTTATATCTTTGTACACCTGTTTATAAATATTTATATCCTGTATAGCACTTCTGGATAGACATTTTGTTGTTTTGTACATGTGACAGTGCAATGACAATAAAGTTGAATTCTATTCTATTCTATAATAGAAGACCCTAGACAAAAGCAGTGCGATAATGAATAAAAATCCAACAAACTAGATCATAAAAAAATAGACATCTAGTTATAACCTTCCTGCCGGTCCAGATAGTTTGCCTATAGGAGGAGCCGGTTCACAGAGAATGCTGTTTTCATTGAACACGAACAGTAGTGTAGTGCACTAGCCCTGACTCATTCCATTTTCGAATAATTTCTCCAACTGTTGATCTTTTTCCTCAAAGCTGCTTGGCAATTGCACTGAGGCCCCTTCCAGCCTTGTGGAGGCAATTCTGTCTCTGGTGTCTTTGGACAGCTCTTTGGTCTTAGCCACGTTAGTAGTTGGATTCTTACCGATTGTGTGGGGGTGGACAGGAGTCTTCATGCAGCTAACGACCTCAAACAGATGCTTCTAATTTAGAATGAGTGGAGTGGAGGTGGGCTTTTTAGAGGCGGGCTAACAGATCTTTGAGGGCCAAAATTTTTGCTGATTGGCAGGTGTTCAAATACTTACTTGCAGCAGTATAACACAAATAAATCAAATATTCACACACTGTGATTTCCAGATTATTATTTTTTTGGTTATGTTTCTCACAATGGACATGCATCTGAGATGAAAATTTCAGAAACCTCCATGATTTCTAAGTGGGAGAACTTACAAAGTCGCAGGGTGTTCCTTATACTTATTTTCCTCACTGTCGATGTCATGACTGTCAAAGTCAAGCTAGATTAGCTGACCTACTTCCCTCTCCCTCACCGTTTTTAATTTAAATTAAAAAAAATTCTGATCTTGTGGTAATAGTGATAGTGTTGACAAATTACCATCAAAACACTGCAACCCTTTTTCTTTTATACATCACCGATACATATATAAAAGAAATAGCCTCCTTTGTTGACAATTTGACAGCTAAAACAAATTGTAATCGTCAGTTTTTTGCCCTTCAGCAGGGAAATGGAGGTGTAAGATCTTGTGCATGTGATGTGTACAAGATAGTATATGTTGGGTATGAGAACGTTTTTTTTTTTTTTTCCTTTTATGTCCCTCAAGGGGCTTTGTAGTTTCAGGTTCTGAAGTAAAAAAAAGAAAAAAAAGAGCAAAACAACTAAAAGCTCCAAAAAATATATCAGGTGAAAAATTAAATATTAATTTCAGACGTAAATCAAAAAGCATCTTTCTTCAAAGTGCAAAACTTTTGTATTTTTATTCAGTCTTCTATCGCAGCACTGTCATTAAATCTCACGAGTGTCAGCTATGTTCTATCTAGATCTTAGCATTTAGAAATAATGATTCTGAAGTTTAAAATAAGTTTCAATACAGTCTTACCTCTAACTGCTGAAGTAATGCTTTGCCCTTTTTGTTGATTTCATTTATAAGAGTGAATACAGCAATTTTGATCTCATGTTCCACTTTTCTATGCGTCTCACCCAGTTCTTTTAACCTGTATTAAGTAAAAAACAAACAACAAAACACCCACAAATTAATTCCACACAAATACAAGTCAAATACAAAACTGTTCAGAGATTGTGAAAATAGATGAAGCACACAGAAACCTGAACCCACCTGTTTTGCAATTGAGACACAGAGTAATGGACATAGTTCTTTTTTTCCTGTAGTTTGGCCATGTTGGCTTCGATGATTCCTTTATGGTTCTGGAAAGCTTCTTCCAGAAACTGGTACCTGATAAAAGAGAATAAAACCAAGTCACAATCAGGTTCAATTAATAAATTAATTTCTGAAGGCCTGTACATACGCTGCAGGAACTGAATAATTCCTACTTTCAGGGTTTATAGAAAGAAATGCTGTTTTCCTACCATCTTGGTTTTCCCAGAAGTTCTGCATTTGGCTTGTTTGTAAGATAAACAAAATGTGTTCTAGCAACATCGCATAAATAAATCCATTTGTCAGCGCTTGTGTGGTATTTACAGTCCTTAAAGGTTACATGTCACCAGAAGTAAACAGATACGGACATGAGTCCAAAAATGAGTCAAGGTCTTGTAGAGAAATATTCATAAATTCATTTTCTGGGAGGAATGCAATAATTAAAAAAATTTAAGAGGGTTTCATAATTCCTTGAAACAAACAAGTCGTTAAGTTTGATTTTCTCAACTATTTCACACTTAATTTTTCTAGTGAATTTGGGCGTTTTTCATTTCTATGGGGTAGAAAGACACAATGTCATGGGAACATAATGCTTATGCATCCGCTTTCCACACATTTAACACTGTAAAAAAAATGGGACTGCAACTAAAGATTATTTTAGTAATTATGGAATTGGGTTTTTTTTAAAGGAAAAAAAATTTGCTTTATTAGATACAAAACGTTGACATGCCTGTGCTCCTTGTGCTCCAGAAGCTGACAGTCCCGACACGTTAGAGTGTCGCATGTCTCGCAGAAAAGTTTCAGAGGTTCCTGCCTGTGGATGGGACAGAAAACTGGCCTCTGTCCTGTCGTGTTGACAGAATCTGTTGAAACAATGGAAGGAGGAAATTTAATAACAAAAAAATAAAAAAATAAAAAAAAAATAAAAAACATCAAAGAACATTTAAAAATTTGAACAGCTGCTACACGTGTTGCCTGATTGGACTAAACCAGACATGGCAAAGAAAGAAAACAAAAAATTAATAATATGGACGTCCGTTTTGTTTAGGGTGAGCATGTTTTGTCATTTATTGTGAAACATTTCTTATGACAAGAATTTTAATTTATTCTCTCAATAAATACCAATTAATGATGTTTAAAATCCCCAAAGCTGTTCGTATCATCGGGAGTGTTATTTTACTATTTAACCCACCTTTTGCTCAATGAGAGTATCCAAAACCCACTAAACTTGGTAATATGACTAAATGTAGTTACTGTGTGCTGCTGTATAGTGACACAAATCACTTCTTAATGCTACTGTTGTCCTAAAGAAATACAGGCATGATTTTTTTCAAGCAACTTAGTGTCTTCCTCATACAATGACATAGTTTGACTGAAAGATAAGTTGGGATTCACAAAATGTTACACTTCCTCATTTCTTATCCATTTTGATGTCTCCACTTTCATTTTTGATTTGTCATTACTAGTATTGCTTCCATTCAGAACAAACATGTAGATCAATAGAAAATAATGATTAAAATCTAAATGTGTCTGAGGTATGAATCATTTTAAGCATAACTGTATGCCAGAATAATCTAAGATACAATGACTTTAAGCCTCTAGGGTTTTTTTCCTGTGGATGGGACAGAAAACTGGCCTCTGTCCTGTCGTCAAATTTGAAAACAGAAAAAACATATATTAATTTTTTTAAACCCATTGTTGAAGTGCTACCTATATGTTTTGTCATATTTATTTACAGAATGATCTTCTAGGCTCAAGATTCAATCTGGGAAAAATAAATAAATAATAATAAAAAAAATCTTATTATGGTTCAACCCTCAAGGGTTTTCACAATAATCCACTCTCTAATACCCATGACATTTTTTGTAGTGTCTAATAAATACTACCCAAAAGATTTTCTGTCTCAGGCTTTGGGAGTTTAGCTTCTAACTCTTAACTGTTCTTACCAGACGCAGCATCAGCATCTTCCTTTGTACGGATTTTGTGGTCCTTGGTAATTTTCACTCTCTGATGGGCCTCCACACAGGTTTTACACAACCATTCTCCACACTCCACACAAAAGCCTACTGTCCCAGCGTTGTCTTCACAGCTTGTGCACACCTTAGAAATACAGAAGCAACACAGAGAAACGCAAATAAGCGTTACAGCTTGTTCGGAAGAGAGCTGAAAAGAATTGAAGCACTCAAGTTAGGCAAAAATGACTGTTAGCAATACCTGTGCAGCTTTTTCATCAGATGTGCTGGTAGCTTCCGTTGTGTCTTTGACAAAGTAATTGTCGATAATGTCACTTTGCTTGTAGTCCTGGTGGCAAACCGAACATCGCATGACATTTACTAGAAAGAAAGAGAAAACACAGGGTTAAAAATCAAAGGACTGCTGCTCCCTAGGATTTATTGCTAAGACTTTTGAAGCAAAGCAGCAGACAGGCAGAACCACATGAAAACCAATAACCCTAGTTAATTCAATTGGTGCCGCTTTAAACAAAAGAATCCTTCAGCTGACTTTTTTTCTGATTTCCATAATTTCCTTTTGTTGAACTGCTTTTAATGAAAACTCTTGGTGCTGTAGGGAAGGCCCGCTTATTCATGGGAGCTAATCAATTTAACTTCGATTTCCTGAAAATTCTATCTCATCACCCCTTGACATTTTTATTAGAATATTAAATCACGCAGCCCATAAAAAAGAAAAAACAATGTCTGCTTTGCTTAACCGCTTTATTCAACTTCTTTAATAAAATTAGAGAAATTGGAGCTGTAGTTACTGGCGCCAACGAATAATCAGTTTACCATTTTAATTTTGCCACCCAATTCCATTTGGGCAAGATGAACTTCAGGAGTTTTGAAATAATGCAAAAGACATATTTTGCTCCTACTCTACCTCCTAAACCAATAAATGACAATCCCCAATCCCTCAAACCTCCTGAAAAAAAAAAAAAAAAAAAAAAAAAAAAAGGCCAGCCATCTGTGGTAAGAACTAGTTCTGGCCAGTTTGAACTGGCTTACACTGGCTTGATCAGCACAGAGCCGGTTTGTGTGAGCGCCAGCTGCATGGGTCCCCATGTGTGATTAGTAGTGGAAGCAGCTGGACTAGGTTTAGGCTTATACACCCAACCCCTCCACATACACATATGTGTAAATAAACACATATGCGCCACCCATATGGGACCCCTGAAATGAAGATCTCCATCACATTTGAAAATGTTGCACAAAATCATTTTCTCCACACAGGATATGGGTTGTGTTTACTTTAATTAATTAAATAAATAGAATATTTGTTTGTTTTACATGCCATATCTGACATAATAAAAAGCTGCATATAACACCAAAACTAGGAAGCTAAATCCAGGCCATAAGAGCCCGGATGTAGACCTTATGGCCCGGATCTTCCAGAGGTGATGGATATTACAGCTCTACGTTGTTTTGGTATTCCTGGCCACTTTTTATTCAACTAAAACAACATGGAGACCACACACTTTAGCTTTGGCGTTTATTTAAAACCCATTTGGGAAAAGCTTGAAATAAACTGTCATGGGCTGCCATGGAAAAATTACAATAAGGTCACATCTGCTAGTCATGTCATATGAAATGTTTGTGAACTCTCAAAACAAAACTCAAAAAGAACTATTTGGGTTACCTGTAAAGAACTATTTGGGTTACTTGTACGAGGTTGGAAGGTTGTTTTCCGCAGCTGGGTAAGGACCAGACCGTCTTGTCCCTTGTTTTCCTTCCTTAGTGTATAAAAACTTACATGTTGTCTCTGCCTGGCAGAGCTTAGGGAACTTAGTGAGCTGGGTTAGCCTTGCATCCAGACTGGCTTGATTATTGATTGTCTTATGCGCTCTCTTTATTGTGCACAATGCATGAATGAACCTGATTGAGTGATTCTACCTGGAAAGTGCTTGGAAATAGTTTTTTTTTTCCACGACAGGCTCCTCAATGTTCAACGAAGCTATATTTTTGTTTTTTTCCTTAACATAGCTCATAGAAAAGGAAAAGAACCACAACATTACCACACGCAACTAAAGCACTGATTAATTAATTGATTTGTCCAACTTTATATTTTGTTTTTCAATCAACATTTCTAACAATCTCATTAGGGCTGACATGAACCGTTTATTGAAATAATCGCCAACTAATTTAATAATCGACGATAAATTGTCCAAATAACCATTGCAATAAACCAGGGTGTCAAACGCCAGTCCTCAAGGGCCGGTGTCCTGCAACTTTTAGATGTGCCTCTGCTGCACCACACCTGAATAGCGTAATTAGGTCATTAGTAAGGCTCTGGAGAACTGATCTACACAAGGAAGAGGTAACGAAGCCATTTCATTCAAGTGTTTTGTGGAATCTAAAAACTGCAGGACATCGGCCCTTAAGGACTGGACTTTGACACGTGTGCAATAAGCAATAATATTGCCATTTTGAGTCCATTTTCAAGCTGTATATTGTTAATGGCGTAATTATGCAAGTTCACCCTCTCAAAGAGAAACTTTTATTTTGAAAAGAACAATTAAAACTGGAAGTGGTAGATATTTTAAATATCCAAAATAAAACACGACATCCAAGAACAACAAAACTGAAATAAAAACCACACATAGGCCTGTCATGATAACTAATTTTGCTGGGCAATTAATTGTCACAGAAATTATTGTGATATGCAATAATATTGTCATTTTGAGACAATTGCCAACTAATAGCATAAAAAATGTCTAACAATGCAAACACACCTCTGAGGTGTCAATAAACTAATTTCAAGAAAACATTTAGAAATTGAACTGGAGGACCTTTTAAATATGAACAATTGGGAGGGGTTCAGAGAGGTTTGCATTAGCCACTGTTCACATTCAATCCTAATTGATGGCAGGGGGCTGCCCCCCACAAGAAGAGGCACATACCAGAAACCGCCACTGCACCTCTGTGATTGTCAATACGAAGGTCCCCAAGCAAGCAAGCCAGCATGCTGGTTGTATTGTTTAGTTGCTACTGGTTTACAACATAAAACAATATGTGTAAAACAGTGTGGTTCACTGACCAACATAGGTTCAGTGGTTCACTATGGCCATTCAGTTTGAATCCAAAGCGCTCTCAGACTGCAGCTGCAACGTTTGGCTTTTAAACTTGCATTTTCCTGGTTCGGTCCTCCTCACCGGGCTTTAAGCTACGGAGACGAGGAGCCCGGTCTGGGATAATCGTCACCCGGTGACAACTCGAGACAGCACTGTTTATTTTGACATTTTAAAAGTCAACTGAAGTATTTGCTTATTTGCTTCTACTAATGTCTTTATAATATTGCATAAATAAGGCTTTCTGTCTTAAATTTTCTTCTATTAATCTATTGTGAGAATAAGTGATAAAATAATGAATAATTAAGTAATTGGTTGTCTTAAACCTAAATTTCAGATAGGAATAAGATCTAAGAATCAGAAATAGAAAACTTTGCTTGTTCCACCATATCGAGGAAGTTCTTGATAGAAGATTTAGACTGAAACTGAATGAACAAATTAAGCTTTTGTTTGTTTTTTTACATCAGGTAAGGATATGAGAAATTATTTGTTTACCACCTTTCCTCACTAACAGTTATAAAGTCATCTGCCTAACAAATTTACATTCTGCACGCAAGTGACCTGGGTCAAACAGGAATAATCTCTGGCTCATTTCTGCCTGAAAAAACAAGAGATGAAAGAGAAATGAACAATCTGCGCAATCGAAGAATAAACAGTATGAACCGCAAAATGGACAACGTTGTCATCGTGTTTTGTAATTACTAAGAATTCTGTTAATGTGTCATCAACCAGATGATCTAGGCATAAATGAATCAATAAGTTGCTAAAAGCTCTGACCCAGGACAGGACAGAACAACCTGTGATCTATTATGCTAAGTCAGGTTAATAAACACTAAAGCTGGTTACTAAATAACCTATCACTGAATGATTGACTATGTCCCTCAGGAAAATTCAATACCCAATTTACTGATGTAACTTATAACAGACTATATAATGGGATGAAAGGCTGCAAAAAAGAGATGATTTTATTGCTGTGGATGAGAAACATTTAGTTTTCTTTCTGAAATCAAGCAAAACTAACAGCTCAGAGATGTTGATTTACAAAACCTTTTCTGTTTAAAAGGGAAAGACTAATATATTTTGTCAATAAGGATAATAAGTTCAGATAATTCTTGAACTGAATCCAAACGTCCTCTTATAAAAACAATGTTCTTTGAATTCAAAAAGACAATGCAGTTCAGAAATCACAAGCTTTGAGGTGAAATCTGCACAATATAAAAAATACTAAGGGGTAAAAGATTTCTCATTATTTGCCAGTTCCAGTCAGCAACAGTATGTCACTGAAATATTCAAAGTTGAATAAACTTCTGCATTTTTTTAACTTCAGGCATCAGTAATTGTCTTATCAGTAGGGCTGACGTGAAAGAATATTTTAGTAATCGAGTACTCTATTACTAATAGAGTAATTAGTACTCTATTGGTAGTAGAGTACTAATTACTCTAAAATACTGAAATGTATAGGTGTCTTCAAAACCCCTAAAGATTGCCTGGATCGTATAATTATAAAACACATTTTTACAATTATCCGAGGAATTCTCCTCCTCTCTGTTTCTCTCTCTCTCAAACGTGACGAAGCGATTCACTCAATACACACATTGAAGATTGGGATTAAAATAGTTGAATTGATGTACAATTCATGCAAGTGCATTTTCATTCACTAATTTTATGTAAAAAAATATATATAAAATTCTACTCTAGGTTGAAAAAGCATTCCATTTTGGCAGAAATAACAAACAAGACTCGTAAACACTTCAGATGGTGCTCCAGCTGAACTTCTGCTGACTGACTCTTCGGACTTTAGCCAAGCAACAATCATGCTTTCCAAAAATGCGCCCACTTCACAGTTTGATCTGTGCAACAACTCAAATCTGTAGAAACATTGTAGAAATGCAACAATCAGGATTTTCCAGGCAGAATTTCTTTGAGGTCAATTTCACAATAGAGAAGTAAACATGTTGCAGAGATGGCAGTTTTGAATACATCATTTAAAAGAAAAGACCAATGTACACATCAATGGTAGATGGTTAGCAAACTGAAAATGGTGGACGTTTTGATGCATTTAAACTGAGCAATTTTTTTATTTATTTATTCTTTTTACTATTTGTCTTGTACATCACAAAAATTAATGTAGAAAAAACTGGCTGATTCCAAAGAATGATTTATTGATTGCTGCATCTCTGCAAATTAGTATGCACTGCATAGAAAAAAGAACTAAAGATGTAATACTCATACCACGGCTGGACAAAAGAAGCAAAACATAAGATATGAAGAGTACTGCTCAATGCTATGATCATGATATACTAATTAGGCCCTTGGTAACAAGCAATAAATCAATTAACTGCATCACTGAAACGAGCTCAATAATTTCCAACTGCATGATTTATTGTCTCTTTTCTACCAGAAACTAGATGATAAAAGTCTTAAGTCTGGTGCAACTAACCCTTTTTGAGACTATTTTATTTATAGAGTCTTCATAATTGATTTTATTTGTAGTTTCGGTTGTTTATTGCTGTTATTTTGGATATTTAAAGTATTTTCCAGTGCTAAATGTTCATGAGAATTTGAAGTTTCTTGATCTCTGAGAATGTGTTTTTGCATTATTATGCCATTGTCATTATTTCACTTGAAAATGGTCTCAAAACAACAACATTCTCATCACTTCTGGGACAATTTATTATCCAGCAAAATTTGCTATTGTGACAGGCTTAGTAGTATCAATAATGAACCCCAAAATCCCATACACAAGTACCAAAGAACCTATTAAGGTGGAAGTCTAAGTCTGTGACTTCAAATTACAGCTCAGTATCACCTCCCATAGACAGGCAGGTCAGGCATATTATACATTTTCTGTATCCTTGTAGTCTGTTGAGTACTTTAGCTGTTAAGTCTTTTGTCCCTGAAAACCACTGGGATAAAATAAATGCATCTTCTTTAGTTGAAAAGTGTGGAAAAATATGTATTAATTTTGGTTAAACAAACTCTTGTGACCTCTGCGTTGATCAAAAAGACTCAAAACCTGGTTTAAATGAAAGCCAAGAGTATCCCCTTTATTATGATACTAAGCACTATATTACAGACCTGTGACAATGCAAATACCATAAAACTAAGCTGGACATATACCAGTCTCAAAAAACAGAATTTGTCCAAAGGGGTTGTTAACTTCATGAGCTCATAACTATGACTCATCTACCATTTTGGAAGGGCCATCAAACAAATTATTATTTAGTGGCATATACATTTTCAGAAAATATGGATAGACTTTGCCACCCTGAAATGGACCAAAATGTGAAATTTAGGCCTCTGGCCCATGGACTGTATCTCTCTACCTTCAGAAGCTTCATTTAGGGATCGAATAACCATCACCATAAATAATACATGCACAGAGAGCCTGAATGCATTTGTTGAGGTCTCGATAGTTCTTAGTGATACGCGAACTGAAGATGTAAAAACCAGTCATTCCAAATTGATTATTTAACACTGAATCCAACATTTATGTGTACATAGATTCAGAATTTTGCCTGGTAATGCTCAAGCCGGGTAATCTAACCAACTATTTAGAGCCACTGCACCAAAGCAAGGAAGAGAAAAACATTGCTAATGACCATGACATTTGTCACAGTTTACTTCAGTACAATCAATCGAAATTTGATGTATGACATAACTTCTGACGGATTTGTTTTAATCACCGATTAAATATGTCAGTCATGGTCAAATAAAAAGAGGAAAAAAAAGTAGCAAAAGCCTTTCAATGGAAAGGCTGACGCACAATCTAACAGAAACCTCCATTTGAAACAGATGTCATTCTCCAAATCCTCCACAGCTTAAAGCTCCCTTCAGGCCTGGCAAACACTGAGATCCTTAAACCAGCAGCACTCACCTATATGCGTGTCCGTCTGACCGTGTGGACCAGGCACCTGGACGCTTATCTGTCTGTCCGGCTGCGGGATACATTTCAGGCAAAACGAGTGTAGGCAGGGCAGAAGTTTTGGTTCACAGTCTCGAGTCTGGAGACTTTGTTTACACACAGCGCACGTATCCAGTAGATTAATGGGAGTGGACACCGGCGTTGCCGCCGCCGCCGGGGCAGTCGGAGCGAGAGATGTTTCAGTTGCGTTTCCGCTAACCGGAGCATCCGCGGCAGGAACAGCGTCGACTGCCGACGGTTCTGAGTTGCCGTTGCTGGTCTCGGTGGGGCTAGTGGCGTTGCTAGCGTTACCGTCAGCTTCTCCTGCAGCAACAACTGCGGCGGCGGGAGTAGCCTCGGTTGCCCCGCCAATGCTGTCGTCCACTCCTTCACTGCTGATATTGAGCTCCTCGTTAGCGTCCTTTGGGGACTCGGTTTCCGCTTCTCCCTTCGAATCCGCTTCTATAATTATTACCTTGTCTTCGCTTTCTGTGCTAGACTGCTTCTCGACTTGCCCTGAAGGCACTGGCTCCGCATTAGCTGACGGTTCCATCTCCTCCTCGCCTTTGTTATCCGCCATCTTCCTTCCTCTTACAACCGCTGCACGTCCTGCGTAAGTTCTCGAACCGGGAGCACGCATGACGACGTCTGATGTGACGTCGAGCGAAAGAGCTTAAGAGAGATAAACATTTTGTCATCTGTCCTAGTTCTCCAGGACATATTAAAAAAATGTCACTGAAAAAAAAAGGAAAAAGAAATGGTAATTAGAAAATGATGGAATTGCTGACAAATGAACTTTTCAGTCATACTCTAATTTATGGAATCAGTCTGTATTTACCTACAGTGGAAAACACAACTCAGTCATATTTTTGTGAAGAATTATCATATAGTTGTCTTTTATTGTCTGATTCCATCAAATGCTAAAAACATAAGCAACACGAGATTCTCTAACAATCAAAATGTTAGACATTTCAAAAACAGAAGAAGTAATTGCTGCGTAAACCAAATGAATCCTTGTCCAAAATTTAAAAAACAATATCACATCACTTGGAATAGTTTGATGTGTCATGTAATTAGTGAATTGTCCAGCTCTATGCTTCTCTTCGGGCTCACATATGGTCTCCAACTAACATACCCAAACACAAAATACCCTCCTGTTCATTGTTTTCTATTAATTCTTTAAATCTCTAATGTGGTGAAATTTATAGAGACACAGACATTTAAGAGTAAAAAATAATTTGAATTGTTATTTTGATTTAAAGAACAATGAGTTATAAACAGGCAACTTTTCTGTAATGTTAAAAAAATACTCAGAATGATAATTTACATGACATAATTTTAACTGAAAAAAATGATAAATGAATACTGACAAAACAAGAGTAACTATTTCTTGTAAAAATAAGTAATAAATAGTAATGTCATTGAGCTGACATAGTTGAAAAGCTTGTCTTTACCACATTGCCGATCTGTTCAGTGTATTTAAAGAGCTGATTAGAAAGATAATTAACTAGAACACAGAAGGGTAATACTGTCTGACGAAGATGGTCTTTCAAGAGAATTCAGTTTTTGGTGATTTTTCTCAGTGGGATTCCAGCTTCACTGTTTGAGCAGTCCTCCTCCAATCCGATAGGCGGCAGTAACTACAACTCACTCAAGAGGATGTAAACATTCTCTTCCGGAAAAGCTTACAGTTGGAATTACCTAGTCCGTCCAGCATTTGAAAGAAGAGAACCTTCAAATAAAACGATAATTAAACAAATTGAAAATGGCCGGAACGGCTTCAGTAGCAGGTGAAGTTTTTGTGGACGCTTTGCCGTACTTTGACCAGGGTTACGATGCTCCAGGCGTCAGAGAAGCGGTGAGTAAAAACATTTCGTGCTAACAGAAACGTGTTAGCTGGCTATGCTAAATAGATATGAAGCAGCAGAACACCTCATTGTAGCCTTTAGCAGTTCTGCAATTTGTTTAGATTGTGTGTAGCGACACAGCAGGAGTCAATTCTTGGATAGCAACCATAATCATTGTTATGCCACTTCACCCACATAAGGAACTAATTCGAGACGCTTTTTTTTTTTTTGCATGATTTTGTACTACCATTTGGGTCTCTACTGGTTCTAGAAACAGTCCAAAAATGAAAGTTTATTTGCATAAAAGGGGGACAGTCTTAAAACAACTCATTCCAAAAAGAGTTCAAAATAGGCAGAACTGAGCAGTTAAAATCTCATTATCTGATAATGATTTTGTGCAAAAATAATCTGAAATCGTCAGATCATCATTCTGAGATTATCTGAGAATGATAATCTCAGATTGAGATGCAGTGACCATGCTTTGTATAGCGCATAAACCCATCCTGATATGTTTAAAAGGAAGATGATAAGTCCTCTTTGGCTCAATCCAGTCAGGCTAAAATAAATTGATTCATGTTCATAGTTCACCAGTTCATAGTACTTTGAACCAAGTTGTCTGCTCCTACTTTAAACATACAGATTGCTTTAATCTGTATGACATGTTATTTTGAAAAATTACATTTTCATATATCAATACCTCTGATACACGATACCTCTTAATGGCTCGGTGTACATTGGGCAGCAAATAAACATTTTGCCTTCAAACATGGTGTGCTTAGAAACAGGAAAATGGGAAGGTGTCGGTCTAAGCAAGTTTGGCCAGTTGCATCACCCGATCGACATACTTTGATTTTCTTTGAAAAGACTGAAATTTTTGGAAATCTGTCAGACATTAATCCTGTTCTTTCCTTTAGGCTGCAGCGCTGGTTGAGGAAGAGACAAGAAGGTACCGCCCTACGAAGAACTACCTGAGCTACCTGCCTACGCCTGACTTCTCCACTTTTGAGGTGAGGAATCCATTAGACTTGTGAGGGGATGCAAAAGAAAAAAAAATCCTCATGTCCGCATTGGGCTCTGTACTTTATCTTTTTGCTCATCAGACAGAAATTATGAGGAACGAATTTGAACGATTAGCAGCTCGGCAGCCCATGGACCTCCTGAGCATGAAGAGGTAAAACCTGGTTGTTGCAGAAATGGTGGTTTTTAGGGGGTTTTTATGCTAATCCCCCAATACAGAAATGTACAGTTTAAGTGCACATTTTTTAGCATGGACTTAAACTTTTGTTGTCACTCTTTGTGGAGATATGAGCTTCCGGCGCCCACATCAGGACAGAAGAACGACATAACAGCGTGGCAGGAGTGTGTGAACAACTCTATGGCCCAGCTGGAGCATCAGGCAGTCCGCATCGAGAACCTGGAGCTCATGTCGCAGTACGGAACCAACGCATGGAAAGTCTACAATGGGTAAGAGGCATCAGCCTTTTTCTTCAAAAACTGTTTACTGTTTGAAAATGGCTGACTGTTCTCATCCTCCTTCCTCAGCAACTTGGCCTTCATGATTGAGATGGCTCAGAAGGAGCTTCACAAGTTCAGGTAAAGACAGCAGGATGGTGATATTTGATTACCCAAAGTCCTTTTTAAAAAAAAATAAAAAATTTACAGATGATGTCCTTAACTTCTACAGGAAGCAAATTCAAGATTTGAACTGGCAGCGTAAGAACGACCAGTTGGGAGCTGGAGCCAAACTACGTGAGCTAGAGTCTAAGTATGTCAATAAGAATGCTTGTATGTTTATCACGGTATGAAGATGAGACCTCGCAGTACTCTTCCATGTCTTAACATTTGTACATTTCCATCCACAGCTGGGTGTCACTGGTCAGTAAAAACTATGAAATCGAGCGGGCCATCGTCCAGTTGGAGAACGAAGTCGGTCAGCTCCGACAGCAGCAGGGGGATGAGAACAAGGAGAATATCAGACAGGACTTCTAGAGAACTGGACTCTTACTGGTTTCTGACTAAGACGGACTCCCTTTGGTTTCAGCCTGGGCGTAATCTGAGCAAAAAGAAGTTGATATGCAACTACAGATTTGACTTAGATTGGTAAAAACAACAGCGGAGCAGTTTCAGACACCCGCTGAGAGAAACAAATCTCAGCAGGTGTTCTGGCTTTAAAAGAAGCTTCTTTTCATGTTTCTGATACACTGGTGGCAGCTTTTTTTTCTTGCTTTACCACAGGACTTGAATAGATGCCTTTCAGCCAAGAGGTGTTAGCAGAGAGTGTAAATCTGTTAAAGACTGCATTAAGTGTAGTTTTACATCATTGTCAATTGATGCATTTTTTAAAAATAAATCTTTGTAATAAAATGAATTCCTATAGTTCCCTTTGAGCCGTCGTCTACAGTTGTCCAAGAGTTTCGTACTCATTTTTAATCTACACTCGTGGATATGAATGCTGCCTACTTTCAATAACAGAGCTGAAATGTTTTTATTTTAGGTGGGATGATCTTGTAGCTCCAATGACAGGAGAAAGAATTTGCTGCATGAGTTTGGATTCATAGATTTTTTCTAACCAGACATGGTAAAAACTTAAGACTCTAAAATAAACAAGAACACTTGTGTGGTTTTATGCTGTAGTATGTGTACAGATGTTTTCAATATACATATATTAAAACTGTCCGTATATTGTGACAATATGAGAGAATCCGTGAAAAGATCAAGCTCCACCAGTAGCCATTAGGAGCAACGCACTGCTCAACATACTAATAGAGAAACAACTGGAAAACCTTAACCACCATCATCGGTGGCCATGCCAGCCAGCCTGAGCAGTCACAGATGGTTCTGCTGTGGAGAACCAGCCGAAGCCGAGCAGAGACATGGCAAGGGAGATGGAGTCAGCAGGTAGATACGAAAATGAAGGAGGAAGAAATCAATAGTTTTATGGTTGCTACTTAAAGACAATTAGGCGTTCCAGTAAATTGATCACAGATAATTTTGGATTAGATGAAGCATGACGTTAAGTCTATAGGATCGGAATATAAACATCAGTTTATAATCTTACATTTTCTGCCTATATTCACATTAATACTTGCGTACGCATATGTTTGTTTTTTAATTTGTTCCTTCGATGTCCCTTTTCGGGCTCCATACAGAAGCCTGTTGATGATTGAAAAACCACTTGGGTGAAGGTGTGTATAACTTTGTCCTTGTTGAGAAAATGCACAACACAAACCATGCGAGACATTTCAAAATCATGACAACTGTATCAATCTACACTGAAATAAATTCATATTTAAAAGCCTTAAATTATGACATTAATGCATATTATACTTGGATAAAAACTTCACTTATTCTCAGCTGACTACCTGCAAAAAACAAATCTATACTAAAATAGGAACTGTACTCTGACCTAAGGAATAAAATACTCCAAAATATTTTTCATTTGCATCCATTTGGAGCTTTGGCAATAAAGCTTTATGTGAACAGGCCTCATCCTTACAAAGAAGCAATAAACGTTTTGCATTTGTTAGTAACTGATTCCTGTCAAAGTCACAAATTTTCCCCTTCACGTGAGATATCTTTATACACATTTGTACATTTTGCAATACCCAAAATAATTAATGACAATCTGTTTCTTTATAAAATCACAAATTAATTTTCCAACAATTGCAGACTTCCCATTTTGCAACTTTCTAAAATGAAAGTGGTTATAACACCATTGAGTGAATTTGAAAAACTAGTTAATATACATGCTTCTGTTATAAATATGCATTATGTCTCCTTACTCTAGAATCAGTAAATTTGTCATTTATTAACAAGTATTGGCACATTCCTTACATTACAACACCTCCCTCCCCTGTGTGATTACAAACAGAATGACCTAAATTAATGTCAACTCAGTTTAAGATAAATGAAAGCACATTATCTGCATGGTCATCATTGAAAGACAGATTTCCAGGATAAGAAAAGGAAAGAGGCAGAGTGGAAGGTAGATCAGATCTGAGCAGGATCTACAAACAAGAACGAGAACTGAACTTCAATCGCAAGCCAGCAGAAAACACTGATACTCGCGTTCCATCATGTTCTTTTGAATAACTTTCACGTGTCTCACTCACACAGGTTTGCAGGCACCATTTAACTGCTCGCCGAGAAACTACAATTTTGTTTTGTTTTTTTAAGAAAAAAAGAACAACTCAGAAACAAACATTCCCTGTGATAGAATCACTGATTTTAGCTGTGTGCAAAACTAGACAGCCACTGGTAGCAAAAGCTGCAGTGTGGAAGATTGGACCGTGCCTCAGTTCTATATACTGAGAGTGTTGAGAGCTGGTACTAGAGTCACAGCGTCTGGCAGGTTCTGGTTCTGGTCTTGCCCTCCTTTACTCTGGAGAAACTTCTGCCGATGCCTCTCCTCTTGGCGCTTCTTCTTTTCAAGCCGCTGTTGCTCTTTTCTTTGCTTGTTTGAAAGCTGAATGGGACGGAAAACAAACATAATAATAGAACTATTTGCATGTATGCTTCTAAGCAGATTCTACATCAAGTAGATTGTCAGTTTGAACAGAGCACATGTGATGCATACAAATGCAGTTATTTACTCTGAAAACTTGGGATAATTCAGCATAACTCCAAATATCAGTAGGCAGCAATGTGTTCCCAAAATGATCAGTGAAATTTGTTGAGGAATTCAACAAGCCTTAGTGAGAAACCTATGGAACTAATTTGGGACAATAAAGTTTGTATACAAGAAAGAAAAAAAAAACAGAAAAATTACTTTGGCACTGAAAAAACTGTGAATCTGAGAACAAATGTTCATACTATATATAAAAAAAGGAAAAAAGATATGAAACTGAAACAAAAATGTTAAAAATTACTTAAGAGGTTTTTCTTTTCAGTTTCAGATTTTGTTTCCAGTTTAGAACCGGTCCTGTTTTAGGATGGGGCGGGGTCACAGATGACATGCGCCGTGGAATCATGACTGACAACTGTTGCACCCATGAACTATGGAATCTGGAAATAGCTTTACAACATCTCTGATATTCTATGTGTACGAGATCGGTATTGAAAACAAACATGCTTCGATTTTATAACCTGCTTACGTCAACACACAACACAAATATCAATGGAAAAAACATTGCATTTACAAATCTGCACAGCATTTTCAAATTTATTTTAATCTCATCAATATTCACAGCATATTAAATACCCCAGCTTTTTTATTGATATCATTTTATGTAATGTATCTTAAGTATTATTTCAGTTTTTAAAGAAAATTAATTATTTTTTTATTTGGGGAAAAAAAGAAGAAAGCAGTACATCCCATCCTTGACAGTACCTTTGGCTTTTGAACGTCGCTGCCCTCTCCTGGCTTGTTATGCTCACTGCAGTCTGTGGCTTCGGCTCTGCAGGTTGAACAGGATCCCGATGTGCATTTGCCCTGGCACAGCTGGCCAAGCGGTGACCCGGCGAGCCATTCAGCATTTATTGTTGCTGCACTGAGCTGCAGCAGGTTCTCCTCATCACCTGAAGAACGAGGGAGACGGAACACCATGATCTGCTCTTGTTTACATACATGTGGGGTCGCCACCTTTCAGAAATTAAAATAAGGGACGCCCACCAGGCCTGTGTCATCCTTCTCTCATGGGGTGAGATGGCCGCTGCAGTGGTAGACATTATTTTGTGGGAAGGTTTTTTGTTTCAAAAAAGAAAAAAAAAAAAGCGATTCATAGTCAAGCGTTCATAGAGGTGGGTTAAGAATACCCCCAAATTGTACTCCAATCAGAGTAGTGCACATTCAACAGGTTTTTACTTCAGTAGAAATATAAAGGAACAACCTAATAAATTACTTAAGCAAGTGGAAAAAATATTTGGTAAAATTTCTTTTCAAGTACTGAGTAACTGCACCAGATGTAATATTTTAGACTTAATTCATCAAACAGCCAAAAATATAAGGTTAAGTGAAAATTATTGTATTTTAAAGAGTATTGCCAAAATATTTATAGAAATATGTAGTTAGTTTTGGATGCTGGTTCTAGACCACACGGGGGAAAGGTAGTCAGTGTTTCTTTAGTGTTTCACACTTAAAAAAAAACAGGAATATTTTGTCATTTGATACACCAAGTGACATTGTTCAGCCTTGAATGTGCATTTTTGCTGGCAACGACGCTATTGTAGCTGTCTGCTTCTAAGAGTTTTTGCTTCTAAGAAGGTGATTGAGAATCGGGTAGAGGATGTTTCAAAAAGACGCAGGTTGACAGCAGCTTACTGTGGCTGCGTAGTGTTGGTTTCTAGGCAACCGTGACGGCCGCATCGGACCGCAGCATCAGACCGCAGCATCGGACCGCAGCGTTCTGGTGTCCTGTTTAGCTCCCGCCACAACAATTTAGCTGACAATTTAGCTTTAACAATTCCGTATTTTACAAGACAGGTGGAAACACCTCATACATGCAACGTGCAGCATCTAAAAGCAGCTAAAGTTTTATTTAGCTACTAACCCTGGATTCCCCGATTCTTGATGGAGCTCAAGATCACGTTTTCCTCTTCACACACTGTCGGCAAGGGTTTCTTTTGCCT
Source organism: Poeciliopsis prolifica (assembly GCF_027474105.1). Classification (NCBI taxonomy): domain Eukaryota; kingdom Metazoa; phylum Chordata; class Actinopteri; order Cyprinodontiformes; family Poeciliidae; genus Poeciliopsis; species Poeciliopsis prolifica. The sequence continues at coordinate 5,115,262 of NW_026562402.1, forward strand.
TTCCCTCTGACCGTCTCCAAACACACGCTGCTGGCTGTGGGAATTCTGCAGAGTCTGGAAACCGTGAAAGCATCTCAGTTAGCAAAGCATTAGAACACACACAATCTGGATACATCTCCGCATCTGTTCCGGCTCTGGAGGAATTTAGCAGGGGGGTATAGGCTTCATTTGGAGGGATGGTGTAAACAAGCTTTTGTTTTAGTATAAATATTTAAACATTTATGTAACCTTTCAAAAAAAATCACCATGTTTGGTATAAAGAATAAACAATAAGGATGTAAACACTGACATGCATAAAATGTTGAGTAATTATGTTCAAATTTGGATAAACATTAGTTCATACGTCGCAGAAATCTAAGGGGTCCAATCTCTGAAGTCTATTTCGTTGAATCCAAAATCAATCTACTCAAGTAAGAGTTTACATAATATTGCTCAAGTAAAAAAAAAAAGGTACCATGGAGTAAAACTACTCTGAGCACTTTTTTCCCCTCAAAAAGTTACTCAAGTAAATATGAACAGTGCCACCCGCTTTTGAACATAGATAACAATATCAGATAACAACAATATTAAGCTTGTTAACAAGAAATAATGCAAAGTTCTTTGTTGCTGGTTTGCTCCCATGACTCTAACACACACCAGCATGCCGTTCTGCACAGCAGCAGAACAGCATCTAGCGGTCATGTTACGTTTAGAGGCGGCTCGTAAAAACATGTTACAACATATTAACAACAGATTAAACAGTAGACGGGTCTAAAAAACGTGTAGGAGACCGAGACCACAGATACGGGAAGAGGGGGAACAGGTGGGACCTCGACAGGCCTCACCTTGCCGCATGTTTTTTTTCTCCTTCCTGTCGGACTACTCTCAAATAAAAGCCACTAGAAACTCCTTATAAAATAAAACAATTACCTCAATGTGTAGCTGTGCAGGACTCTCAGAGTTGTCTCCGACGCGCCGCACGCTGTCATAGTGATCTCCATATCGGTAGGCGATGTGCAGCTCTCTACACGCTTGCTTCTCGACACCATTTATCTGCCAAGGCGACACAACTAATGAACTGGTGAAATACAGGTGCGATAATCATGAGCTCATGTGATGTCATTTGATTGCCTCATCCTGTGGTTTGATCCCTACCTCCCAAAGTGGAGCATTTAGCTGATGAATGACCACTTTCACTTGCTGACTGCGAGCAAAAGCTACGATAGCGTCATTGCCAGCAAAGGTACCAGACTGGGCGAGATTGGACACTGGAGGAAAAGAAAAGAATAAGTTAGTTTTTAGACATTTTACAAGATACAATACGATTGTATAACATAAATTACTGTTTTATATAAAATGTCCTCTCAAATAGAATTGATAAATTATCTCTATTTGACTAGAAATTTAATCAATAAAACAAAAACTGTTAAATGAATGAAAACAGTTTTCTTATAATAGTAATGAGGATTTGCACACTATTCCCATTAAGCATCTTCTCACACACATTATACACCTGACTTGTCTCAGAACAAAACACTAATTTAACCAAAAAAAGAGCCCCTAATTTCAATAACCAACATGCAAAATATAAATTATTGAGTCATAACGAATAATAAATACTCACTACATTGAAACAATGCAAGTAAATCATTTTAAGGTAGCTGACCTTCCTGCTCATACACAAACTTATGTATCTGAAGAAAGTTACACAAAAAGCTCGAAAAACATGTCTTCCATCCAGCGTTTAGGAGGTAGAAATAGTTTTGTCAAATTCTAACATCTCCTAAAACAAGAGAGGTTTGGTCTGAGTTAACTTCAGACAGCGAGAAAAAAAAATGTGTATGTCTTTTTATTAAGTGTGTGACCTGCTTTCAACAATAAATAATGTTTTTCAAGTTTAGGCTTTTACTCAAGCGCTAGATAGCACTTTATGGCAAAACTGTGCAGTTTGAATTGGAAGCACTTTCAAGGATCTGATGCAAATATCTACCACTTTCCAAATCTTGAATTGAAATTCATGCATTTTCAAGGATTTCAAGCCCCTCCATGAAACCTAAAAGGAAATGAAAACTCTGAAAAATGCTTCATCACTTCTAACTTGCAGACAAAAACTTCCAGGAGTCACTGCTTCAACATCAACTATAAATTAAACAATCCCATAATCATCAACCATTGGTATAACATTATTCAATTTAAAAATATATATCAAAATAAAAATTTGTGTTTCCAACTGCTTCTTTCTTACGGTGCTGTGGAAAAGGAACATCATCTTCAACGAAAGGCTCAAAGTCTTGTCGATGGGACATCATGTACTGGACGGTCTCTTGGCGAAGCCGCAGATGACCCCGCGAATGCCCCTCTAACTGGTCACCGAGCGCTCTGAACAGGCAGTTCCTGTAAGAGACAGAGATCATACATAATGATTGATGTACCTCATTACTTGCAATATGGAAAAAAAAGCTCTGTCTGAGTTAAAGAAGCTATTGTTCCAGCCTGTCCAATGGGGACGGGTTAAAAGGTCCTCTCTCAACAAATTGAAGCCCGGTGTGTAATAATCAGAAAGATTATTTTTTTGTTGAAGAAAAGAAAATCTGTTTTATTTTTACAATTAGATAAGGGCAAGATAAGCTATTTTGAAAGAGTTGAGGCAGGCTTTTCAACAGGACAAACTAAAAAATAAAGACAACGAAAAGGAAGACATTTTGTCCTAGAATTGCAACACTCCCCTCCCCCCCCCAAAAAAAAACTAAGATCATGGGAAATGCTTCGTAGCAGCCACCGGATGAAACATGGACTGTTTTTAGATAAAGAGGGTTTGAAAAACTCTTTTTACCTGTAATTATTTATTTGATAATTTTTATCTAATTACTCCTCTGAGTAGTTTGGTATGTTCTTTCAGCAAATGGCCTGTTGTGAGTCTGTATACTTCCATTAAGGATCAATCCATTACTAAATTAATTGACAATTATTTCAATGATCGGCTAATCACAATTAATTGCTTTCGGCCCTCGATCAAACACACCAACATCAACACACATGACAAATATAAACAGTTTCCCTTCTCTTACCCGTCTCCTGGGACTTCTCTCAGCTTTAGCCCAAGTGCCTGGAGCTGTTTGGAGAAGCTGACATACTCTGCACCGTCATCGTTATCCTGAGGGCGATTCTTCCGATCTTTTGCAATGGCACGACGAGCTGCTCGTTCATCCCTCTTGCGTTCCAGTTCACCCTTTTTATTGCTCTTCACAGGTTTCGCTGTCTGTTTCCGAGACATAATTGCTCTAATCGTTTCTTTGTGCCTGGAGCACCAAATAATGTCCAACTAGATGGCACTTCATTCAATAATTCCAGTCTTGTGCAACCTAAAAACCCAGAAAGACAGGTAGGGAAATGAAAGTGATAAATGAAGATGGATACATGTTGCTACAAAGTGAGAATAGATATTATGTATTTGTATTGAAAAAATACAATGTGGAGGTGTAAAAATAGTATGTAAGCTTTTACCAAAGATCTCCCACTTAGCTATTACGATTTTCCTATTGTTCTTTATTCTTTCAACAGAAAGAAAAACAAAAACTGTCAAAAATATGTATTCTGTCTGAAATGCAAAATAAAATATGTAGAAATTATTTTAACAGGAACCACCTGGTATGACATTATATTAGCAAGATAACCTCGAGTAAAAATGTAAGGCGACATGGTATTTATGCAAAACTGTTTAAACCTGAGCTAATTAATATGGTCTAAAAAAAACAATAAAAGCTCAATAAATATTTCTATTGCAACTAAGGCATAAATTGTTAAAGTTATAATAATGTTATCTAAAATATGTACGTGTTGTGATTTTTAAACATAGAGACAAGCAAAATACAGAACTAACACCCGTAATATAAAGTGCAACTTATTCAAATCCCATATAGATTGAAGATCATAAATAATCTGAGCCTATCTGTAAAACAACTTTGAAAATGGATCATATAGGACACCAACAGATTTAATCTAAAAAAAAAATCATAGTATGAATTTTTTTTTATATCAAAATATATTTTTAATGTAATGTGGGCGTTTCCTTTTCCTTTGTAAATCAGAAAAATGAAATAAACAAAAAAAACTTTTTGTTTTTAAAAATAAGACGGTTATACTAATACACTGAATTTTTTGCTCAGTTCAACTAAATTACCACTTTTGTTTAATGTAAGATTTTTGAAGAAATCTGAGAAAAACCAAAATGCTCCCAGACTTTTGTCTTAAGGTTGTTCCAAATGAGGCACAATGAGAAACAAATGGCATCTAACCAGAAGCCAAAATGTGAATTAACCTTTACAACAAAAACGTTCCCATTCTGTCTCTGTATAAGTTCTGTCTCTGTTCATACATGGCGGAAGCTACATTTGAAAAATCGACATGTATAATTGTTATAATTGTTTTAGGTTATACTTTTTCAGTTAATGTGGCTTTAAACGTGTTGCCTGCCTGGTTTCTTTCCTTTTTTAGGCCTAATACTTTAGCTTTTTATTAGGAAATAAAAAGCTGAAATAACAGCCCGGTTGTTTCATTTTTATATGCATAAAACTGCTCGGTAGAATCCAAATGAACATGTAAAACGCACCAACTACTCACTGTTGTCAAATGGTTAAACGGAACTTTATTTGTTACTGTTAGCTAAAATGACAACTAGCCGGAGCTAAATGGAGAAAATGACCGATCCAATATATCCAGTTTTATCAACACTTCGTCTACCGAGTCGCAATATATCTTAACTCAAAGACTCTTACCTGACATGTGCGGAAAATTATGAGTTTTCTCTATGTTTATGCATGTTTGGTTCAGACAAAAACATTTCGCGTCTACGTATTTGTTTACAACCGAAGTTCCGCTTACGTATTTGTAGGTACGTCAATACGTACGGAAGCCATAAGGGGCCAAAGTAGAATTAAAACCGCTCCACAATGTCGAAACAGTGATAAAAAATATATCAGATCTATCTGTCTGTCCGTCCGTGACAAACAGCTGTGGCTCAATACAAAATAAGAGTCTCTGTATCAGATCTGTAGTAAGTCTTACCTCTGAATAACATCCACCTTCTGCCAATCATGTAGATCCAGTCACCCTCAACTCTTTGTGATGACACCATGCAGTTAGTGAACATGACGTGGGGGTGGGAACTGCACGACAGAGTGAGGACAATTTTATTCACAGCGACTATCTCACTAACTATTGAGCAAACCAAAAATATAAAGGATTGCACTTCTCTTTGTTATATATTCCCAACCAGCTGTGCAGGTTTGGATGAAGTCTAGTGAGTTGTTGGCTTTGTCTTGGCAGATGTACACTGGCCTGAAGGTTACATTTGTGCGTGTGCAGCACTCTCACCAGAGAGGAACAGTCAGCCAAGGGTGACTGAAAGACAGAATTTGATCTGAATGCAGACATACTCACCGTACCATGTGTTTCGTTCATGTGTGCATAGATAAGCACTGATAATCGACAGTGTTTGACAAATTACTGATACATATCAATTTATTTTCCTGCACTTTTTTCACTTTTTTTTTGTTGCAACCACAAACGTTTATGCATTCCATTTATATTTGATGTAAATGACAAACAATGAGGAAGAAATGTAACTACATTTAATTTACAAGGCATCTTTCACAGGTTAAAAAAAAAAACTCAAAGTTTTTTAGGGGGGCAAAAAACGTGGGGTGACAGTGGTAGGAGTTTGTCCTGCAATTGGGGGGTTGCTGGTTTGTGCAAACCCACTCGATCCTTCTTTGTTGTTGTGCCCTTGGGCAAAGCACTTCACCTACCTTTGCTTGCTGTCAGACACCCTCAGGGCACCTGTGGGTGTTTTCTGTATCCAATAGCTTGCCACCATTTGTGGCTTGAAAGAAAAAGAAATAAATACAAACAGAGGAATCTTATTTAAAATGACGGTCCAGAAGCAAGTATATGTTTCTGGATTACTTCCAAACTTTTTATCATTATTATTTTTTAGAAAAGAAATAGATTGCTTCTATATATATATATACTTCTCAAAAAAATAAAGGGAACACTCAAATAACATATCCTAGATCTGAATGAATGAAATAAATATGAAAATAATTTTCACCTGTTGTCTATTCCATTTGCACAACAGCAGGTGATATTGATTGTCATTCAATGTTGCTATCTAAGTGGACAGTTTGATTTCACAGAAGTTTGATTTACTTGGAGTTATATTGTGTTGTTTGAGTGTTCCCTTTATTTTTTGAGCAGTATATATGTACATATATATATAATTTTTTTTGCTTTTACACAAGACGTAATAACTTTGAAGTTGCTGTCAGCCTATCAGTCTAAAGGTGGATCTTAAAAGATAATACAGTTGAAAATTGAGTACAGTGCTTAGTAGAAAACCCCCCATCAAAGCCAGGAGGCGGGTCTTAGTGCTGCCAATCAATGATGTAAACACGACCCAATACACAATACTCTACAGTACTGTTCAGTACTTTGGCATTGCTGTATTATGAGTAAAAATGGCACATTTGAAGAGTATTTCTGAGAAGAGATATATCCTGTTCTTCTTTTTATGGCGCTTAAAAAATAAATAAAAAAAATGAAAGTGTGCGATACTTTGCTAACTTAAAGTATGTTGTATTTAATATATTTCTTAAAAGTGTATTCTGGCACAATTTTATTGAAGTATATTTAAAGTTATAATGTCAAAATTGGTACCAGTATGCTGTTAGTATACTTTGTATATATATTTGTATGCAGTAAACTTAATATTTCGTATATTTAAAATCTACATGCAAATGTATGTTTGAAATATGTTAAATTACTTCACCTTTGTATTGCAAAGATGAAGTATCTTTCCACCAAACCACAACCACTTTGTTATCAACCTTCCTGAATATATACTGTGCATGTATAAAAACCTGCTGATAGGGAACCAAAAGTGGCTCCAGCCCACAGGGGCCCCAAAACCTCCTAAATCCGGCCTTTCACAGGCCTCCAGAGACAGCTTGCAGTTCCACCTCTCCTCTCCTCTCTCTCTCCCCTCCCTCTAACCGCCCACTGTACACGCTGTCGCGCTCGCGCGCACACGCACGGCCAGTGGAAAGTGGGTGCTCGTGTAGCTGCTGGAAGCCAGGATGGGATAATCATGCGCGTCTGGCTCCGGGCGTTGATGCAGTTCGCCGATGCTGGATAGGGACTGGTCTCGGGGCGCAGGGTGGGTCTAGGTGCAGGCCACGGTGCTGCTTGGACCGCGACTTGATGCTTATCAGGCCAATCCGAGGAAGACTGTAGGGCGATGGCCGCGAGAGGTGTTGGTGCTGCAGCTCTTTGAAACGATCTCGCCTGATGGAGGACGGGATTCACCGGCACTGAAGCGCAGAGCGAGCGGGGTCTGGAGGAACTTGGTGGGGGGGAAAGGGAGAGAAGGCATCGAGGCATCCCCTTCTTAGAGGATACAAAAAAAAGAGAGCGAAAGAGAGACGCATTTCATAATTTTTTCCTTTGAGTGATGTTAATTTGAACGTTGGAATAGAGGTGGACGGGGAGAAACGGAGCTAGAGCAGTGGATTCCTTTCGAATCGGCAATTAAGGAGCGGACAGCCTCTGTGGAGCCGCATCCGTCCATCCGACCGACCGACCGACCGACTGTCCGGGGTGGTGGAGGTGGTGGTGGTTGGGGACCTTACTTGGATGGAGAGAGGGTGCAGTGGAGGCTGAGAGAGAACGGCTCGCCGTGTGTAGGAGGAGGAGACGGAGGGAAAACCGGGCAGTTTGAAGGGCCGGGGAGCCAGGAGCGGCGCGGCGCGGCGGCTCCCATGAGCGGCTCCTGCCGGGAGAGAGCGCCCACAGCCCAGCCGGAGCGTCTCCACTGCCGCGGGTAGAAGCCCGGGCTCCAGGACGGCGGTCAGTTTTGGAAGTTTTGATGCATATGATCACAACCACCATGATTTTTATGATTCTTGGTGCTTCAGTTGTAATGGTAAGACATTCTCACCTCCCTCAGATGCAATGTGATTTCTTCTTCTTTTTCTCTCATTTCCACACAGAGGCTATATGATGCCAAAGATTTTTATTTTTTTTAACTTACATAAATATATGGGGTTTTTTTAGACACCTTATCAGTGTGGCATGTGGAAGTAGGTAAGCCTGTCTATAATTAGCCTACCTGCTGTCATAAATAAATCAGTTGGTTTTCAAGCAACAGTCTCCCTCTCTTAGAAACGAGTGTGTATGTGTGTGTGTGTGTGTGTGAGAGAGAGAGACAGAGAGAGAGAGAGAGAGAAAGAAAGAGAGAGAGACAGAGACCTAGAGAGAAAAAAAAAACCTGCCATTTTCCTTCTTCTGGTTGTAATTCCCATTCTTTCTGAAAACCCTTCGCTGTGTGTGGTGACAGTTGAGCGCCGTTGCTCGACATGTCCCAGCTGACTGGCCTGGTTCTTTGCAGGCGATCGCCTGTTTAATGGACATGAACGCACTACTGGACCGCTTTCACAACTACATCCTACCGCATCTACGAGGGGAGGACCGCGTCTGTCACTGCAACTGTGGAAGGTAAATACCAGCATCCTCCACAATGTGTGGCATGAAAAAAATAAAATAAAAAAATGCTGTGCCGTGTTCCCCCCTCTGTCCTCCCTCCGCCCCCCGCCCCCCTCCGGCACAAACCATCACCGCCACCCGTCTGTTCTCAATTGCCGGAGAGGCCTGGAAGATTTGAAGCGGTGAAACCCCGCAAAGCCACCCTGATAGGCTGCCGTCCTGTGTGCGCTCTGATAGCCGCGGTTACCGCTGAGGTCCTGATATTTTTCTTACATAAAACCCGATCTCGGTGGGGGTTTTCATTTATTTATGTAGGCCTATTTATTTTTTTAATCATTATTTTTATTGTTGTTTTGCAGTATATAGCGGCTGACTGTAAAGGTTTACTTACCGCATGCAGGAAGGCGTATGTGCGCGCGCGTGTGTGTGCGCGCGCGCGCGTGTGCAGGACCCATAAATAGGTAATGAAGTATGAGCGACAGTAGGCCGTTTAAAACAATCTGAGCATCAGATGCGCTGTGCGGTACAACATTCACCATGTCACGACAATATTAGACCTGCCAGACGAGTTACTGACGAACTTCAATCCAGATACTTGCATTCACTGTTTAATCTTTTTTTTCTGTTATTAAATCAGAAATTAAAAAATCTTGTGTACCAAAAAGTATTTCTAAGTCATTTGCTAAATTACAGACCACTGTCATTATTTATTTATTTATGTTTTAGAAATCAGAGGTTGACACAATAAGATCACATGATGATGTCATGGCTTTTTGGGCGCTTTTGAGTCAGGTGGAGTCACGCCTATGAGCAGACTCCAACTGTTGTCCTTATTTGTGTGACATCATGAGGAAAACAAGCCAAGAAGTCAGGAAGAGAGTAGTGGACCTAGTTCATTCTTGCGTTAACTTTTCACATCTTCATCTGTCCAAGAAAAAACACAACAACAACAACTGGATCTGTGTCCCAGACAGAAAAGATGCCCCCCCCCCAAAAAAAGCAAAAGATCCAGTGAAACAAATCCTGTATCTACATGGACTGAAATCAGGCTAATCATTGAAGATGAAGCAATTACTCATTAGCAAAAAGACACCATCATGTAGAACTTCAATTCTGACAGGTCAGACATATCTAGGCCTGTTGCAATAATCAATAAATTGCATGATCGATTTAAACAAGCTCACTGATTTCCATTGGATGACAAAAGTCTTCAGTTTGTCGCTTAATTTTTTCGTAACTAGCCCTTTTTTTCTAAGGTCAGTTTTGTTTTTTACAGAGACTTCAGAATTCATTTGTTTCTGTTGTTTATTTATTTGAAATATTTAATACACCATCCAGTTGGAGTGCTAAATGTTCATTAGAATTAGAATTTTCTTGTTAATGTGTTCTTGCATTGTTATATCACTAGAGTTATGCCACTTGAAAATGGTCTAAAAACAACATTATCAGTTATCTCAATAACTTCTGGCACAATTTGTCGTCCAGCAAAGTTTGCTCTTGTTACAAGCCTCTATATATATCTACAGACATATGATTTTCAGTACTACCAAAACTCTTATTTACACAATAAGGCAGCTGGCACTACTTCATATTATCATCATAAGGAAAGAACGTTAAGAGGTGATTTATCTCAAAACATCGGCCATTGTCATGTTTTGTTTTTTGTTCGCTCTTGTATTTGTCTGCTCGGGTAAATTATTTGAAAGTGGGCTATTGTTATAAATTCGATATTTCTGAATTATTCAGTTCCTTTGTTTTAAGTTTGTTTTCTTAGTTATTTACTGTGTTTTGTGCATTTTGGTTTAGACCACTGTGCTAACTTTAGTCTTTAGCTCTCGGTTGGTGAAACCTTCTATACAACCTGTTCTGTATTTTCCACTGTTTTTAGTTTGCACCTGCCCTCACTTCCCTGCTTAGATGCTCTCATCACCTGTTCTGCATTCCTCTAATTGGCCTCACCTGATTTCCATCACACACTCCAGTCCGCATTGTTTAATTCATCTGGTAATCGCTTTTCACAGGTTGTTGTTATCCTCCGTCTGGCAGCTCCTTGGTTTTCAATTTCTCTGTCTGTCTTTGAATCTGTCTTAACCAAACCGTTATTAGCTTAGTTTACTAGGTGACTTCAGGACAAGAAAGTTTTAGGTTAGTAATCAAAACCCCTGATGTCAGTCCCGTTGAAATGTTGTGGTCATTTAGTCAGAAAGGACCAAAATTTCAGCAAACTATCGTAGTAAACCTGTAGAGCAAAGAACTAAATATGCTGCTTTTAATTGAAATATTTACTTTGGAAAAGTAAATGGTTTGAAAATTCAGTGTTTAGTTTCCAATTTAAATATTTAATTTGGAACTATATATTTAGCTCAGACATTTAGTTGGAAAAATATTTAGCTTCCTGATGAAATACTTAATTTGAAAGCTAAATATTTCATTTGGAAGCTGCATATTTATATGGTGAATTAAATGCTTAGTTTGGAAGTCTGAAAAGTATAAGTATATGAATGACATGGTGAAAATGTGACTTTGAGAAATTGAACATTTTCTCTAATTCACTGCATAATGTTACCATCCTCTCCTAGCATATGGTGAGAAGACTTTTCATTATCCTGGCATGCAAGGAAATAGAAATGACTTTTGCTATTCTAACTGACCTAAACCAAGAAACATTTTGTCTGATGTCTTGTTAGACAGTGAGAAAAAATATCCCTGTTGTTTTAAACTGTCAGTAAATATCTGGTTGTAGCTGAATGTGTGTGTGTGTGTGTGTGTGTGTGTGTGTGTGGTGTGTGTGTGTGTGTGTGTGTGTGTGTGTGTGTGTGTGTGTGTGTGTGTGTGTGTGTGGATTGCTGGTGGCCGGTCAGGATGTTTGTTCTCACGGAGAGAGCTTGTTCGAAGTGTGGGAAGACAACAGCAAGATGGTCTTTATTAATATACAAAAATGGGTTTAACTAGGTTAGTTTGTCTTTTACCTGACCAGTTTCTAAGCAAAGAGAGAGAAAAAAATGACTTTAGGGCTTGTTCTGCACCAGCACACGATGTTAGTATTGGTTAAAAACTTTAAAGACAAAGTCCAAAAAGATGCACATTTTTTCTTTTTTTCTGACCAGTTCATGCTGGAACACGAAGACAAGATAACCAATAAAGCCAAACAGCAGTGTGGGGGCTAATGTGTTAGGAGTTCATTGGCAACGTTAAGAGTTGCCGATAATCAGATCAGAGCAATCTTCTTCGTAAAGAAAAGATGGAGTCAAGACTGACACTTATCTGAGTTATAAATGGACAATGCATTTTATTTGGATGTTATGGTAACACGACATAATTATGAAGCGTAAGCAAACTGTGAATGCTTTAAAAAGAGCTTCACAGATTAAAAATCTGAAGATTGATGTGCATTTGTCCTTTATTCTATTGCCCATAAATACAATTCAATGCAACTGCTTGGCTCCAGAAGACAAGACACCTAATTAGCAAAAGCGAGTCTACCTGTGTGTAATTGAACCTCAGTATAAATCCAGCTGTCTTGAGATGGCCCGAGAGGTTTGTTAGAGAACATTAGTGAGCAAACTGCATCATAAAGGTCAAAGGAAGCAGCAGACAGCTCAGGGAGAACCTTCTGCAGAAGCCGGGTTAGTTTATGAAGCAATAAGCTTCCCTCCCCTCACATAGTTCAATTCATGGAACAGAGCTATGAGAGGGGAAAGGTTAGCTGCACACCAACAGGTGAGGTGAGGGGAGCATTAATCAGGAAACTAGTCAAGATGCCTATAATCTGAAACCTGCTGGTGGCAGCATTGTGCTGTGGGGATGCCGTTTCTCAGCAGGAACAGGAAAATAATTTTAACAGTAGTAATAAATTATATTTAATAATATTAGTTCTAATAGAAGTAAATTACTAAATATACTATGAATTATTACTAATATTTAATTTCTCCTTGGGGTCAATAAAGTGCTGTGGAATGTAATTGAAAGGCTCTCCACTCATTTTTTTTGGGTTGGATTGAATACTAATGCACATCGTTAGACTTGTAGTTTCTATGCATGTTTGACAGTACATGTATACAGAACTTGTATTGTTTTGTTGTTACTGCTTTTTGGACCGTCATAAAGTTCAAAGAAACAGCTTTTGGTCATAATGTGACATGTGAAAAGTGAGAGAGGTAGGAATACTTTTGCAAGGCAATGCAAATCCAAATGTATGAAAATGTCTTGAGAGTAATGATAATTCATAATTGACTGACTTACTTTGCATTCAAACTGCCCTGCCCACTGCTGGTAACGAGCTCTGAGAATCAGAGGTGCCCAACAATTGCAAGGGTAGTGATACTTCAAATTGTTTTTATTCAAGTAAAATCAAAACGTAATCGTCCAAGAAATTACTCAAGTATTTGGTAAAATGGCTACTCAAATACTGAGAAACTGATCAAACGTTACTCAAGTAAATGTAGCAGAATAAATACTTCCCAACCCTACTGAAGACATCACCACGTTCCTGGACAGCAGGCTCAGTCAAACCTAAGTAAGAGTCCAACCTCTTAGTGCTCAGGTTACTGTGACCACACCTTGTCTTCCACTGATCCGGAAACCCCCCTGAACCACAGCCGGTCGCCGCTCCCACATAAAGAGCAGAATCCTTCGATATGTGAGTGGAGAGGAAGAGAGAGTGAAGCTCAGCCTGCCTGCCTTTCCCTCCGTGAGACGTGGAGGTGCCAGGACGGCCGACGGCGTTCACCTTTGTGCCGTCGAGGACACAGCTTTATGTGTCAGCTCGTTTGGCTTTGTCCGTATTCTGATTTGGACGCCGTACGGATGAACCCTTTTGGGTAGATTGAAGCTTGAAGAGCAGCTGCTGCCTTTGTGGCTGGAATGTTGAAGTGGGTGGAGATTTAATTATAGGCTGCACAAGACGCAGGTGAAACAAATACAGTTAATAAAGAATCAGATAATTACAAATTTTGGTTGAGTTGAAAAAGAATAAGAAGGGTTACATATAGTTCAGCCTTATTCTCAGGAAACTCCACACTCTAAAAAGTGCATTTGGACTTAGTTACATAAATCTCACTTAATTCTTTTGGTTTAGTGATGACAACTTACTTTGACTCTACTTGAAACAATTGAGTTCAATGCCGCGTCTGTATCCTTCGTCTGACGTCATGATCCAAGCTTCACTAGGGACAGATCCGGTACCAACCGACTTTCCTGTCTAACTTCTCTCAAATGAAGGCTGCCTGAGCAAAAAAAATCCTTTCTTGGTTTACTTCTTTATTTGAAGTAAATTATATGATTTGAGTGAGACTGACTTAAATTTGTCGAGTGTTGCACAGCTGCAACACACTTATCAGTCACGCAAACAAAGGTATAGTTGACGTATGTGACGATCCTTGTTCTCTCGGGTGCCATGTTTTGGGTTTCAGGCCTTAAACAGTGACAAGGTTTGTCCATGTCTTAAACTGTAAAGTACACACTTGTTGGGGCAAAATCACAATATATCTGCTTGACAATTCAGTTTATCGCCTTCCGGTCTTTGTGAATTCCTGAAAAGCACTGCTTTACATTTGCGAACGTCTTCAGACGTCCCCATCAGCTCAAACCCCGCTTATCAGTGTACAGACCCAGAGTGCACCTGTACTCGCTCTCAGCTGTCAGATCTCTGAGCTCCCGGTGTGTTCCCATGCGATGTTCGACCGACATCTGTCTGCGTCATTAGGCTGGGAAAAGCCTATGTCTGCTCCCAGGAGGGCGGCTAATGTCAGTGAAGGTTTTCATATCCATTGGAATGGCAGCGTGTTGTGGAGGATGTAGAAGCAATGTAAGTAAATCTTGATGCTCTGCGGCATGGATTTCTTTAAGATTTTTTAAATGGAGAGGCTTCCATCCATCCCTCCATCTATCCATTGGGGTAAAGAGGTGTGCTGGTGCCTGTCTCCAGCTGTCATGAGTACAACACATTCAAATTCAATTCATTAAAATGTAAGAATATCTTATTAATCCCAAAGAAAATTTTAATTCAATTATTGGTTCACAATAGAGGCATTTTCTACCCATGTTTGAGTTTTTCACTACAGTCTGAACAGCTGAATCCTGATTACTTCCACATGTGGAACTAATTAGAATAAGTTTCACATGGTTTTCAAGTCTGAATGGCTGTGTTGCATTTCATCCGAGTTTTGTGTCGTTGATGTGAGACGTGTCATAATTCGGCGCTAGAAAAATCCAGGCGCGGTACACCAGGATGTAAACAATGGCTGAAAATTGTTGTTATGAACTTAGACAAGAACTGAGCGCATTACATCACAATGCACAATGCTTATCAGAAGAAAAATACTGAATTGTTTGACTTGCATGTCATTTCTTCACCAACCACATTGTACATAGAAGTGAGTGCCTTGCTTTGTGGCAGTCCAGTAGTTTACTTTTAGAAAGTGATGGTCTTTCACTTTTAAGCAGACTGAATTTCTTCCACAAATCTAAAAATTACAAGTCAGCCATACACTTTCCAGCCTAAAGTGCATCCTCTGGACCCTGGTGGTCCTTCACATGGGCTTCAGGGATTTCCTGTAAAGTGCGGATTAGTGTGGCTATATTTAAGTTTAAAAAAACTTCAGCAAACCTCCAGTGTACAGACGGTTGCTACTTTAACACTTTTGTCCTTTCCCCCTGTCTGTCCTCAGGCATCATGTCCACTATGTAATCCCGTACGATGGGGACCACTCCTTAGTGGACTCTTCAGAGAACTACTTTGTGAGTGACAGTGTGACCAAGCAGGAGATGGACTTGATGTTGGGTCTGCTGTTGGGTTTCTGCATCAGCTGGCTGCTGCTGTGGCTTGACGGAGTCCTGCACTGCGCCGTCAGGGCCTGGAGGGCGAGCCGCTACTACGGTAAGACGCTCACGGCCTGCCTGGAAATGGCTGGGGACTCACCGACTCAAACGCAGAATTAATCCAGGTTAGAGGCGGAGAAGAAGAATTCGCTAATCTTTTTTTAAGTTAAATGAGATGCTCGGTTGCTAATGTTCAGAGGAAGAGGACAGGCACTCACCAGCCACTTTATTAAGAACACCTTGATACTATCAGGTTCAGACCCTCATTATTCTTAGAAACTGCCTTCGTTCTTCCTGGCATGGATTCAACAAGGTGTTGAAAATGTTCCTCAGGGATTCAGGATTTCACATCTGATAGTCTGGTAGACTCGGTTCGACTGGGGACCAAAATTGCTGTTGTTCTGCCATATTTCAGCTGGTGTGGTTCACTTTCACACTGCACTGTGTGAAACTCTCCAAATCCTTTGAAAAATGTGTTCACCTCCTCACCTGTGGTGCCGCTGCACCAAGAACCACTGAAGGAAATGACACAAAAACCTCTGAAAAAGACATGAGCGCGTTTTTCTTCTTCGCTACAAAAATGGAATGGATTTTAGTGATTGTAAGATTTCTCTTTTGTCGTTAGTAAATCACCACTACTCTGTTCTCCCGCTCGCGTTAGACTCCCGTGTTAGTTTATGCTGTATTTACCCAGAATGCCCTGCACTGCAGTCCATTTCCTGCTTTTGGAGCAGTCTCAGCATCTGCATAAGCATGAACCGAGACGAGGCTTGTAGGCGCACCAGCATTCACTTTTTTGGTCCACACCAGAAAGTTGGTAAACTATGAACAAGTAGGTGTTTAGTTGGTTTTATTGAGCCCAAAGTGTGCCAAGGAAATATTTCCCACACCAGCCTGACATGCTACACCAAGGCAGACGGGATGTTTACCATCTAAAAGTTACGGCTGACATCGAGACACGAGATCAGGTGATGCTTTCACAATTTTCCATCATCCAGTTATGGTCCAACTGTGAAGAACGTAGCCTCAATTTGAACACCACTTGATGTAAATGAATGGGCCGTTTCCAAACTAGAAACCAAAAATACTCCATCTGTGAAGTTTATTATCTACTATCAAGTCAGGAAGCATTTTCAAAAAAACCAAGCGGTCGGCTGAATCAAAACCAGTCAATCAAAGTAATCTGTCGAGAGGCAATAGCTTTTCCACATGAATTCAGCTGAGACGAGCCACATGACATATATCTTTATTGCCTGAAATAGTTACACCGCTCTTAGCGCGTGTCCCTTCCTGGCCATATTGCTGTCAATGCAACTCTAAGCTGTAAATACATCAGATGGGGTTTGTAACACGTCCAGCTTGGTGAAACAGGAGCTGTAACAACATGACTTAAAACAAATGTGTAATGTAATCCAAAGATTTCTTAAGAAAAGGTTTTAAAGGTAAAGGTTAAACCTTTACCTTTTTTAAGGTAAGGGTTTACCTTAAAAAAGGTAAACCTTTACCTTTTTTAAAAGGTAAACCGGGCATAAAAGTAGTTAATTAAAATGAATTCCAAATAAATAAGGATAAGGCCTGCCTCATTTTGAATGGACAAAAACCAGGTTATTCTGGAGCAATGTAGCACTACCAAATATTCTAAATACGGTTCTTTGGACTTATTAGCAAAAAAACATCTGGGTCGTGTTGTTAAGTGCTTGTCCTGTTTTTAGAAGCAGTTGAGGCCCAAACATAATAAGTATGTGCAAAATGTGAATTTTGTATTATGAGTCTCACTTAACTGTTTGCTTTTGAAGAGTTTTTATGAAATGCGTAGTGGGTTGCCATGTATTGAGAAATGATTTGAGAAAAAGACCAGACAACGCACTTGAGTGATGCCTCATCCTATAGTTGATGAAGCATGCCAGATTTTCTTCCAACGGGTCCTTCAAAAATAATTTTACAGCCACTAAAATGTCTGTCCAACTGTGTTACCTTTGGTGGTTTTCATTGATTCACTTGAACTAATAGGAACAAATTATACCTCAGAGTGCCTATAGATGTAATTTAAAATATGTTTTTTGTTAGATCATCTCACCCCTTGGGTGGTAAAATCTAGAGGAATCAAGGACCAAACATTAATTTCATAGGTCCCGGTTCCTCATACAGGGACAGTAGATATATCCTCACCAAGACTAGATGAATGGAGATTAAGGCTGTCAGAAAATGATTTCCGCCTGAGCAGTTACACGTCCCAGAAATGTCTGAAGAAAATCTCTTGTATTGGTTAATGCTGTCACAGTAAATAGAGCCAATAGACCCCAGTTGAAGTTGGGTCTATTAGATGAGCCATGCTTGCGTCACTACGATTGAGATATTTCACTCTCACCATCTGATGCTCTGCTCTGAATGCCTCATTTCTGTGTGTGTGTGTGTGTGTGTGTGTGTGTGTGTGTGTGTGTGTGTGTGTGTGTGTGTGTGTGTATTGAAATCCAGCTTCGGCTGATAGTTGCTTCTTAATTTCCTGCTTTGCGTCTCCACGCTAACTGGAAAATATATCTGTCGCTTTCCTTCCCGTCTCGCTCCATCTGACAGATAAAGGAAGCATGTCGTTTTAGGAAGAAAGGTAACGAGACAGAACATGGGCAGCGTCGTTCATCACCGCTGTATGCATCATGTTGTCTGGTAGACACAAAACAGGAAATAAAAGGCTAAATAGTCTAGTCATTATATATATATTATACCTAAATAAGACTGAGCTACGTCACTCTCTTGTAGAAGTTTTAACTTCATGGCCATGGTAGTTTCTCTGACATTTCTCACAGATAGCCAGTGGTTAAATATAAAACCACAGCCTGGAAGATACTGTTGTCTCTGTTGCTTTATAAATCACAGTACTGGGGTGGAGCTGCGTGGTGGAGCTGGCCTGGATCTACAGTTTTAAGAGTAAAGTAGGTGATGTGTGACCTGGAAACTGGAGCGCTGTGGAAAAGCTCCTCAGGCAGGATGGGGGGAAAAGTGTCGGCAATAAGAATGACCGTTAACACTTGGAGGCATAGTTCTGTCGAAGATTTTTTATTTTATTTATTTATTTTTTTCAGATTTTGCTTTAAAGAAGCCACACCTGCATGTGATTTTTTCAGCTGGTCTTCATCAAGAGTTTTTAGGGATTTTGTTTTTCTTTTGACTTATTTTCTCCACTATGTGCAGCTGACCGTTCTCAGAGGAATGTTTTTGGTTTTTTAAGCTGTTTAACTCTGAATTACAAACTACTGAGGTTTATAAAGAAAAGCATAAAGTATTCAGGGAGGAAGCAGTGTTTGTATGTTTAAGAAAACTATTTTAAAATAGATCTTTGGCAGCACAAATACACAATTCTTTAATATTTTTTTATTTTTATTAAAACATTGAAAAAAATAAACTAAAAACAGTTTACTGACAAGAAATGTGTATTTTTGCATAAAATTGAAATTTGTAAAGCTAATAATAATAAAAGATAATATTATTAGCTAAAGAGCCGTTAGATCACATAGCTATTTCTGTGGCAATGAAATTGTCAGGATAACAATTGCGTGCTTAAATGTTATTTTATCAGTCTAGTCAATATTTGTATTGTGTCTAATTAAATCAATGTGAAGTTATGTAAAATAACTAGAGAAAGCAATAATTTAATAGGTCGTTTTATCAATACGTTCTGGCACAACTGGCTCTTTGAAGACATTCAGAATGTCAAAAATGAGTTTCACACGGCTGCATTACATCAACTGAAGTCGTTGTTTCACATCTTTGTGTTTCTCGCTGCATTGGTTTTAAGACCTTTTGTGGATATTTTGTCCTACTACGTCCTTTCCTCATTTATAAGCACACTTTGCCTCGGGCCAGGCGGCGCAAGGACTAAATGGGTACAATTTCAGTCAAAGTGAAAATAAAAAGTCTAAAAGACTGTTAAAAACATGCATCACTCATTTAAAAGCTTCCAATTAGTCTGTCTTCTTCAAAGAAAAAAAAACTGAGATTGACACCTTGCACATTGCTTTTACTTGGAAGAGTATTGGTAGGGAGACGTTGTTTTTAAATGACTTACTTTTCCTTCTTCGCGCAACAATGACTGGATTTAAAGTTTCCGACCCAGATTGGATTCTGCTGATTTCTCTTGACATTCCTAGATTAATAACCGTGTGGTATTTTTGATGTCTCCCACTGATAACCAACAAACTTCACATGTTTGTGTTAAGTGTTTGCCACTGGAAGAAGGCAGCATTTTCAATGTTTCAAACACTTTAGAGATGTGGTGTGATTTTTATATACTTATTTATTATTTTGCAGTGGATAGGGAAGCCCGTCGCCTTTTTGACTTGATCCATTAGTTTGTGTGTGTGTGCGTGTGCGTGCGTGTGTGTGTGTTGCTTTCAGTACTGGGTCACACATATTTAGCCTGTGTGAGATGAGGAGTGAAGGTGAGGCTGAAAGAGCAGGAAAGAGTGTGTGGATGCAGGATGAGGATGCTGTCACATCTCCACCAGAATTTACACACACACACACAGACAGACACACACACACACACACACACATGTACACACACACTTTCTCTTCCATGGAGCTATAAATAGCACAAGAGAGCAGCTGGAATGGCAAGTAAGGAACACACACACACACACGCAGTGCATTGAAATGCACAATGATTCCCATTGCTTTTTGCCAACTCTAACTCCTCCCCCTTTTGCTCATCTATTGAATCTGCTCCTGGGCCATTTCCCTCCCGATGCAACATTTTTTTCCCCCGTACCACCAGTTTACTGTTAATGTCTGACGCCAGATGCTCTTTTTGGAAAGACGTTTGACAAACAAGTGAGAAAATGATAAATTGGCACGCGGCGTTAACGTCCCCTCTGTTCTAAAGCAGGCATAACAATAGCATCTTAGCTCTCTCTCGCTCTTTCTCTCTCTCCTTCCTTTGCTCTGTAATTTCTCTTGACTTCATCCTCTTATTGAAATGAGAAAAACCCGCCTTTGTTGCCCCCTTTCTTTTGGATACCCTTCAGAGCAGTCCTTGTGGACAGCACAACCATTCACAGCTATAAATAACTTCCCTTCTCTCTCTCTTCCTCTCTGTCTTTCCTCCTCATCCCCAATCCTACCAGCAACGCCCCCTCCTCTCCTCCACCTCTTTCTCTTGCACATTCTCGGTCACAGCCATTTTTATTTATTTATTTATTTTTTACCGGACTCAATGTCTGGGGCTCTCCCTGCCGTCTTCGCGGTCCCCACTTTGCCTCACCAGCACCAGTTTATAACCGACAAGCATGAATCCATGCTCTGCCATTACATCTCCCACACTTCATATTACACCCCACCACTCCCACACACACACATGCAAAGTGCTGCAAGACCGCTTTCTGTCTCGGAAGCATTCTGTGTGCAGTGTGGTGGCTGATAAATCAGAAAGGTGGAGATCTCCACTTTTTTCCTGTTAAAAAAGCAGGTGAAAGGTCAACGGTGCCGTCACCATGTAACAGTTCACGACATCATCTAATATTTTCATAACACATCTTTTTTTGTGTTTTTGTTTACAGCAAACAGTAGACTGTAAAAAGCAATTCAGTGTCTTTTATTGTAGCGCACGACTGTTCTGAGTTTCACGCGATCGGCTGATTTGCCTGCCCCTGTGGAACCGCCGGATGATGATGGCGGCAAAGAAGGATTTTAAAATAGGATTTTAAAATATGTGCAAAATCTTGCACATCCTCTTCAAGAGACTGGAAAACACTGAGCTGCATTTCCATTAACCATATAATTGCATGAATTAAAATGACAAAAATTAAATTTGCTTAATTTTGGAAAAAAAAGTGTTTTTTTGATAAGAAGTTGTGCTACAGTGAGGTGGTTTTCCAGCCGCATCAAAACAGATGTAGTGCGCAGAACTGCTGTTGATCACACGACATCACACAGTTACTGAAAAGCAGTGAGTCATTCAGCGTGTTGAATCCGTAGGTCTTCTGGGAAATTGCTCACTGAATTTAAATTTTGAATTGTATGGAAACAATTCGAAACAAGAATATAAACAAAGATTTGCGTGCGTTTGTAATCGAAACGCAGCCAGTTTGAATTTAAAAAACGTAAGTATTTTATGTTAAAGGTGCCAGGTCTGGCTAATTTACAGATTGCTCGACCTTGTTTTAGAAACCAATGTAATAGACTTGAAATGATTCGGACATGGGCATCAGACTTTGTCAGAATAATAACATTGAAAGCAAAGACGACTGAGGCTTTTTATTTTTTTGCAGATAAATAGACCACTGTACAAGATAAAACTCGGTTTGTGCTTGTGAATTTGTCTTTTTGTGTCGTCTGCATAAAAATCTCCCTGCTCCCTCTGGTCCTCTCCCTGCAGATACTCCATCCTGGTCATGGTTACCGCAGTTCTGCAACCTCCGAGACCTCCGTCGCCGAGCCCAGCTAAGACAGCTGGAGGACTCCAGCGGCAACATGGTCCACATCAAGCAGAAGCTCTACCACAATGGCCACCCCAGTCCTCGACACCTCTGACTCTAAAAATCACAAAGAGAGCGAGAGAGAGAGAAAACATAAATAAGAATGAAAATGCAGATCATCCCCTTGAATCTCTCGTACATTTTAAAACACCTCCACTTGTTCTTGCCAAAACTTGCCCCACGGCCAAACTTTGCCTCAGAGACCTGTTGAACTGCCCCCTCGCCCCACCCCTCTCTGTTCATGACGTGGTCCTCTTTCAGAACCTTCCAACTGGACTTTATTTTGACCCTGAACCTTTCTCTGTCAGCACAAAAAAAAAAAAATTAAATCCCAAAATGGAATGAGATTTTACTTTTCTCCCACTAAAAACCTGGTCTTAAGTCTGTGTCCTCCACCGTGGGAGGAAGAAAACATTTTTAAGGGTGTTTTTTTTTTTTTTTTCCTGTATAAAGACATTTTTTGTGTTTATTGTTAAACTTGGCATGCTCTTTTAGAACAGGGTGGGAAGAGGATGGAACTGGGAGCTGAGACTGGGTTTTCTGCTTTTTTTTTTCCACTATCAGATGGGACTTTATTGGTTATGACAGGCGGGTTTGTGGTTCGTTTTTGTGACGATTACACTGCTGCTTCTGTAAATAGGTGAAAGTACAGAATTTAACAGGCCAGTGGGGGTATTTTTGTGTGAGTTGTTCATTGGTAGAAAACTTGGGACACTTGGACTGCGTGAGTAAACATCGGAGGAAGAAGGAACTGGAAATTGGATGTGAAACAATGTGATTTCTGCTAAAAACACAGATTAATTAGCTTTGTTACTTAGTGAATTAACTGAATGTATTTTTTTTTTTTTCTCTCTCCTGTAAATAACGTGAGAGGGACGGAGGCTACGTGCAGCTGTGGTCAGATTTTCCTCTGCTAATTTATCATTGTTCCGTTGACACATGAGAAGAGACAAATGCCAGCTGACACGTCTGCAGCACTTTGGAAGAAACTCCCTTTGAATTTTTACACATTACCACCACAAACGTCAGCGTCTTTTACTGGGATTTTAAATGATAGACCAACACAAAGCCATGCTGGAAGTGTTTGCAAAACGAAAATTACACCTGATTTGCATTTTTTTTTTTCATTTTTCCTCCTTGTGAGACTATTAAACATAGATAGTCTTTTAAGAATTGTGAACAGTAAAAAGTAGATGATCTGCTGTTGCCATAAAGGTCACAGTATTCCCTTTTGAAATAATTCTTATCAGCTTTGCACTTCTAGATGCTGAATTTATTCACCTGAAATTGTTCTTTACAAAATAATTCAAGCACCATGAAGTTTTATGAGAGCATTAGACATAAGTTTTCAGGTACCGCCAGAGATTTTCAATTTGGGCTTTGACTGGGTTATTTTAGCACATGAATATGCCTTTAACGTAAACCATTAACTTTCATCACTTCCACGTCTTTAGCTGCCTCCAACAATTTTTCCGTCTGGATTATTCAGCTCTGTTCATTCGTCTGCATGCCGCGGCTCTTTGCACCTTCTGCAAGTGGCTCTTTATGACTCGACTTAAAACAGTGCAGAGCCAACAAACTTTTAAAAATATAGATAAAACAAGTGCAGATACGAGCAGTTTATTTTTAGTGCTGAATTAAACCCCCACAAGTGTCAAAAATACGTGCTTTTTCCCCTCATTATTTTGGAAACAAAATGCTTTTTTTGTTTAAAAAAAACAAACAGACCTCAACATCCCATGGTAGAAAGTCTAGCAATCTTACCCTAACCTAAAACAGAATAAAATGGGATTAGAAAATACCACAAATTTTCTATTCTAGATATTTATTGAAAGTCTTTTACTGGACTTTGGGCAAAAATAGTTCTTTAGTTTGAACAGGTTGCAGACCGAAAAACCAAATGAGATAGAAAAACTCTGAAAATGTTGAAAATTTCCAAGAAAAAAAAATCTGAAATTTTGAGATTAATTTTCCTAGAAAAAATAAAAAAAAATTTGACTTTTGGAAATTGTATGAGTTTTAAAAGTCAAAAACGTTTAAAAATGATCTTCTCTCCGTTTCGCAACAATTTTCTGCTTTATTTTGGTCTATCACATAAAATCCCAGTAAGTAAAGTGTATCCTTGTGAGCTGACATTATGTGATAGAGTTCAAGTTAATCCTTTTGCAAGGAAATTCACTGTTTAATTTTGTTTTTTTTTTGTTTTTTTTAGTAGCGTCATTTCCATGTTCTTTGAGTTCTCATGATCCAACCTTCTCACTCACCCAGAGCAACCAGCCTATCAGCAGAGAAAACCCTCGCCCAGCCGTACCCGACCCCTCTCAGTCCAGACATTGCTGTTGTGAGAATGAAATGTCTGTTTTATTAAAAGTGCCATTGAAGCACAACAGTGACCCCTGACGTTTGATTGTGTCATTCCAGTAGAGAGAGAGAGAGAGCACTTTCCTAGTGGAGAGGTTATTTCTGAGTGCAGATTTTATTCAGTAAAATTCAAACTGAAACCAGTACTGACAACGCCGTCGTGGCGTGAAGAAAAGCCGTCCGTTATGATTCCGTGACACGTTTAAAAGAATTGTTCTTCTTAATTATTTTAAGGAGCAAAGGTGGGTAGAGAAGCCAACAAATTTTACCCAAGTAAGAGTGACTCTTATTTCATGTTTTTCCTCAAGTGAAAGTAAAGAGTAGCCATCCGATCAAAACATCAGTCATTTCATATTTTAAAATGATATCAGCTTGTTTAGCCTTGACATTAACGTCGGTCCCTGAGTTCATTTCTCTAAAAAGCTGGTGGGTATTTTTTAGTTATGATGAGTTTGTTGGTCAGCAAAACAAACAAGTTTCAATGGAAAAACACCCAAATAAACTTTCTTCATTCAACAGCTCTGAGATGGGTGTGTAAAATGTTAAAATATTAACTTAAAATTGTATATTTTTAGATAAAGTCAGGCATAGAGAGTCAATAATTCAATTTTAAACAAAAATATTTGTCTTAAGCAAGAAAAAAAGATCACGTGTAGTTCTTTGCTTAGCTCTCATTTTGTTTTTGTGGGTTATTAAACTATTGTTCTTTTAAATTTATGTCAATATATGTCTCACCTTGATCTTATAAAGATGTTTTTCACACAAAAACAAGGCTGTTTTTGTGCAAAACATTGGGAACCGAGATTTTTATGGCATGATGCTCTTTGTTTCCCAGCCTTACACACCTTTTATTGTTTTCTACTTTCTGCTCATCTTTGAACTGGGTGTTTATGGAACTGAAAATGCTTCAAGTATGTCAGAGAAAGACAGAACCGCTGCTAAGTTGCAGGAGTGAGAGAAAATGTCCCTCACTGCTGCCGTAAAATGACGTCCGTCTTCTGCTGAGTAGGTGGCTCATTTCTCTGTTTAAATGTTTCTCTTCTGGTTTTCAACCTTTTCCAGTTACCCAACAGGCAACTTTGCATTTGCAAATTGTCCACCTGGACAACAATGTTCATCATTGGAAGCACAGAAATTTTACCCTCCTGTTTAAAAAAACAAAAACGCACCACAATGTAATAAGCAGATTTTAAGCCTCACCATGCTTCCTCACCATAAATCCTTGCAGTCCAATTTAAACTAACTAAAGCAGTTTAGTTGTACGCAGCCCTCTGGGTTCTTCAAATGCCTTTTCATATAAAGTACCAGTGTAAGTCTGACACCTTTGTGGTTACAGTATTGGACAATTTACACACGATTATGCAACCTGAGCTGGAAAAGCCTTCTCTAGAGACTGACGCTGTCCTTTGGAGTGGTAAATCAACTCGGCGACAGTACAGCCTGGATGTTAATGAAATACTGTACCTGCTGTCTCCTGATAGAGGAAAATGTATTAACTTACAGACTTTCTCTTAGCAGCAGACTCTTTGTTTTCAATCTCATCTAACTGGATAGCAGTCAGTCAAATTGTTCAACCAAGTCACTGATAAAGAAAAACTGAATCCTTAAAATCAAATGGGATTTTTTTTTTCTTTAGTCGTGCCTGGCAATGCAGAGTGCCTTAATCTGGTTTGCGATTAAAGTAATATAATGAACTACAGTCGAAGACCAGACTAAATTTCACAAAACATTTACCATTTTCTTTCCTCTTCACAATTTTACTAGCCTTGTCATCAACATCTTGTGCAATTCTGCTCAGTTCTCATCTGTCTTCAGTGCTCTGCCTGGGCTTTCTCCCATTAACATGGATTCCTCCGTTAAAATATTAACCAAGGAAGTCAGCGAAAGAAGGAGAGGTGGAGAACAATCACGCCTGTTTTCTGCGCTGCTCAGGATTTGTAGTCTGCCCGTAGTTTTAGTAATGGCAACGGAGGAAGTGAAGGAAGCCTTTCTGTCTGTGCTGGCCACGATTCCAAATATTGGATTAACGTTGGCAGCCATCTTGTTCGGCTTGCCACTTCTCTTTTTGCAGAGGAGGATTGCTGTTTGCAATGCAGGCAATTATCGGTAAGCTTCATAGCGTCGAACTGCCGCATTATAACCACCAGGGACAAACACAGTCTGCAATTGTTTCTCAATAGCAGAGAGTTCAGACCCTCTGTACAAAACCAAGCATAGAATAAGGGACTGGATTTTACCAGCTGATTTTACCCATAGACAAATACAATGTAGATGAATGCATGAAGAAAAGCTCTGAGGTAATCCCTAATTTTGCCTAAAACAGCAGAAATCATCAGTCATGAAACAAAGAGGAAAAAAACATGGATTTGTCAAAATTTTTTTGGCACAGCAGAAGATCTCTTGTGTAGGAGTGTATCAGCTTCATGCTTCAGGCAATCAGGAGAACATCAAAGAGAATAAATTTACAACCCCACTTCGTCCTGCAGACTAATTCAATTAGATATTAAAGTAGCAGCAGGTCGGCGTAGCTTACTGGTCTTCAAGGGTCAGTACTTCCAAGTTAATTCAGGGAATGCTAATTGAGTTATATGTGTGGTGCAGAAATAAAACTTCCCTCCGAAGTTCATTATGGTGACATAAAATAGATCTGCAGGAACTAGATGTTACACCAATCTGAGGTGATGGGAAGAAGGATGGAGCTAAATACCAGCAAATCCTGGAAGAAAACCTGTGAGAGGCTCCTAAAGACCTGGGACTGTGGTGGATGGTCAACAGCCCTAATCATCCAATCAGAGCTGCAGTAGAGATTTAGATTAATTTATCTGTTAGCATGACCTAGTAAAAGTTCAAACCTAAAATCTGATTAAAAGCTGTTGCATCTCCTGATGTCCACAGATGTCTCTTTCCAGTCTGAGTGAGCTTGACATTTTCTCTAGATTTCCCCCAAAGACTCAACGGAGTTGGAAACGAATGCACACAGTCCAGTTTGTTATTTATTAAACTTTTTGAAAACCATCACAATCACCCACTATCTCCAAAATATCTTCTATTATCCTACTGAAGTTCATGGTTTTGAAATCAAATGCAAAAAGAAAAAAAACCAAGTGATAATAACATTTTTGCCAGGCTTTGTATCACAAAATTATTTAATTAAACACAAATGAGACTGAGAAACATCACTGGATTCATAATTACAAAAGTTACCATTAAATAAGCCTGTCACTATAAATGATTAATCACTTAATTGCACAATAATTTAGAATGAGCGTGATCATTTCCATTTGGATTATCAATATTTTTCAAAGGACAGTTCTGTTTACAGAGACACAGTTAATCCATTTTTTATGCTTTTGATTGTGTGTTTTTTTTTCTGTTTCATTTATTAGTTTTGGTTGCTTTGTTTCTATTTGAGTCTGTCATGTCTTTGTGGAGGAATTTTGGCCAACACTTCTTGCTTTAATTCAGCATCTCTGCAGACACAAGGGGAAACTGAGAAACCAGAGAGCAGTGACAGGAGTGACGAGACGAACCGGCGAGTCGTCACTGACCAAGAGGGGCTGAAATACGACTGTGAGCTCGACCTAGACCTAGAGGAAAAATAAGAAATGAAGCTAATTAGAGACACTACAAGGGGCTGAAGCAAAGGAAAACAAGCAGAAGACAACTCTAACCAAAAGAAGCAACATCAAATAATGAAACTAGAATGACCAGAAAGGGTTAAAGAAAAGTGAACTAGAACCTAACTGATAAAACTAAAAGAGGAACAAGAACTCACAGAAATAAAACCCGACCCAAAAACCCAGAGTCCTGACACATAGTCCTGTTTAATACACCATATTGACAAAAGTATTTGTTCACATACGAGCTTAAGTGACATCCCATTCCTCATCCATCATCCAATATTATTTATCACACTGGTGTCAGCAGGAGTGCTGGTGCCTATGTCCAGCTGTCAACAGGTGAGAGTCAGGGTTCACCCTGGACAGGTCTCCAGTCCATCACAGGGCTGGACAGAATCATTCCTAATCTATGGGGTTCAGTATGACGTTGGTTCTCCCTTTGCAGCTGGAACAGCTTCAACTCTTCTGTGAAGGCCGTCCACAAGGTCTAGAAAGGACAGGTCTAGAAATGTGTTTATGGAGATTTGTGACCATTCTTCCAGAAGTGCATTTGTGAGGTCACTTACTGATGTTGGACGAGAAGCTTGTCTCTCAGTCTCCACTTCAATTCATCCCAAAGGTGGTCTGTAGGCTTTGGATCAGGACTCTGTGCAGGCCAGACTCTGCCATCCATGCCTTTATGACCCTTGCTTTCTGCCCTGGTGCAGTCATGTTGAAAGAGGAAAAGGCCCAGCTCCAAACTGTTAAAACAAAGTTGCAAACATGAAATTGTCCAAAATATCTTGATATCCTTATTTCAGGGCCAAAGCCCTGAAGCTCCTGAAAAACAGCCCCACACCTTAATCTCCTCTCCACTACACTTTACTTTTGGCACAAAGGAGACAGACAAGAACAGTTCTCCTGGCAATCACCAAACCCAGACTCTTCCATCAGATTGCTACTTGGAGAAGCGTAATTCGATGTTCCAGAGAATGAGCATCTCCTGTTCTTGAGTCCATTGGCATCGTACTTTACACCACGGCATCTGAAGTTTCGTATCGCATGTGGTGATGTATGGTTTGGATGCAGCTGCTCAACCATGGAAATCCATTCTATGACGCTCTATGTTCACTGTTCTTGAGCTAATCTGAAGGCCACATAAATGTTGGAGGTCTGTAGTGATTGTCTCTGCAGAAATTTGGCTATTTCTTCGCACTGTGTCAGTTTACGTGGCACACCACTCTATGGCTGAGTTGCTGTTATTCCCAAACACTTTCATTTTCTTATAATATAGTTGACTGTGGAATATTTAAGAACGAGGAAATTTCACGACTGGATTTGTTGCACAGGTTCCTATCACAGGTCAACGCTAGAATTCACTGAACTCCTGAGAGCGACCCATTCTTTCACAAATGTTGGTAAAAACAGTCTGCATGCCTCGGTGTTTAACTTTACACACCTGTGGCCATGGAAGTGAATGGAACACCTGATTCAGATCATTTTCATGAGTGAGCAAATACTTTTGGCACTATTGTGTAAATGGGATTAGAGACTTACTTGGGTTACGTTTGTCTGATATTTAAATTTGTGTGATTTTTCTAAAATGGTTAAAGGTGACAAGTAAAGCAAAAACAGAAGAATTTGTTAGGTCATTTACATCACTGTCAAAAATAAGTTCTGAAGTTGCTTAACTCATAAACAAACAGGTTCATTTTGACTGTTAAGGGCATGAGCTTTATAATATCAAGGAGTTATAAAACACTAATAGATAACTCGTTGTCCTGAAGGTCTATGTATAGATGTATGTAACTGACCCTCGTTTGAGCAATGAGAGTTGTGAAATAGCCGCATTCACACGTCACCTTCAATGTATGTCGGATATGGTTCATCATTACAAATGTTTCACAATCATGAGTAGAACCTGCCTTATCAGAAAGTGTACAATAAAGAGAAGATTCTTCTGAAAATCTAAATAAACATGTAACAAACTCACACCGGATATTGTTTTTACTTGAAATATATGGATAGCATATCACTGAGTATTCTGATGACCGAGCAGAGGGACTGCACGTGAACGCGTCAGTGACGCAGACCTTTACGCACAAAGCGGGCGCGGCTTCGGCGCACGGTTAGGATTCGGGCTGCCTTCACTGACGCTGAAGTCAATTACAGAGCAGCAGTAACTGTGATACACAGATACTTTAAATTATTTGCTATCAACACAACTAGGAACCATGTCTGTCGCTTGTTTGAGCCGAAATATCCTGGCTTTTAGGAGTTCTGGTATGATGGTGGTGAGTACGGAACAGTTTTTGTCTAATACTTTGGGTCAGAGCTCTTATAATTTCAACTTCTCTGAGAAATGTTCCCGACTGAGAGCTTTCGTGTGTTCATTCACGGTTTAGCCTGCGCTAAGCAAAAAGAAAAAAGTACTTAAAAGCTCACTAATTTAAAACAGTTGTCACGACACTTTCCTCTTCTCTTTGAAGCTGTTGTCTAATAAGTTTTCAAAGATGGTTTAAGATACACAAATATAAGCCTGCTTGTGCAAAAGAATAAAAAAAAAAACACTTTAGCTTTTATTATTAGATTTACGTTCAATTGTCCTGAATGAGTCAGTTAGATAATCATAGGACAGCTGTGATGTAACTCTTCCTTGTCAGTTCACAGAAGCTGCCACTAGGGGGAGACGTCATACTTTGTAATGTAATAGAAACATTCAAAACGCTACAAATTATGAAACTTCTGATCATTTTTTGTCACTTTTTTAATGATTCCATGAAAAATTTCCCTTTTACTGTCGCAATTAATATGGACATAAATTTCCAAGGTCTTATTTATTTTCAAGGAGTACCATTAATTGTGGCAGCAAAGATTTCTTTCCTAATATATATAGAGTATAATTTTTTACAGATGTTTTTTTCTCTTTGAATTAAAATACTCAAATGGCACAGCCTTAAATGAATGTGTGAGATATTACTACTTTAATGAAAGGTGAATTTACTTTAAGGCTTTTAGGGCATCTTTTCACAACAAATTTGTTGTGAAAACTATTATTTTATTGACATTTACTGTAACTGTTGATTGGTTTCTGTGAGTCAGATGGTGCGTCATGCTCAGACCGCTGCTGTGCCGGCTCCTGAGCCCAGGATCAAGAAGTTCCAGGTATACCGCTGGGATCCAGACACCCCTGGAGACAAACCCCGAATGCAGACGTACGAAATAGATCTGAACACGTAAGTCACAACTGGATCAATGAAAAACAGCGCTGCTGTATCTGAATTGCATGTCATTGGGAATGTTGCGTCTGACGTTGTTCTTAATGCAGTTGCGGTCCAATGATTCTGGATGCCCTAATCAAGATTAAGAATGAACTTGATCCCACGCTTACGTTCAGACGTTCCTGCCGTGAAGGTGATAAATCATTTCTAGTTTATGTCAATTTGCACATCACACTGCCAGCCATTATAAACTTAGAAAAAATGAAGTCATCTGACGGACTTTCTGGCAGACTTATTGTGTACCACTTCTCTCAGGTATCTGTGGCTCGTGTGCCATGAATATAAATGGAGGCAACACACTGGCGTGCCTTAACAAAATTGATACAAACACCAGCAAACCCACTAAAATCTACCCATTGCCCCACATGTACGTCGTCAAAGATCTGGTGCCGGTGAGTGCGGTGCTTTGACGTTTTTTCAAAAGTTTATTTATTTATTTATTTTTTTTGTACGTTTCAGGAACATCAAACCATCTCTCTACATCTGATCTTCTATTTCTATCCCCACCAGGATATGAGCAACTTCTACGCACAGTACAAATCCATTGAGCCATACTTGAAGAAGAAGGATGAGAGTCAGGAGGGGAAGAACCAGTATTTCCAGTCAGTAGAGGACAGGCAGAAATTGGTAAGTAATCAAACCTCAAATACTTCCATAGCAATCAGAATATTGGTTTTCACATCCTTGTTTAAGTGGCCAACTTGTCCAGAAGTAAAGACTGTGTCTGACTCCTGTTTGCCTCAACAGGACGGCTTGTATGAGTGCATCCTCTGTGCCTGCTGCAGCACCAGCTGTCCAAGTTACTGGTGGAACGGAGACAAATACCTGGGGCCTGCTGT
Source organism: Poeciliopsis prolifica (assembly GCF_027474105.1). NCBI lineage: Eukaryota > Metazoa > Chordata > Actinopteri > Cyprinodontiformes > Poeciliidae > Poeciliopsis > Poeciliopsis prolifica. The sequence continues at coordinate 5,147,148 of NW_026562402.1, forward strand.
CCTCATGCAGGTCAGACATGAGATTCATATTGCTATTATGCAAAAGTTATTGGGCTGAAACGGGTTAATCGTGATTAATCTGATTAATCGTGACTAATCAATTACTGAAACAATCGTCAACAAATTTAGCAATCAATTATCGATAACTGGAGTATGGGGGTGAAGAAAACAACATATTCAGAGCAGTAACTGAGCCACAGCTGTACAAAAATATATACATTTTTCATTTAAGATAAAAAAAAAACAGTTTACAGATGTCCAAAATATCTGTAAATATGTTTTGGACAAAACTCTTCAAGTGGTACAGTCTTCACTTGGTTCACATTTATCAAAGGAATGCTTTGGCATTGCATTTTACAAAATATTTATTTTCTTATTTACAAAAGGAATTCAATTATTTTCCAGTTTTTTTTTAATGCATTTCTAATATTGTATTAAACATGTTGAAAAATTAAACATTTTTATTCGATGAAATAAAAATTCTTCAGACTACCTTTTTTTTAAAATCAGATTAATCGTCAGAATAATTGATTACTAGAATAATTGTTAGTTGCAGCTCCGTCTCGATCACAATGGTAATTCTTGTCGTGAACATAGACGTGTGATTATTTTCAATTAAAGACACAGAACAAAAAGTGGAAAATAATTTTGATCCATCAGTTTTATGTGGCCTTTTTTTGAGGTAATAACTTTTTCCTGTTTTTACCTCAGATTTATTTTTACCTCATGGTGGAAGTATTCATTTCCATGTCAGAGGCTGATAAGTGCACATGATGAAAACATGTACAAGTCAAAGCAAAACACAAAGCCTACTCAAGGAGAAAGTTTTCTCAGTAAAGTCTGTGGCTCGAATCCACAGAGAGATTTCCTGGTCACAGCAAAATCTGCTGCTTGAATTTGACTTTATTGATGAAGACGTACAGAGTCATTCCTCCAGGACAATGAGATGGTACCTGCAGGCGAACAAATTCCTGCATTTGGATCAGACACTGAAAAAAAATGCACCAGTTGTTATGGCAAACATAGAGGAGAAACATTTAAGGAGACTTGTTATGAATTTCATGTATTGATGTAGGGTTAGGGTGATCCATAATCACCAGTACATGTTTGTATTGAGAGACCACATACATTAAAAACCTCAGTAAAAAAACCTGCATGCTGCACCTGAGAAACTTTATGCTCACAAACAACATCCACACTTACCTCAAGTCAGCAGCCAGTGGCCTGGCTGCTGACTTTCTAAGAGCTATTAGTTGTTGCTTTGGAATGCAACTGTGTGGCTTCCTTAGTGTTTTGTCTTTTTAGGTTTTCTTACTCCTACACATTTAAATTGGTATTTGAGAGCAGTCAGTCCAAGTCATATCACAGTAACTCAAGAATACACGGAGAGATGAAACTAGAGAACTCTAAATTATTATCACTCTGAATTCTTAAACTCTGGCCGATGTTGTTTTTCCACAGGCGTACCGGTGGATGATAGACTCCCGTGATGAATTCACAGAGGAACGTTTGTCTAAGCTTCAGGACCCTTTCTCCCTGTACCGTTGTCACACCATCATGAACTGCACCAAGACATGTCCCAAGGTACCCAAAGCAATTAACAAACATATTTTGTCACATAACTATGAGTTTCTTTGTCTCATTCTTCCATTCCTTTCAACAGGGTCTCAACCCAGGAAAGGCCATAGCAGAAATCAAGAAAATGATGGCGACTTACAAGGAGAGGAAAGCTGCAGCTTCATAAACAACAATTCTAGAATAACGTCTGGACAGGGAGGAGGAGGAGAACCGACCTCAAACCTTCTGCTGCATTGACACTTTTTAAGACTTTGATTTTTGTATGGGTGGATTTGTGTGAGTGTGAATGTTACAGGGAAATAAAACTGTAAAAGTTAACAGCTGGTCATCAAATATATATTGTGTGCTTCAACATTATGGACCACAGCTTTAATTGTGTGTAAACAGAAAACAGGAGCTTTGCATGTTGGTGTATTTAATCTGGTAATTGTAAATAATGTATTCAGTAAAGATTCTTGGAGCTCCTAATGCTGTTTTGCATTGATTTGGTCAGAAAAGATATTTTAATCAAATGTTGTTCCAAACTAAGCTGCATTAAATTATAAAATGAAAGATACGGTGTGGTGGAATTTTCTTGTCCAAATGGATCCACTGAAATACTACAGATTATCATATTGTAAATTTGATATGCCTGAGAGGAGAAATAAAGGTCAAAAAGCAAGATGATATGCATTTCTAACTAGCAACATTGAGCCAGTTTACTTTTTTGTTTAAAACATAAAGAGAATCTCAATAAGTGTGCACACAATTTTATAAATTTTTATTTATTAAAAAAATATGTTCTTTGCTATTTTGTATTAATGCATATTGTATATACACAATATACAAAACGGGAGATTTGACAAGTTGATCATTGTCTTATCTGCTCGTTGATTGGTTGCGCGTGTTTGTGTCTTTTGGTTGATTCGGCTTTCCGTAGGTAAAGAATGCAACCGAGTCTTCAGATACGCGTTTTGAAACGGAGCGGCCTTTCCCGTTAGAGGACAGTTTTCAGGAAACATGTCGAGGTTCTGACGGTGACCACAGGATGTACCAGCAGGGTAAATGTTTCTGTCTGATATTTAGCTCCTCAGAGGAACTGATATAATGTGACTGCTGGCCGCTAGCTTGAGGCAGAGCAGCCTGGGCTCCTACTGCAGTGTGTTTACAACTTATCTGCTGCTGGCTTTGTCTGATTTAAGAAGGAAAACAAACAAACATAACAACAGTTTTGGTTCAGTAAAGTAAAACATTCATCTACCACTGCAGAAATATGGTTATATTGAGTAAATATTGTGTAATTCAGATCTGAAATATGTTATTAAACATATGTTTAATAATATTTGTTATTAAACACATATGTCAACATATGTTATTAAACACACAATTAACAAAGCAGTGGTCCATAATGTTGAAGCACACAGTATGTGTTTTAATAACAACATATGTTATTAACGCATGTTAACAACTCATTAAGTTTTAACATAACTTATTAAGTATGTTATTATGTTATGACTGTCTTGTGTCTGTCTCATCATTTGGTAAGGTGTATTTCCCATGTTTATGTTGTTACTAAACATGGGAATTTTATTCACTATTAGTCAAAGGTGCACAGAGTGACTTAAAGGTTCAAGTGTGTAACAAATAGTGACATCTAGTGGTTAGATTAGAAATAGAAAATAACCTATGCTTCATTTACTTCTTATTGCTGCATCAAGCTGAAGCCACTTTTTGCTCCAAATTTTATTTTGGTGATTTTCAGATTGACCTTTTTGGGTACAAAAAGTTTCCTTCCGCTCTGTGATGTTTCCAGTTTGTATCAACTGGTAAGATGCACATGCACTCTATGCTCCTCGTTGCCCCTTGATCAGTGTTACGCTACACCAGTGCTTCTCAAATAGTGGGGCGGGCCCCCTTTGGGGGGCGCGGTGCGATACCTGGGGGTGCGTGTGATCCTGGGGAACAGGCTTTTTTTTGGCCGTACTAGTATAAAGTGTAATTGCGCACAGTAGGCGGCAGTGGCGCTCTCATTGTTACTTCTGTCACGTTTGCGACAGTGCAACATTTCATGACTTACAAGACAACAGGTTTGCCTTGGTTAGCAGTGTTAAGTCAACAAAAAGCTCCGACTGCGTTCTGTCTATGGCCTCCGTTATTCAACAACCCCCAACATGAAAAAGTTTTTCACAGGGATGAAAAGAAAAGCGGAGAGAGACAAAGATAATGAGACAACAGAAAGTCAACCGAAAGCTAGGAAGAGGAAATACGACGAAGCGTATTTAGCGCTTGGCTTCACTGTGACTACAGTTGGAGAAGAGGAAAGACCGGTGTGTTTGCTGTGTCTAAAAATGCTCGCAGCGGACAGCATGAAGCCAAATAAATTAGCGCGTCACTTAAATACGTTACATCCCAATCACGCCAAAAAGCCGCTAGAGTTTTTTCAGCAAAAAAAATGTTAATAAGGAAAAAATGTTATGCAGAGATGGATAGTCACGGTGGTGAGTGGGGGGCGCGAATAGTTTTCTTCTTGCTAGGGGGGCGTAACGGAAAATAATTGAGAAGCACTGCTCTACACCCAGCTGAGTCTGTTGTGAATGCTCAGGTTAGTTAGCATGACCACCAATTATGGAGGATAAACGGTTTTTCTGTAATGATAAGCTGTTTCTCTGCCATTAGCATATTTAGCAGGGAGTACATGAAGTTGATTAACATCAACCCTCCTCCTGGCTCTGATTGGTTGTTTTTGATCGGCAGCAGCAACAGTAGCTCAAAGAGGAGGTGGAAGAGATCAATCTTTTCACAGATTATCTGTCATATAATCACAACATAGTGACAGTTTTAATATATATATTTTCAATAAAAGTTATATGCTGCAGTTTCATATCTGCTTTACAGTCTTTGCTTAACAATTCAGAGGCATATTATAGACAGCCTCTAAATACACTTCAACCACTTATATGATTTAAAATATTTTTTAATATTCTACTTATTTTCCATCTTAAAAAGATTTTTTTTATCACCTAAAAAATAAAAATAGGATGTATTAAAGACCAAACTATTACCAAATTGCACCAACTCATCAAGCTGTTTTTTTCACTACCCATTTGCTCAGTTTCAAGATTTCAAGAATTAGAACCTATTTTCATCCACATATCAGAAACCTTTGTTTCTTTGCTCTCCACCAATGTGTAAATGTGGAGAAATCAGAATTTAAAATCAGCTTCCTTAAAATTAATCCAAAATGCTGTGGCTGTTGAGTTGAGCTGTTCTGGGACTGAGGTTTTTTTTTTTTTTTTTTTTTTTTTTTTGCTTTCTCAGCTCAGATGACTGTCTTGTGTCTGTCTCATCATTTGGTAAGGTGTATTTCCCATTTTTTAAAAAAAACTGCTGAAAGTTCAGTCTACGGCAATGGTGATCTTGTTTAAGAAGGAAACTGAAAGTCTGTGTTCATTGAATAGCATAAGCCTATAATGTCATATTTAGAACCTCTGTCCCTTCAGATGTGGGTGGATCTGAATTGTGTTGCTGATTTATCTCTGGGAGGTAGGTGGGGTTAAAACCTTGTGTGTTGTCATTCTACAAATACTGTGTGACTGATAACTCTGCAAATTTCTTTGTGGAGACTGAGAGAACATGTGATCGGTTTTCTTTTTCTTTTCTTTTTTATTTTTTTTTTTGCTCAAAAAATCTGCCTTGATAAACTGTGAGATCATTTCTGGTATTTGCATAAAATAGATAACTCAGAACCATTTTTAATCTTTTATTTCATTTTATTTATTTATTTAATTTTTGGACGTGTGCGTGTTTTCCCGTGCCAAACATAAGAGGAGTTAAGGAACAAGACACAAGCACTTTTGAGGTAAACTCTTATTATAAGGACAGTGTTTCCAAGGACTACCATGTTTCTGATGTAATAGAAACTATAATTAAACAGCATATTACTGTTTATTACTCTATTGTCTCGACACCTTCTAGTGACGTGTAGTTTCTGTTGACATTATGACAAAAAGTGCACAAATGAATGCATTATTATTATTATTTTGTTGTTGTTGTTAAATCTCGTTATCATGTACGTCCACCGTGATTTCCTCTGGTTCTTGTATCGGGGGAAAGGCAGGACTCAGATATTTGCTCCCAAGCCGGTTGAACGAGTGAGTTTCAGTGTTGAAGTCAGGAACTGCAGCAGCTGAACGGCAATAGGCTAATAATAATAATAATAATGATAATGTAGCTTTCAGAAGAGGAAGGGTCTGCGTTAGCCTCGTTTTGACGGTAAGTTGTTTACTGTCCTTCCTAAAGGAGTTTGTTTCCATATTTGGTTTTTTTTTAACAGTAGTTTGAGGCGGAAGTAAAGCGTCTCGTGCTTATTTATTGCGTCTCTACCTCATGAAGCATTGCGTCAGTAAGCGTTTTTAGGAAAGCTGTGTACTTTAAGCAGCGTCATCTCTCTTTTTTGTTTTTGTTTTTTAATTTTAAATGTCTTTTGTATCCCGAAAGTCGAGAGTTTGTCTCTGCGGTGCGTTTACTGACCCCGGGCAAGTTCCCGGCGACCCGGTTCTCTGTTTGAGGTCTGTTCACGTCACCTCATTCAAATAAAAGATGAAACATCTTCAATTGCCAGTTTAGCATTTCTGACTCAAGTTAATGATAATGAAGTGAAGGAGACTTATTTTATTGCGTATCAAACACACACTCGCTGGCCACTTTATTGGGTACCTGCTTTTCAACGCAATAGTGAACCAGTAACAACTCGGTGGTGAAACACCCTGCACAAGTTTAAAAGGAGCATCAAAAATGTAAAAGGAAGGGATTTAGGTGACTGACCATAGCTTTGGTGCCAGATGGGATATTGTGAGGGTATCAGACACTGTTGATCTGCTGGGATTGAATGCACAACAATCTTTTAGGTTTGCAAAGAATGATCAGAATAGAAAAATGGTGGTGTTTATATAAGTTATATAGTGCTGGAGACTTTATTTGTGAAAAGGGTGGCACTTCTGTGTGCAGCTATAGTTAAACAAATAATGCCGGCAGAATGTGACACCAGTTGAAAAAGTTCAAACTTTTAGCCCTCAGGATGTTGCAGAAAAGGAGGAACTGATCCCATAAAAATGCCAGCTGGCACAAACGGAGAACCATCAGATGCCTTTTAATAAGCAGTAGCCTATTACATTTCAGTATTGGTGCTTTGTGCTGCCTTTGTGCTTTTTCAGCACAAAGGCACAAAGATTCAGGGTTCAGATCATATATCCCAGCGTTCTCAGTCTCTCAGACAGTCAGTAAGCTCTGAGTTGTATCAACTCTGACATGAGTTTGACGTTGGTTCATCAGCTGCTGGGAGATACTGAGGTTGGGGCCACAACAATCATGGTAGCCAGGGATCCGTCCATGGCTGCTCTTCATATATTTTGACAATTATTGCTTTGATCTGTTTCTTTTTCAAGCTGATTACACATTCAGTGTGTAGTCAACAAGTCTGACTAAGTCAGTCAAACACAAATCATAAAAAGCAACCATGCAATGTCCGTGTGCTTGTTCACAAGCTGACAGATGTTCAGTGTTAGTTTTCTTATTCTTTGCATGCATATTACAAAGTTCAGTTTTGGTCCTACCTGGTCTGCTGAATGTTTACTGTGTTTTTTCCACATTTCATGTGGTAAAAAATATAGACAAAATAATAATTGATTAATTCTTTCAACTTAGTTGTAAAAATAAATGAACTTAATCCAGTCTTGCATGTTCAAAATGGTCAAAAGTTTAAAAAAAAAGTTTTCCGTCGTCAATGGATATTTGACAAACAAAGAAATCTCTTGCCCAGACCCCTTGATCGAAACTAGATTGATAGACTTTATGATTTACGAGAATCCAATATGAATAGCCACTACTATTCAGTAAAAATACAGATCTTCTTGCTACACACAGTTTATAACTAATTATAAAGGTTAGGATATTATTTTGTTACCTAAACCTACTTCATAGTGTATGTTCATTTCTGTTCTGTGACAAACCACACGCCCATGTTCTGTATTGGATCATTAGGGATTTTTTTCTTGACTTTGTGTGAAGATTACAAGCGACTCTGTTTAGACAACTACTTTACAGATGACAGCTGCAAAGTAGGATTGTTGGCATTTGGTGTAGAACACCTCATCTCTCATATTCACTTCCATAGGACAAAGAAAATGGGACAAAAATGGAAAAGAAATCACATCTGTAGAAGCAAAATAAATAAATAAAAGTTAGAGAAGTTATACAAAAAAAAATTCCTATTGAGTACCTTTTGCTATCAAATTATTGATTGGTTAATTAAGTCCAGCAGAATCGGCTGAGCTTCACATGTTGATCTTCAATGTACGTTCTGAGCTGCAGATGCATCATTTGCTGCAAATAATCAAGTGTGCACTAAAGCTATTTTATTATTGCATTATATGCAATAAAATATTTGTTTTCTTATTTAAAAAAGCAACATAATTATTTGTTTGCATCTTTTAAAGTATTTCTAATGTTGCATGTCAAATCTGCAGAATGTGCCAATTTCTTTTTAATCCAAATAATAAATTAATCGTCCGACAGATGAATCAGTAATAAAATACTGAACCCTGACAGCTTGTACATGCTGTGACGGACGTTTCGTCATGTCCTGTCCCACAGGTAGAGTCGGGGATCCGCAGAGCGGACTCCCTTCATCCGATCCACCAGACTCCTTTCTCCGCCCTGACTCGCTCATGGTAAGATAAACTGCTTAATTTCTGCTAAACTAACCTTAACAGAGTAGATTTTGAAAACATTTTCTTTTGCACTTATTTTTTATTATAATCAGCTGAACCAGCCACTGCCAGGTTGTTATGATTTTTATTTGTATTTTTTTGATCTTGCAACTTACAAAGAATAGCTAAAAGTGCATCGTCATTGTTAGTTGACATTGTTGCAGATCTGGATTTAATTCTGGCTGTCGTAAAATATGTCTCTCTGTCTTGTCTTGTGATGTTGTTTCTGATCATTTTAACAGGAATTGTAGTCATTATCGCCTGTGAGTGAACTTGATCATGTGCTCTTGAACAGACTCTTTGACTCTTCTCCCTCAGGACGTTCAGGGGTACAAGTGGGTGCGCTGGCGGGTGTGGTTGTGTCGTCTGGCGGCCCTGCTGACCTTGGGTCTCCTTCTGATCGTGTTTCGCTGGCGGCCGCGGCTCGCCGTCCTCGCACGCTGCCGGTCCTGCCCTCTGGCTTTGGCAGATGTTCTGCTGCTAAGAGTGAGGAAATGAAGTCAATGTGTGCAATTTAATCTAACGTTATGGCTGTTGTGTAGAGTTCCAAATGTATTCATTCTGGTTGAATCTTTTTTCATATCACAGCCATGTTTGTGGTTGGAAAGCATCCCCTTGTGTTTTCTTGCATTTCTCTTTATCCTTCTCACTCTCCTCTATTCTTATCTCCCTTTATCCCTTTTAACCTTTTGCCTCACTTCTCTTTTTTTTCTTCTTTTGACATATGCACACACACTCACACAAACGTCACATAAGATATCAATAAGATTTGCTGGAGTTTGAGGTTGTAAAAATGAGAAATAAACCTGAGAAATATCAAAAAGTATAAATACTTTTGTACAATTTGTACTCTGACGTAACACCTGTTCGAGTTTCCCAATGCCCTTGGTTAATCTGATCATTTTTATACTAAATGAAGAAGTTATGTCTGCCAGATTTGCTAAAAAAAAAATAAAAAAATCTCTGATTTATTAATGTGCTATTTTCCGTCAGGACAGTTTTGGCCAGCAGCATGTTGTGGAGGTGCTCATGGAGGAGATGGAGGCGGGCAGGTAAGCAGCTGTGTGCTTCTCCATCTTTCAACTTTCTGCTGGAAGGACAGTAAGGAAACCTGCAGATGAATCAGTAATGAATCAGTTGTTCCCTCCAGTTTGGATCTGCTGGGGCAGCTGGAGGAGGATTGGAGAGATACGGTTCAGCTTCACAGGGAGGAGGTAATCTTTGTTGTTATTATTCTGTTGAAATTATTTATTTTCTATGAAATGATGTCCAGATTAAGATTATTCCCAGGTTTTACAGTGGCTTTTGCTGCGTTTCAGAAAACGCTGCTGCGCTACTATCTCCATGAAGGACTTCGTTACGTCTGGTTGGACAGGAAGGGAGCTTTCTGTCGTGTTAGGTATTGAAAATGAAAACTGCTCAATCATATAAAGCGTTTTCTGAACGCTGTTGTAAGTGTTACGTACACACAAGCACTATATATTCTCACTGCATCTCAACAGCGTGTTTGACCAGAAAAGAGATAAAACCGAAACACGCGCATTTCTACTTTAGGAAGAATATTTTGAGTAGGATGTGTCCTCCTTTGTAAAACATTTTGTCTCCTGTCTGCAGTGTCCTCAATGAGGACTGGACTTGCAAAGGCTTGTATGGCTTCCAAAACGGGTTGAGTCCTCAAGAGCAGAGCTGGAGGTAGAACGAGATGCTCAGTTGGAGATGTTTTAAACGCCGAAGGAATTTCTGGTTGATTTTATTTGTGTGTTTTCTTTCAGGAGAAGCATGTTTGGAGCCAACCTTATTGATGTGCCTGTAAAGTCTTACGTGAGGCTACTGTTTGAGGAAGTGAGTTGGGAGAATGAAATCACAATCAATTTTACACACATGAGCATAATTTCTAAATGGGGGAAAAAATACTATGAACTTTATTAATGTATTTAGAGCCAGTAACTTTAGTAATTTAAGTAATTAAAGTAAGGCTTTAAAATGTCTTAAATTCATTTTTTTTTTAAATTGTTGTGGCTATGTCGGTCAGAGATGCAATAAGTTTATTGCAGGCGTGCAAATGATCTAATCGTCTGACTGTTGATTGCAGCAATTCACATTATCAGCAGAAAGAGAGGGTCCCAAAACCAAATATCACTCAGGGCCCCAGGGAGGCTTGGGCTGTTCCTGACGATGCTACATAACAATCTCGAGCTCCTTTCAGTAAATACAGTCTGGTATTTAACAAAAATAGATACCAATGATTGAAAGCAAAGCTGTAGCAGGTGGTGTTCTCACTTCTTCTTGTTGAGAAGAAGAAGTGAGTACTACTAAATGTGGTATTGTTTTGTAGTAAGTTGGTACATCAGTAAAAAGTAATCATTGGCCAGTATTAATTTCTTGTAGTATGATAATAAGGACAAATACAATGATCTGGCAGCACTTGCACAATAGCATTGCATAAAATTGTATATTATGACCAGCAGTGTGTGCATATAAACATTAAAATGGCTGTATTGAATCTGCATCTGGAAGTCCAGTCCGTGTAAAGCTAAAACACTAAAAATGCTTTTCTCTGCCCTGAAGAAAATTGTTTTTCAGATAAACTTAATTTTGGGGAACAAAAAGAATAGTATTATTCAACTTCAATTTTTGGAAATTGAATTTGGATAAGGAACAATTTAAAATAAAAATCCTGTTTTGTTTTTAGTCAATATTTCAAAATCTAATTTCTTTTCTCTGTTTTTGCTCCTACAGGTCCTCAACCCTTTTTACATATTTCAGGTGTTCAGCATCACCCTGTGGAGCATTGATGAGTACTACTACTATGCTTTATGCATATTTATTATCTCAGTAATCTCCATCAGTATCTCGCTGTATGAAATTCGAAAGGTGAGCCTTCAGTGGGGAACATTCATTCAATTTGATGTTTTACTCTGATTACTAAATACAACTTTTTCTTTTTTTTTTTTTTTTTTTGCTCCACAGCAAAGTATTACTCTTCGCAACATGGCTCGGTTTATTACAAATGTCACAATACGCAGAGACTCGGGAGGCAAGTCCTTACTTCCTTTTCTAAGATAATGGATGCAGGGTTTTTTTGTGGAATACAACAATGCTGTGTCTGCTTATAATGTGACTCGTAAACTAAAATATATCATTTTATGAATCAATGCTTTGTGAAAAGTTTTATGGATTCATGTTTGTGTCTCAAATAAAAAATTCTAACAATGAACAATAAAAGAAGCAAATGGAGGCCATTGAAAGGGAGCGTTAGGATTTATGCAAAGTGGCTATTATAGGTCTGCAAATTTAAGCAAAACTGGCTTCACAAGTTTTTTTGGGGGGGTCAAGATCAGCTTGTTTTTATCACCGTCACTGCCTTTTTAGGTTTTCTGATGAGCAACATTGTTTTCACACAGTAAAACCTTATAATAGTAGCATAAAAGGGCCACAATTGTCCCTGAGATGCTTGTTTCCCCTCATGATTTAATTAATAACATCAACATTGTGGTTTTCTGTTCTCTCAGAGGAAGACTGTGTGAGCTCTGAGGAGCTGGTCCCCGGTGACTGTCTGATCATCCCTCAGGAAGGCCTGGTGCTGCCCTGTGACGCCGCCCTGCTGGCCGGGGAGTGTCTGGTCAACGAGAGCATGCTCACAGGTAACCAGTCACGAAAACCTATTAGATGTATTGTTTCTACTTGAAGAAAGGTGTAGTATAGTTGATGACGATAGTATGTAAGGGTACCTTGTAAAAAATTGTCTGTGAAACATTGTTGTTTTCAGGGGAAAGTGTTCCAGTGCTGAAAACGCCCCTCCCAGCTGCAGACCGGACCTACAGCTCAGAAACTGAGCGCAGACACACTATTTTCTGCGGCACCCACATCATTCAGGCCAAAGGGGGACGGCCAGGAGGAAGCGGCGCTGTTGCTGTGGTCACAAGCACCGGTTGGTAGAAAGTTAAAGGGATAGTTCAGAAATTTTGGTTCCAGCTTAATTTCTTGACAACTTTTGCTTTTTATGGATCCAGAGCAGTTGGCTCTTGAGCGTGATGCTAATAGCTAGCGTAAAAAAGACCAAGACCAAGCCAGACTTCCACTGGCTTAAAACAGCTCTCGTCTCAGAAACATCACAACGGTTTATTCAAAGGTCATAAGGTTTTTAAACCGTTGTTACATAATAAGGAAGTTATTCTATATTTACAGCAGAAATGGAGGCAAGTGGAAGTGTGCCATCAATGATTTGGGAAACCTTCCCCTCTAGAACTAATTTATCTGGATTTAAACTAGGGGGGGCATTCACAGTAGCCCAGTTAAGTCTGCTTTAATCAAACTCTTGTTTGTTTGCCTAAAAAGTTTTGTTTGTTTGGGGAGGTGTGAATGCACAATCAAACTCTGATGTGAGCCAAATTAGCAAACTCTGATCCAACTAAAAAACTAGGTTTCACTTTGGTTGAAGTGAACTCTGGTGCAGTACAAATGCATATGTGGATGCAAGTGGACCAGAGACTGCTCCAGAAACAGGAAGTGGCTCATTCTGGGTAAATGTAACCCAGAATGAGCCACATAGCCACAGGCTAAGGGAACCCCACCACCTGTTCCCCACAGGCAAAAAATAAAAAACCAGGTTGGTCAAAGGGTTTGGTTCTTTTGACAGTGCAGTGTGAAAGTGAACCACAGCAGCTGAAAATATAACAAATATGTTGGAACCTTGTCTACTGAGCTGTCTGATTGATTACTGCTCCAAACAATGCTGCTCTGATATTATATGATTAAAATCTTTTAACTGAACCCTGGTTGCAAAAATCCTGAATTATCTGTTCACTAGGATGCAGATGTAGATGTTGTGCTGTCAATATTTATCTTTTTTTTTAAATACATATATGCATCGCTTATTTTTTGGCACCAAAGTTACAGATGTTGCATAAACCTAAAAAAAAAGCAACTTTTTTGTCATTGCTTTCCAAATCAGACTGTTTCTGCTCTTTGTGTTTCTGTTGCAGGGTTTTTCACAGCCAAGGGGAACCTGGTCAGCTCTATTTTATACCCTCAGCCTATCAACTTCCGCTTCTACAAAGATGCCATGAAGTTCCTGCTCATTCTCGCTGTGATTGGTAAGCCATATCCGGGACTTCACTAACTCACTAACTCTGATTCCATTTTTCTAATGTTTTCCTACATTTTCTTCAGCTTTCATCGGTACCATTTACATATTTGTGATCCTCTTCAGGACCAATGTAAGTGCTCCACGTGTTTTCTGGCCTGGCAGTAAATGTGTGGAGGGTTAACACTGCTAGCTGTGTGTCCAGGTGACCTGGCTGCAGTTAATTATCAGAAGCCTGGATGTTGTGACCATCGCGGTGCCTCCCGCCCTGCCTGCCGCCATCACCACAGGAACTATTTACGCCCAGAGCAGGCTAAAGAAGCGGGGCATCTTCTGCATCAGCCCTCCACGAATCAACATCTGCGGCAAGGTGTCTGTGTTCTGCTTCGATAAGGTGAGGCTGGAAGCGAATGCCTGCTCGTTTATGGGGACTAAACTCATGCCGATGAGTTTAGTCATCGGCATGATACAGGTTCGGCCTTTCACTTGAAGTAAATGCGTTGTCCACAGACTGGAACGCTGACAGAGGAGGGCCTGGATGTGTGGGGGGTGTTGGAAAGTGGACCTGCGGGCTTCTCAGAACTGGTCCCTGACCCCACACTACTGCCACCAGGGGACATGAGGGCTGCACTGGCCTGTTGTCACACGGTTACTCTACTGCAGGGTGAGCCCCTTGGAGACCCCTTGGAGCTCAAAATGGTGGAGTCTACTGGCTGGGTATGATACCATAGACCTTATGATCTCTATTCAGGGTTGAAATCATTGGTAATGCTTGAATTTCAATGAGGTGTTTTTAAGGTTTGGAATGCTTTACATTCTAATATCATAGTACAACAATTAATTATGAAAAAAGCAATACATAATTTACTTTCTGAAATGCTGTCATAAGGAAAATACGTATCAGACATATTGATCAATCAGATATGAAAATCAAAGTTATCTTTAAACAGGTGTAGGTTTTAGCCTTGATTTCAAGAAACTCAGTGTTTCAGCAGTATTGCAGTTTTCTGGAAGTTTGTTCCAGATTTGTGATGCATAGAAGTTGAAGTGCTTGATTTCTGTATCAAGTCATTGAAATCTAATGTTTGATTAAAAGCCTAAATTTGAAATAAATAAATAAATGCATCAGTGTGTATTTTTGTTTTCCTGACTCCTCAGAGTCTCCAAGAGCCAGAGGGAGACAGAGATGCTGCTCACTCTACTTTTGGAGGTCACAAAGTTTTGGCTGTCATGAGACCTCCAACTCAAAGGCCTCAAGCTCAGGGAACAGTAAGCATCTCCGTATTGTTGTCAAAATAGCCAATTTTATTCTTAAAACATACGACCAATTTTCACCTTCATTTGGATCTCATTTGTGCAAGAGAGACTTTCTCATTCAACTGCTGTCACATGTTAATGATTTATGCAAACTGATACAGATGTGGCTCAGAGTCACATCACTGTGTGGCTTCATAACAAGCCACGTGTGAAATTTATTGACCCAGCTTCTCATCTCTAAAATAAACTAGATAGTGTTTATTTCTGACAACACACCCAGTCTGGTAACAGCAGGATCTCTGCAGCGTTCAGGAACTATGGGAATTATCAACTGGCTTCATCGCCTCAAGGATCGCCATAAATAAAAGCTAAAAGCAGGAAGCAAAATGTCAACATGGATCACATGATTCTAGAAACATCTTATAAAAAACTTAGTGTGGAGGAATGACAATATTTATTTCCTATCCTATTTGTTTCTCTTTTTAAGCTGTTGTGTTGAAAAGTCTTAGTCTGTTTCAGTTATAAGGTCTTCCCCTTCTTGTTCTATGAAGAGTGAAGAGTATCAAATTGAATGTTTTAAATGGCAAATAAAAGCAAGACGGTTCATCATAAAATCTAATCGCACATTTTAATAAGGTTTTAATGTTATTTTCTCATTTCCTGTTCTGCCATCAGTACTCCAGTGAGGCGGTGGCCATCGTCAAGAGGTTTCCCTTCTCCTCTGCCTTGCAGAGGATGAGTGTGGTGACGGTGGCCCATGGGGGACGCTCTGCTCTGGCTTTCCTCAAAGGTTCCCCAGAGATGGTGGCTAGCCTCTGTCGCCCTGATACAGGTTCGACACGCGTCGATCAGCTTCTGCTGCTTTTCTAATGAACTAAAGACGGAAACAAGATGATTTTGTCTTTTCCAGTCCCAGTTCAGTTCTCTGCCACGCTGCGTAACGTCTCCAGTGAAGGCCTCAGGGTTCTGGCACTCGCCTGTAAACCACTGGATGTCAACTCTGACTTATTGAACATTGAACGGTGAGAAGAACAAAATCTTATTTTTCAGATTCGGTTACGTTGCTCTATGTATGAAAGCAGCTTTGTGTGGGTCTGCAGGGAGGAAGTGGAGACAGAAATGCAGTTCCTGGGCTTGTTGATGATGAAGAACCTGGTGAAACCAGAGAGTGCAGAGGTCATCAACACCCTGACACTCGCTCACGTTCGCAGTGTTATGATCACTGGTGAGATTGTGTTCAGTTAAAAACAGTTCCTTGTTTTCAACTGAAAATGTGTTTCATTGCTCTTTAAGTACTGCCATACAAAAGTATTCATACCCCTTTAAATTTTCCAGATTTTGGGCTGGTACAACCAAAAATGTCAATATATTTGAGATTTTATGTGACAGACGAACACAAAGCGATGACAGCACTGTAAAACCCGCCTCTCTATCACCTCTCTCTGCTCTGTGCACTTCACCGACTGAAATGAATCAAAACAGATTCATGTTTGGTTCCCCTTCTCTTTGACTAATTTTGCAATCCCCTGTGTCGGTCTCACATTAAACCCTTGTACATGTCACAGTTTACGGTTGTATCACCAAAAAAATCAAATCTGAAAAAGTGGCATGAATGATACAATGCGACATTTTAGAACTGGATTGTTTTACCATGGTGTTTCTGTTCTTTGTCACACAGGGGATAATATTCTAACAGCAGTGAATGTGGCAAAGAGCTGCAGGATGGTGAGATCTGATGAGAAGGTGATTTTTGTCATCGCAACCCCCCACTCTGCTGAATCGGTGCCCAGTTTGAGGTTCAGTGTAGAAGATGGTGGGACTGCTGCTGCCCAAAGCCCCACCAACGACATTAATCAGGTAACATTCAGCAATGACATTCTATTTCATGTGTAGTGCTCCGATTTTTAATCAAACCTCATGCATGAACATTAGTACACAATAACACAATATTATGCAAACTGTATTTCCTGTTCCTGTAGTGTTTTTTTGTTTCACCATTAATCCTCCAGGGTCTGTACCAGACTGGTGTCGACTATCATTTCGCTATAAACGGGAAGTCCTTCGCCGCCCTCTGCGACCACTTCCCTGATTATCTTCCCAAGGTAATATAAATTTTATAACGCGTGCAGAAAGCTTTCCCAATAATAGTACTCATTAATCCAGGGATGACATGGCCGCACGCTTTTGCAGGTGTTGATGAAAGCAACTGTTTTTGCGCGCATGGCTCCCGACCAGAAAACCCAGCTGGTGAAGGAGCTGCAGAAACTGAAGTGAGTCCAGGCTTTCGTTTGAGCACGCACAATAAAATCTGAGTAATAAAAGGGAAAAATACAATTAAAATGGAAACGTTTTTTTGTGTAATTGTTGCACTGCTCCAATATATTGGTTGGTATAGACTTATATTGAGACTGAAAAGATTTTTTTTGTGTCGCTCAGATGAAGCTAGTTTAAACTTAGAGACGTACTGACGGCGTATCACGATGCCTGTTTCGTAATGAATTTTCCGGCAGCTATCGAGTAGGCATGTGCGGGGACGGGGCCAACGACTGCGGGGCCCTGAGAGCTGCCGACGTCGGGGTTTCCCTGTCCGAGGCCGAGGCGTCGGTCGCATCGCCTTTCACCTCGAAGACGGAAAACATCAGCTGCGTCCCGCTGCTGATCAGGTGAGGATCAAGGCGGAGCTAAAGGAAGGAGTCCGACGAGAAACGGAGGATGAGCTCTTTAAAATTGAACTAACCCCTTCGTTTGTAGCGGCAGTGGAAGATTAATCATTTTTATGTTTTCTATTTATTCATTTTGCAGAGAGGGCAGATGTTCTCTTGTTACGTCCTTCAGTCTCTTCAGGTACATGGCCCTTTACAGCCTCATCCAGTTCTGCTCTGTCCTCATCCTGAACACAGTGAGTCTCAACGAAGAAACTCCACTTTTTCAGCATAAAATCTATTATGTAATTTCAGTGAAAACTTTGATCCAGGTCTCATTTTCAAATACGATTGGCCTCATACAAGGCCAACCGTATTTTTAATATTTGACTCAGCAGCTTGTGCAGAGGTTGTAATCCTCATCATAGTTGTTCTGGGTTCAATTCCTGGTCTCGGGGCATTTCCTCCCTTTCTCTTTTGTGTCTATTTCCTGCTGAATGAAGGTCACTAGAGCCTAATAAATCTAAAAAAAAAACCAACAACAACATGGTGAATATAAGATTAAATATTGCTTGAGAATTAAGCCCTGGGCAATCCTAGATGTGACCAGGCTCAGATGTTCAAATGACATTGTGTTACAATTCAACAAGTGTGTTGCCTTTCGCCTGCAGGTGAAGACAACCATGGCTGACCTGCAGTTCCTGTTCTGTGATTTGTTCCTGGTGACCCTGCTGGCCATCGTGATGGGGAGGGGGGGTCCCAGCGAGGAGCTGCATCCCTGCAGACCCCCAGCCAGCCTGCTGGCCCTGCCCGTGTTTGGCAGCCTCTTCATTCACACCTGCACCATCGTTCTGGGCCAGCTAGCTGCGTTCTTCATCACCACCACGCAAGAATGGTTAGACATTGTTACCAATTAAAATGTGCTGGTTTTTTTTTTTCTTTTTTCGTTGAGGACAATATTGACACATTTCCAAGGAGCCAACATTTGACCCACACTTAAAGTTTGTCTTAGAAATATTGTGTTGTTTTTTTTTTTTTTTAAGGTATATTCCGCTAAATTCAACAGTATTTGGAGCAGGAAACCTGCCCAACATGGAGAACACGTCCGTGTTTGCCTTGTCGGCTTACCAGTACATCATCATGGCAGTGATAGTCACCAAGAGCTTCCCTCATAAGAAACCTCTCTATCATAATGGTGAGTCTGCAAAGAAGTTCAGGAATGATCAGACAGAGGAAGTTAATGGTTTGCTGTTCTTTCTCACCGTGGTCTGAAATGATCGCTCTTCCTTCCAGTCGTCTTCCTCTGTCTGCTGCTGATCCATGTTGCTGTGGTGACCTCCCTGGTGTTGTGTCCGGGTCCTTTCCTCATCAGAATATTCAAACTGTACGACTTCAACGACATGAACTTTAAGATGCTGCTCGTTGCCCTGGCAGCTCTCAACCTCTTGGTGTGTTTTGTGGTAGAGGTAAGTCAACACTCTGCACTGTAAAAACACACAGTCTGGTAACATTGAGATGTCCCAGTTTTTTGACAGCCTATTTGGATATTTTGATTTTATTGCAGAAAGCTATCAGTCTGGAGAAATATTTTTTTAAAAACTCTGAGCATTACATGAACACCATGTTGCAGGGAAACAGTAACTTTGGACATACGGGTGACTTGGTGAAACTATTGATGTTCATCCAAAATTGATGAAAAAGCAAAATGGAAACTAATCAGAAAGGCTTTTAAGAAGCAGAATGGGAAAACTGAAGAAAGTTCTGGTCATGTTTTGCATATAAGCTTGTAGGTTTTAGGTTTTCTCGAGGACTTTGGAAGTTTTAGTTTTTATTCTGGACTTTTTACCAGCCTTGGCATAAGATTTATAACATGTTGTCTATTGTTCATGCTTGGCAAAACCCACAAGGAAAAACCCCCCAAAAACCTGGCTGTCCCATGACCATAAAATAATTCCTAAAAACCTCAACGCTTTAATCCGTCTGAATGTTTTTTTTCTTCTTCTGCAGCTGCTGATAGATGTGGGCGTTTTGAACTGCCTCCGGTTGCTGCGAGGGAGGCGTCCGTCCAAGAAGCAGTACAAACGTCTGAAGGCTCTGCTCTCTGACTCGCCGTCATGGCCGCCACTTGATGAAACCCTCATCCCCACAAACAGCACAGTCATCTCCTTCAGCTAGCGCCCACCTGGCCAAACTCTGGACTCACAGGAGCTTTAACAACACCGGACGTTCTGATCGGCATCCCCCTCACTGACCAACAACTCATTGTTTACCTGAAAAAAATAAAAGCTATTTTTATGTATAGCTTTGTCTGGGTGTTCTAAGTGATGATAATGTTTACCAAGTTTAAGAAGGCTAGTGATCTAGCATCTTTATAAAGTAAAAGTTTTTTATTTCAGTTATTTTTTCACAGTTCCAGCCGTTTGGCTTTTCTCACTCTACCAGTAGATTTTGTCAACTAAAATTTAATGAACAATTGTACAAGTTTTTCTGAAACCAAATTAATAAAATTAACAACCAGGAAGTCCAGAGACGCACGACATACATGCTTTAAGAGGTTCTTTCAGCAATCAGTGTCTAGAAGGACTGGCAGACGTCCTGCATGGAGTGGTCCAAGAAACGCAACCCACTAGAAAAATCTCACCAACTACACTAACCCTGAAGAATCAGTCTTGTTATGGCTGGCTCAATATTTGGGAGGACTATAAACCAAGCAATCATTCTGTAAAACTGATTAGGAAATATTAATAACTTTGCACATTCTACTATTCTGGCATTTGGAAAATAGTAGGAGTGCACCAATCACCAATCCCCCAAAATTAAAGGACCGGCCTTAATCGACTGGCTGATAAGTTGGTGCACCATGAACAAATAGAAATAATTTAGATAATTCTGGCCCAAAATAAAAAGTTTGGTTTGATTTAACTTCCTGCTACTAAACCATGAGGGATAATGTAAACTTGCTCGTATATTAGATTTCCTGTTTTCTAGATGTTTAAATCACTCTTTCCGGTCAGCAGGCGGTTCGTGACAACGGACGAAGCACAGAGAAAATCAGATTTTAAGTAAATCATTTTATTAAATCAGTATTTACAGGCAGTTTGTATTTCCTGTTCCTGCTCTGCCACTAGATTATTTTTTTCCTCAACTAAAATCTCTTCAACAATGTTGAGAATTCCCCCCTTTAAATATACTCATTTTTCTTTTAAAAACCAAAAAGGAATAAAAATCAACAACCAGGAAGTAAAGATGTGATCCAGGAGGCACAAGCTGAATTCACCCATTACAAGTCTTTGTGTTGATGATGTCGCATGGCTTTGATATCTCCTCTGGACAATTAAAGGGGAGAAAAACATTTTCTGGGCACAACGGTCCTGGAAAGCCTCACAGTCGAGTTCTCCGGTTCACAACCTGCTGTGCCGCTCTGTTATAGCAGTCAATCATCGTCCGACACCAAGATGCAAAAGTTTAAAAAAAAATTTTTTTTAAAATACAATGCCTTCCCATGAGACAGCAACTCTTTTCCCCCCCTCCTGTTATATTGAGCTCGACAGGGCACCGCTTTTCAGTGCCCACCATAAGTTAAATACGTACATTAGTCTTCTGAGAAAACAAAACCCGCTGGAAAAATACAATCTTCGTTCATGTCATTCATTCAGTCTCATTCACATGGACCTGAGTTCCTAAGTTTTACTTCGTAGGAAGCTGTGAAGAAACGTCACTGACTGGGTGGAAACAGGACAGCACTAAAATTCGTTTAAAAATGTCACTAGGATTCCTGCCGATGCCATTTTCAAATCATAAAAATATTTTTTTCTTTAAAGGGGCCTTTTGGTTTATTTAAATACTGCTCTGATAATGCTGTCATTTCATATAAAAAAAGGGCAGAAAAGCTACTTGAAACCCGACTTAGATCCATTCTCTCCTTTTCATTCTATTTTACTCTCAAATAGAAAGTATGCGAAGGAAGACAGCTAAAAGCTTACAAAAAGTAAACAAAAAACTTGCCATGTACATAACTTGACACATAAACCCTGACCTTTGATTTTCAAAACAAAATGGCAGTTTCTTTTAATAGAAGGTTGTGCACTGATATTTTGAGTCGTTCTCAGCTTCTCGGCTTCGATTTTACCACCAGATGAGTCGGTGGAGGAATAGGATTCTGTTTGTTTTAAAGTTTAAAATCTAATGCTGTTTCAATAAACAGGCTTAGCGGTGTGTTAAGAACTGGGATCTGTATTCAAAAGATATCAGTGCACGCCTTATGTAAAGACAAGTGATTAAAAACAAAGGAAAAGAAAATGTCTGCTATTATTGCTGGGAAGAAGCTGCTGTACAAGAACCAGCCGATTTAGTTTTGATATGACCCCTCGTTTCACCTCATCCTTGAACTGCTCGAGTTCGAGTCTTTGCTTCTGCTTTCCCCCCCCCCATCCCTAGACAGACAGCAAGCAGAAAAAACAAAACAAAACAAAAAGGATGGAGGCTCAGGGGGGTCTCTTAAAGGGGCCGGGATCATCACAGTGAGTCCAGAATAAGTCCATAATCACAGTGCCAAATAAAACATGAGCAAAGGGGGAGAGAGAAGAGATCACTGCAGCTCGTACTTTCTGCTGGAGTTCCTCGTTCCCCGGCTGAGAGTGAAGGGGGTGATGGGAGTAGAGCAGTACCGGCAGGCTGATGATATGAGGGAAGCGAAGGGACGAAGTTTACAAAATACGGTGCTGCGTTTGATCTCAGGTGGCTCCTAATCTCTCTCTTCCCCTTCCCTCCGTGGCTGGGGCGTCCCAGAGACCCGCTTATCTGTGCTGGCGGAACCCCTGGGTGCCATCTGGGCCGGCGGGCTGCCGGACAGTGTGATTGTTTGATCTGGTGTCCTCTGAAGGCATTGTGGAATTATTGCGCACTGGCCTGGGAGAAGAAATGAGGAGAAACGGGAAGAAATTAGGACACGGCGGTTTTTCACCCCCCGCGTTGCGTCTGCTACAGTTTGACGCTTATTATACTGTCGTAGCTTAACTCCCAACATTTTTTCCCCACATGGTCGTTAATGCTACCATTCAAAAGCGACTGCAATCAGACTTCTGTGTGAACGACCTCAAAGCGACCTGCATGCGCAGAAGCAAAATGTTGACGTCGCACTGTTTACTGAAGTACTAATGGATGCTGCCATCTATGCATCAGTTTTAAAAGTTTCTGAAACGTAATGTTATTTTTTTTCAGCCATTTGAAATCGATCCAACAGGCCTCTAGACATTCACGGCTGTAGTCTACTGAAAATGTTCAACTTTTTAACCCTTATTCCACCTTCACAAGAAGAGTCAGCTCTAAAACTACCACTGTAGTTCCATATTTTAAAAAAAAAATTAAGTGCTTTAAGAGTTTCTATTCACACATGTAGTTTACTTAGTCACATGTATAACATTACCACAACTATTAAAACAAATAAAAGCCCTGCATTACTTCAATTTGATCAGCTCTAACACTGTGTTTGTGAATGGCTTTAGGTCCTTGTCAAGCCAAGTATGCAGCTTTGGGTCTGGTGATAAAACTATTTAATTCAACAGGCTGGCTTAGGCATATAGGTGAGTGAGTTAAGAAAACAACAACAACAAAACAACAGCATAACCCTTGGTAAAGTCCAATCAGTTGATCCTCAAATTAAAGGTCGATCACATGAAATTGTCTTCAGCCTGCCACTAGAGGGCACCAACGTACCAACAGTGGTACTGAGCATCAAGACTGATAGTTTTGTAATGAAACTAAAACAAGTGACAATATTAAATAAAGATATTTAGTTTTATTTTACCATTTTCTTACTTTTCTTTTTTTCTCCTGCTTTTAATACAGTATTGTAGGTTCTGACACTTCAAGTATTTTCCTCTGATTTGAGAATGTAATAAAAATGAAAAGGTTTGTAGACGTTAGAGTAAAAAAAAAAAAAGATACTATCCAAACTAAACGTGAAAGATTATTGTGTCTTAAAATTATTATTGCCCTGTTAAAAGTTAATGCTCAGCATACAAGGATGTGACCAACAGGAAGTAAAGAGAGAGAACGCATTTGGATATTTTCCCCAAGTCATTCAACCCACTTTCTCTATCAAGTACTCAGTAATACAGGCCAAAAAATACAACTGTTTGTTAACAAAAGGGGAAATATATACAACAAATTGCCTTGTAGGATTATGGAATAACTAAGGACAGTCTTTCTGGTCCGAGTGCAGCATAGAAAGTTTTTTTTTTTTTTTTATCACTTCCACCAGTGGTTTGGAATGGGTTATTTTATGCTTTGCCGTTTTCAAGACAGCGATTCCACCACAGGGTTAAACCCAAACGCCAACACAGTAGTAGGTTTCTTGCTTGTCGCAAACACTTTTCTGTCCACCAATCATGTCGTGTTGTGTGACACCGTTAGCTCCATCCTCGCTGCTCTTACCCTTGCCCCATACCTTGTCCTTTGACCTACAACAGAAGGGCTCCCAGGAATGAGCTGCTTTTTCAATGGGAATAGACAGAACAGCGCACAGAGCTGCATATCGGCACGATACGGATATGCGGTATTGTGCCACCGCATTCAGCTTCTGCACCTCAAATTGTTAATTATTACCTGTCAGTGTTGGGCTTTTCCTGAGGAGTCTCCTCTGGGCAGGCACTACCCAGTATTCGTTTCCTGGCCTCTGCGTACTCCGCTTCGCGCTGGGCCAGAGACTTGACCTGCGGAGTGGGCCTGTTTGGGTTCATGGACGATGCTAATGACCCGTTACTTGCTGGTCGCTTCAAAATGCGGATCTGAGGCGGGGGTCCTGCTGGTAAAGAGTTGTCCTGGATCACCATGGTGGTCTTTAATGGTGATCGAACGGAGTTACTGGACTCCCTGGTAGAGAAATAAACATGCGCAGACGATCAATTTAGAGCTAAAAGAAACAACAGACTTCTTCAATTTAACTTGTCCTGTCTTGGTCAACTTTCGGTAGCAATATGCGAGCACTTTTTTTTTTTTCGCTCAAAGGTTCAAATATTTAATCGCATAATTGAACAGTTTTGTCTTTCCTCTTGTTTTACCAAAAACTAGTCTTTAGTCTGGCATATTTGTTTCAATTAGTCCTTTTTTCAAAGGACAATTTTGTTAACAGATTCTTCATAATTGATTTTCTTTGTTGTTTTGTTTATTTATTTAGAATTTTTAAAATGTTTTCCGATTCCAGTGTTAAATGTTCATTAGACTTTAAAGGTGGTCTTGTATTAATATATTACTTGACCATGGTCTCAAAACAATAATATTATTTTTCACAATAATCATTCAGCAAAATTTGTAAGTGTGACAGTCCTATGTATTAACACTTTTTGTTAATTTTGTTCCCTAAAGTGAATGAGATTTCATACATAATGTTGAAAAACGCCACTGCTGTGGAAAGGATTAACTGATGTTCAATTGTAAACAATAACAAAGAGTGAAGCGGCGCTTTCAGCTCAAAGTCAAGCAAAGAAACGGCTCAACTGCGTCTTTAGGCCGTGAACTTGAGCATTTTAAGGTTCTTACTTTTCTCTCTGGCTGATGCGATGCTTCTCTTCTAACCGTTTTTCCATTTCCTGAAGGGAAAGTAGGGCAAACAGGAATTCATGAGAACAAACATCAAATTGATTTGGGACAGGAAAGAGCAAAGTAGGTAGAAAGCTGGGGAGAGGATGGAAAGCAGGGTTCTGTTACAAGCTATTTATATACAAGGGGACAGCTGCCAGGTCGTACACTGTGTGTCCAGTTAGCCAACATTGGACATAAAGTACTGCTCAAAAATGCTTCCAATCTAACAGAAAAAAAAACTAGATATGGGTATTGTATTACTTAGGTTAGTTAATTACAAATATTGGCCTTTAAAGTCAATATTGGCAGAAACAAACGTTTCATTTTTTAATTGAATTGAACTACAATGGGTAAATTTATTCTAGCAGTTTGCAGAAATAGCAACTTCAGGTTTGGTGACAGGCAAAGGAAAGCATTATGGAAAGAAAACCACATGCTACTTAAAAAAGCCAAGTCATAAAAAAATAGTTACTGACTTCAATATTCAACTGAGTCCATTTTTTAAATTGCTTGCATGGTGCATCTCAAAGATGAAGGCAGTTTTAGCATTTATTCAGTTGATGCAATTAAAAAAAAACCAACTGCTTAGCAGAGTGAAAATGCAAAATTTTAACAACTATTGTTTTACCTATCGCTAAAAAAATATACTCCTGAATGATTCTGAAACACATTAACTAAAGATTTATTGAAATACAACATGATTCTTTCTTTTTTTTAATAAATATTACCATACGCACCTTTTTCCTCCCTGTTTTACGTCTTTAAAACTTGTTTTATGGCAGCCACCCTTCCACCAGGATCATTTTTGATCAAGCTTTGACAAACAGTGAACGGCTTCTTGTTTGGTGGGCCAGGAACATCATTCGGGTCTTTAGTCGCTTCTTGGTTGGATGTTGTCCTATTTCTAAAAAGACAAGACAAGTCATCTGTATGTGTTGGTTCAAAGTTCTACAGAAAGAGGGAGAAATAAATTCTGTTGAAAAGAAATACTTATCAAGCATAATCACGAAATTAAACTTCATTACACCCTTAACCAAAATAAATCCAGTCGGGAAGATCGAAGAACTATTTCTAAATGTTATTTTCATAAAATTCTTTCTCCTTCGAAGCGAAAAATAAATAAATTGAGAAACACAACGGAGCGCTGTTCTCATGCCCAGATCTGGATGGATGTTAATCTCAACCTGTGGTTGTGAAATTCAATGACATGTCTTGTGGCAAATCCATGCACAAGTATTCGGTGTTTTAGGTTTTCTGCAAACAAAAACTCCTTGCACTTGTGTGAAAAGTATAACAACAACAATGATAACAATAATGATAATAAGAAATAAATAATAACGATGCATTTTATTTATCAGCACCTTTCAGGACACTTAAATGACACTTTACAGGATTTTGTTTTGGTAGAGAAACACCATAATTGTGTGGCAATACTGTTCTCAACTGGATCTGTAGCTTTAACCAACCAGCATCAACAAATTGTTATAAATCATGACTGGACTTCACTTATTGAACATATTTCACTCATATAAAGTGCTGCTGAAGCTGTTCTCTCTGGCTGAGATAGCATAATAATAAATTTTCATGTTACAGTGCTTTATTGTGAATGTGCAGCAAAGGGAAGCGTAAAGGAGGGGAAATCTGTGAAAACCAATGATCTAACAGTACCCCCCACAGAGTAGTCACATAGGCTTGTTAATTTCAGCTAAATGTAGAAACTTAAATGGTAAATTCAATGACTATTATCCCAGCACATCTGATTTCAAAATGTCTAACCTACATTAATGATCTAAAAAATAAAAATCTTGCTCATCTGCCTAATGTTATTTTTGCCTTGCTCACACGTGGCCACTCATGTAGAAAACTAAGGGTTACAAAAATGATTGGACTATTTTTGTAACCAAACATTGAACAAATAAAGTTCGGACTGAAAAAAGGTGAAGGAGCAGTTTGGTAACGCCAGTAGCTACTTGACAACATAAGAGGTTGTTGCTCAACACTCTTTCCAGGTCCAAGAATTGCGTAGAAATGTCGCTAACTTTATTCAACACAAATCAGTGACTCAATTGTAACTTTTACAAAGCCGGGTTCTTTCTGGGTTCATTCTTCAGTTTCACTCTTGTCTGAGGAATCATTGCTTGTTTCTCGCCGTCCAAAATCTCTTCAATTATTACTTCCAGGATTTATTTGTTGAATTGAACAGGAGAGAGACAGCAATTGAGTGTCGTGTGTCTATTCGCCCAAAATAAGCTGTCAAAATTTCAACGCGGCTCGAGGCAACCTAGCATTACGTTAGTTAGCATTAGCCTTAGCAGTTGCACCTCGCCGCGCTAGCTGAACATTCTTAGCCAAGAACTGCTTATTGTTTCATCCGGTTTAAACAACAATGCTAAACAAGTCAGGGTGACACGCTCAATTAAGTCTTATGTGGAGTGAACTCGGTAGGTGAAGAGCGTTACTCGACTCGCTAAGTTTTTTTCGAGCTAGCATTAGCTGTAGCCACATTTGTTGGCCCGTGGGAGTCACTGACACTTAGCAGCGGTGAGATAACTTCTACAGGGAAACCCGTCCGAATCACGGAGGTCCTCACAGCGTAACAACGTAAAACCAACACCGTGCCGCGTGTTCAATTATTTACCCCACAGTGGGCAGCTTCCTCCCGACTTTCGGTGAACCCCTCATCCATGTTTCATTTTTCTCAAACACGCCGTGGAGTTGGCTGAGCGGAGATCCTCTGAAACCTCCTCCACCTCCTCCACCTCCTCCGACGTCTAAGAACTGTGACGTCGCTATGGCGGAGTTCCCCACAGATATAGGAAGTGGATTGCAACCACACAAGTCCTCATTGGTGGAGCAGGTTTGTTCCGCTCGACCGTCTAAAAAGAAAAAACGTTTTAAAAATAACGTATTTATGTAATACACGCCTCCTGCCACTAATACTCATACAATAGTTAAAAGAAATGTTCAAACAAATACAACCTCATCAAATGAAAAGTTTTTCTAGCACTACAACCATTAATATTAATTATATGAATGCCTGTCTATAAGCTAATTATACTTAACTACCGAGTTGGAACAACAAGCATAGAGACCCAGTGAAGTCTGAAATCCAACAATGAACACTGAAGGTTTCTAACCAACCCCAACTTCAGAAAGCAATATGGCTGCCACCACAGTGGAAGCTGAAGTAGATACTAGATGGTTTATTTGTACCTATGAAAGCTATTTCTCAATGAGTCACTTTTAATATGTATACGGTGAATATATTTATTTGCGTCTTTGTTTGCATAAAATATAGACGTTAGCATTAGCTTGGGTTGCAGCAAATATTTTTCCAGGTCATGAGTATAATAACTGGAAAATGCATTTCTTTTGTTCTTGATTTGCTACTAGAACATGGTTAAAGCAACACTTGAATGAGGACTAAAACACAGTGGAGTGGAATTGCTTTTCTTGAGCTCGGGAGTTCATTGGGAAGATGCACACGCAATCATTGAGGAAAACCTAATAACTCGATCTTTATACTTTCGTCTGCAGTGGCGATCCCACCAGGGTGTTTGTTTTGTTCTCTTTTTCAGCTATGAGCCTTCATTGCTTCCGGTTATGTCTGGAATCATGAAACTTCTTACATAGGACTAAATAATTCATTGGAATTTTTCTGTCTAGCATCCAGGCTACTTTCAGAAGACCTATTTTGTGCTTGTGTATACAATTAACTTGGATCTATGACTAATTCAAGCATTAAAATGATTCTAAACTTTAAACAGGTGCTGTATTTAGGAAACTCAGCAAACGACCCACTCTAAATTGAGTAATTAGGTCTCACCAGTCACATTACGAACTGAGACTAGAGTGAATGTTTGGCTTCCAGCAGGAAAACAACTTTAAGCATGCAAAATACATCCATGTTTCTAGTCAAAGTCCAGAAACTAAATCCCAATGAAAATCTGCAGCAAATTAGAAAATGTAATTAACTTTAAATATGCTGTCCATCCTCTGTGACTCAACGTGGTCTTTGGGCAAAGAATGATATGCAATATTTTGAGACTCCAAAAGGCTTGCAGCTGTAAATCCAAAATGAGAATGAGAAAACATATTTTTAAAAACATGCATCAGTTTCCTCTCACTTTTCAATTAATCCCTGCTTTATGCTTTATGTTCTATGTATAACATTTCTACAAAATACATTGACGTTTGTGATTGCAATGTGACAATGTAGGAAAGAGGTGTATAAATGCTTTTGCAAGCACTGTGTTACCTAATTCATGGTAGTTTAAACTAAAACAACTTGTGTTGTAGTTTTTTTCTGAAATGTGAATCTAAAAGGAACCACCTTTTAGATTAGATATATTTATGCACATATGAAGTTTATTAAAATAATTTTTGCAACAGAACAAATCAAATCGAATGTGAGTTTTTTGTGGCGTGGACTATGATTTCAATATTAAGGTAATGGGCAACACAGAATACAATATTTCTTTTTTTTCTCATTTTTGTTGTAAACCTTTCTTTAGAAATTGGCTGTTCAACCTTTCTTATAGTTATTTGATCAGAAATCATTATTGTACATTCAAACCCTGAATGATGATGGTTATCCTGTACTGATATAAAGGTCATGTTGCATTAGACCTTTAACCAGTTAACTTTGGCACAATGTATCAGTTGTTACATCAGAAGATGAGATAAATCTAATCTCATCTTCTTAATTTCCACAATTAAGCAAAAGTCTAATCCAGAAGGAATCAATGGCCAGATTATAAATGGGTGACAGATTGGAAATTCTAAAAATGTACAAATAGAGGAAACAGTTTGCAAGTGTATTTTATTTTCTCACATTTTGGAAAGTCTTTTGTTGTGTTTTGTTTCATGAACACAATAAACAAAACACAATGCAATGTTTAGCATCTTATGACACTAAATGTTAAAAAAATGCAGCCACACTTCACCATTTATGTAAGCCCTTTATTCTTAAAATTATGAGCAGTTGCTTATTTGAGCTTTAAGTGCACTTTACTGCCAGTAAAGTGTCAAAAATACATAATGCTAAAACCAAGAAATACATTCGTACAATAGGAATAACATTTCAATCAAAACGTTTTCTGTAATTTTCTGTAATTTTCCAATTTCTAGAAAAAGATACATATTATTCTGTATTCTACGGACAGTACTCTGGTTAGGTCAATGTACAATTTCACAAAATTTCAAACACACTCGTTTCTATGGGCACCGGTGGACATAGTATCCTGTCACATAACCTATGACGTAAATCCCCACCAGTGCAGCTAACGCTCCAGCAGCCTTCAGCGCGATCCCGGTGTTTCCAGTGCAGAGTCTGTTGTAGAGCCTGTGAATTAGACCAACCATAAAGTTGGCTAAACATAACTATTTCAAAATAAATCTGAAAATACTGTTGAGATGGGCAAAAGGGGCAATATCTACTCAAAATCTCTTATCTGGTCAGGGTGGTCGCCTTCCTTGCTTCCTTGTCTGGGTTTATGAACCATAAAAATTCTAATATAAGAGCTAAATAATTAATTAGAATTTTTTTTAGAATTAGAGTTAAGGTTCTGCTTATTTTACTCGACCTTTTCATTTGCAAAATATTTTTACTATAAAATCTTGATATTAAATAAATTGTACAAATGGCATTTGACTAATATTTTATTCAAATGTTCCTAGGCATTTAATTTCCACCTTGGTGGATACTTACGTTTTTATATTAAAAGTCCAACAGTTGAAAGATTTTTCAACTGTAAATGATCAACTAATTTATGCTCTCAAGCCCCATCCCACCACGTTCCTCGATTAGTTTTTTTTCCTTCTCAATCACAGATAACATGCAGGAAATGTTTTTTTAGTTAGTGTTTCACATATCAACTTCATTTATTTTACAGATAGACATGTCACACAGGACTGTGTAGAAAACAAGTAAAAAGCAGCAGTACTTTAAAAAGACCCTTAGGAAAGTCTGGAGAACTTTCCAAGGTAGTAAAATGGTGAAATTATTTACATAAATGTATCATGAAAACAAGGTTAAAGTATTTTCTCACTGTTGTGCCTTCCCATCTAAGGAATCCAGCAGTTCAGTTGATTACTTGACAGTGTGAGAAAACAATTCCTTACATGTGAAATAGATTTTTGGGATTCATCTTCATCTCACCTCCTTGCAGTAGACTCTGAAGCTTCTATGTTCATGTTGATGTTACTCTCACTCCAGCGGTCATAATGCACGCTGCCCTCCCCGTTAGACTCCATTGGAAGTGTCTTCTTCTGTTATTAGGGGTTTATGTGTAGTTATTCCCAGCTCAGTGTCAGTCTAGACACAGGAAAAATACGTCACATGCAAGTCAATATTTGCACCAGCAGGGAAATGAAACTGATTTAAAATGAGGTTTGAAATCTGTAAGGTTGATGAGTGAAAAAGGAACCTCAGAGAGATTCTTACCTTCAAAACTAATGTCAAACAATAACTCTGTCAGTCTTACCTGTAGCTGACAACATCAAGCTTGGAAAATCTTCTTTCAAATCCTTGAAAAGAAAGCACTGCGTCAGTCTCAGTGTCAGACTTTGGCCAAAGTTCACAAAGGCCATCCTGTCATAAATCTATGAGCTGTTCTAGTTCTTCTCTTTTATTTTATAATGCTTTCCCGGTGATAAACCCAGTTTATTACTTGATATTCTGGGTTTGATCACATCCTGAGCAGATACGAAGAAATGCAAAGCATTTTTACATAAAATTAAAATATTTAAAGTAGAGAAAGACTTGAATATTTTGCCTTATGGTTTATGACCATAATGTTTTAATATTATTAATTATTTATACTTAGTTATTAATAGTGTATAGGGGAAAATGCAAACTGTATTCTAATTTATATTTTGTGTATGAGGTGATATTGTGGAATATCATATCAATAACATAAGGGGCAGTGACACAGTTTTTTGTTTATAGAACAAAGATTTCTTGAATTTTGTAAATTTTCGTTCCATTAGATGCGCTAATTAATTATTCACAGGAAGGGATTGTTTCACACCGGAAGCAGTCTGAACGTTTGTGACGCGATTAAACTTCCGCTGCGCATTTTTCAGGTGTGTTTGGGTATTTTATTTTCTCAGCGATTGTTTTAATCAAGCTCTGCATTCACGCCTTTATTTTAAGACATAAAAACTGCCACGCACACGCCAGTTAAAATGTATCGGAACTGTGACATTTGTTTCTTTGTACAACATTTATTTCAACCTGCAGAATTTCTTTAGCAACGGGCTCGCGTGCTAGCTTACGCTAAAGTTTGCTAATGCTAGTACCGTCGTAGCATCCCTGTCAAACATCAAACTTCAGGTAGCTTTTGAAAATTTAACATGCTGCTGTGTTACTCTTTGGAATTTGTGAGTTTATACGGTGTGTCCAGTTTAACAAATTTGTTGTAGATTTTAAGGTTTTAAGTTATTTTACTTGTTTAGCTATATTACCCTGCCTATAACGCGGCTGTGGAAATATTAACTAGCATGTTAAGGTGGAAACGAAACATGATTTATAACTGTACAGTGTGTTGGGTCCACATGCAGCTTACATTTGAAACAGTACTGTATGTTATTAGTGTTTTGTGTGCCTAAAGACCGAGTGCTGTTTTAAGAGGAGAATACAACTCAAAAAGGCTGCAGTAAGGTCACACATGAATCATTTTAAAAACAAATGCGAAGTTGCGCTCGTGTGGTTTTGCTGCGGCGGAAACAATTTCTTGAACAACAACAACAACAAAAAAACCTACAAACTTTTATTTGGGCGCAGAATTCTCAGTTCACTTTCACCTCTACTTGATTCACAGCTTACCAGGTTCTTCCTATCCGATTTGTTGCCCAAAGTGCTGGAGAGAGAACTTCTTAAAGTAGCTTTAGTCCTTCTTGCATGCGTTTAAAACATGTGTTTCTCAAGAGTATGAAATTGACCAGCCCAATTGGAGTGGAGGGGCCAATCTGGCCACCTTTCATAGAAACTTCAGGCTTGTGTTCACTAATGCCTCATGAGAGAAATTCGTAACACCACTGCTGTGTTAAATCCTTGTGTACGTCTGTGTTTTGTCATGTGAATCAGGTGGTGGATTGTGGATGCTGATGGGGGACGAAAAGGAGACCTGGAAAGTAAAAACTCTTGACGAAATCTTGCAGGAAAAAAAACGTCGACGAGAATTAGAAGAGAAAACTGTTATTAAGCGCCAGAAAAATGTAAATATTAATAAAATCAATAAACTAATTTACAATTTACTTACAGAGATATTTTTAATTTGTAATTTTTTGTGTCAAATCAGCTTTTATTGTTCTCTCGTTCAGAAGAATTGTAACACAAAACCCCAAAAAAGCTAACTGGCTTTTGTAGGTGTATTTTAAATGTGGTTGTTTCTGATTTGATCTTGCTCTAGTAATTAGCTGTTGTCACTTGATATTCATAAGGTTTTGGATTTCAGACACTAATAAATGTCATCTTGTTTCACTCAGTTCTCACAGGGCGTTGTTCCACAGACGAATGATCAGGAACCGAAACGAGACACTCCGGAGGAAGGAGAACTACGAGATCAAAGA
Organism: Poeciliopsis prolifica; assembly: GCF_027474105.1. NCBI lineage: Eukaryota > Metazoa > Chordata > Actinopteri > Cyprinodontiformes > Poeciliidae > Poeciliopsis > Poeciliopsis prolifica. The sequence goes on from NW_026562402.1 coordinate 5,180,612, forward strand.
ATGGAAATAACAATCCGTAATTCCCCGTACGTACGGGAGGACTCGACAGAGGACAGGTAGATTATATCATGATACAGATGTGTTAATTAGTAACGGTTATTAGTGAAATCTGACAGTCTTTGTGTTATATTTCTGGTAGGGGAGAGGAAGACGAGTCACTAGCGATCAAGCCTCCACAGCAGGTTGCGAGGAAGGACAAAGCGCATCACAGAAAGGAGGAGAAGAGAAAGGATAAAAGACGTCACCGCAGTCACTCTACTGAAGGCGGTGAGATGTTTGATCGATTACGCACACAGGAACGTGATTGATGGAGTGTCGTACCAAAATTTTGATCAGTTCTTTTGATTTTTTTCCTCTGTTGATGATAATTAAAGCTGGAGGTAAACATGTACGAGCCAAAGACAAAGAAAAGGAGCGCGACAGCGATCGCCGGAAGCGACGATGGGAGGAAGACAAAGCACGCAGAGACTGGGAGAGGCAGAAACGAAGAGAACAAGCCAGAGCTCACTCTCGCAGAGAGAGGTGAGCATTAATGTCAGATTTTGATTGATTTCATGGTGGTAAAGCCAATATGGTTTTAAATGTAACCACCCCAGCATCTATGACTGTAATGGATTTTACAAATGTAATACATGTTTTTTTTTTTTTAATAACATGTTAAACTTTGGGGTGGGCGATATGACAATATTACATCTTAAACAACTGCAACCAGTTGAGGATTTACCAAAGCAGAGATCTGGTGGGCTCAAAGGGCACAGGTCCTGCGGGTTTACTCTTTTGCTCAGATGCATCAGTTTCTATTTTGTCTGTTTCTTTCAGCTTCATAAATTAACTTTTATGTAGCAGGAATGAAATGACTACTGATTTTCCATGTGTACCATGATGCCCGTTTGATATCCGAATAGTCAGTTTTAACAATTTGAAAGTAAAATTACCTTTAAAGCCATATTCAGGTACGGTGCTACTAAAGATTCAGGTGTTTATGATTGTCCACCAAATGCAATTGAAGCTATTTTGTCCTCATTACACACAGAAGAAAACTCCAAGAACACTCCCCTCCTCCAGCTGTTCCTAGGTGTCTAGCGGCTAATGCTAAGTAAGTAAACATTTAGGTGGTTGTTTGCTAGCTCCTCAGTGGTTTGGTTAGTCTATTGAACTTGTCTTTGAATTGTGAGGTTTTGTGAACAATGCACTTCTACTCAGCATGAGAGTTAGAATAATTACAGCAGCATTTAGATCTAATTTCATACACTGTCACTGCAGCAGACCTTAACAGTAACGTAACTTAAAATATCATATTGGGAACTAATTTAAAATACTTACAGTATTGTTTGGGTTGAAACATTATATTTTAGTTTGACAAACCAAAAACATATGAGTTAGTTGGTGAGAAAGTGATCAACCTGGGAACAATATGAAAATTGTACTTTTAATAATAATAATGATAATAATAATAATAATAATTTATAACACTTATAATTAAGTTGAATAATATCTATTATTTATCTGTGATAAATATACATAATGATCAAAATGTAGGCTCTTAAGTAGTAGATAGTACATAGATATTAAGTAGTAAGAGTGCACCTTACCTGAGTACTGGTGTTGTTTTACATTTTAAGTTATAATAAATCATTTTGAATTTGGCAAAACCATTTAAGACAAGGTGTAAATATGCCAGTGCTCAAATTAAATATCAGTTGTGCTGGTTACAACTTATGAAAATTATGCAAATGATCAAAATCTCTACCAATGTGCTCCTTCAGGCCTTTGTCTTAACAGCTGTGCTTTTATGTCTTAAATGAGGATTTACTAGACAAATATATTTGCCATATTGCCCATCCTTAAGTTTTGCTGTAGTTGTTCTTTATTCCCTAAAAGCATCTAAAACAAAAACACACAAAACACGTGGCAGAGTTTCTTAATTTTGTTGTTGCTTCTTGTTTGATGTTTTTGACATCAGAGACCGTCTGGAGCAGCAGGAGCGCCAGCGCGAACGAGACCGTAAGATTCGTGAGCAACAGAAAGAGCAACGGGAATTTAAAGACAGAGAGCGAAGGGTGGACGATCGACACAAAGAGAGAGGGAGTCGACGAGAAAGTTAGTCTTTACAAAAGATGTATTTTTTACATTCTTTCCTGTTTATTGGATAATGTTCTGTCTTCAGTGGGATGAAATCATGTACAGTAAATCAGAAGCTTACATATACCAACTAAAAAGACACACACACACCTTTTGGTTTATTCTGAAGTTAAATCAGACCAAACGTCTCTTGTTTTTGTCAGTCAGAAGTACCAAAATTATCTCTTTTTGCTACATACCACATTATTGAGAGAAATAATACATTACGAATGTTACAATTACATTCAACAATGTTTTAACTGCATATAAATTGATATAATTTGACAGTTCTAATCCAGAGGAGTTGCGCTAAATACATTTTTTATCTGTGTATGTCGTTACAGATTTTTCAATCTGTAATTAAACTTTGACCTGTCAATACAAACTTGAGGAGATTACGATTTTTCCTTTTTATCTGCACTTGTGACTGACTGCATTGAACATCAAATTTCATGCATTTCTGGTTTGAAAAGTAAATTATTTATATTGGAACCAAAAGTGACATTATAGGCTCGATGACAAGAGTTTCCGGTCTAGGTGAAAATTCTCAGCTTTCGGTCCACAGCCAATTTATTTGTGCATCTCTATTAACAGAAAGGACTTATCAGTTTCATAGGATGTCATTATAGAACCCTGTAAATTCACAGAGCTCTCTTTTGAATCTGAGGCGCTCTCATTCACAGTACCGTCTCACCATCGCATACTACCCGACGAGTACGACGACAAGTCAAAACAAGCTCACCGTAGTCGCAGTCCGACTCGCGGCTCCCGGGACCGGTCTGAGCACAGTGAGCCACGGAAAATTCCAGGTGAGGGTTTAGCATAAAACCTGTCCTTCAGATCATTTCTATGTCAGCTGTTGCTATAATGATTTTTTTAAAAATTATTCAGCATCAAAAGAAGAGAGGCCAGACGTTCAAGACCTGCTCGCAGACCTCCAAGATATTAGTGATGTTGAAAGGAAGACCAGCACGGCCGAATCCTCCATTGGTAATGCGGAGCTGCACTTAACAATAACCTTATAGGTTTAAACTCATGTTGTCTAGTGTTGCAACCCAAATACTTTTGAAGGAAATTACATTTTCAACCCTTTTTTCAGTTATAAAAATTCAGATTAGCTGCAACTATAAGTTGATTATTTTTTACCTTCCCAGCTTCATTGATTTTCTTTTTCCGCAGTCAAATTCTCTTTTGTCTTGCTTAGCATCCGGATCAGGCTCTGAGGAGGAGGATGAGGAGGAAGAGGAGGGAGAGGATCAGTCCAGTAGCCAGAGTGAGGGAGAGGAGGAGGAGGAAGAGGAAGACGAAGGAGAGTCTATTTCAGCATCGGGACGGTCTGAGCAGAGTGCAGGTAAAATGTGTTGCTTTTCTGTTTCTAAATGTCACTCAAGCCTAATAATAATAATAAAAACATTAAATTTTCCCCATTTAGAGGATGTGAGTGAGGAAGAGCAGTCAGAGGAAGACGCTGAGGAAGAGAGAGAGAATGGAAAGCACATACCTGCAGGTTGGTGAAGCCTGGATTCATGAGCTGTCGGACACTGCCATTTTTGTGAAATTGACAGGATTTATAGTGAAATAAAAACATTTTTCTTATCTCTCAAATGCTGCTCATCTTCAGCTGACGGCTCTTTAACTGTTTCTTTTCAGGTGCTTCTAGCTTTTAAGTCCATTTCTTTGCAGTTGATTAAGAGAAGACATTTCTAATACAGTGCTATTCTTCATTGAAATGCTTGAGATGCCATAAAATAAAGCTCAACGTTTCTTCAGTTTTCTGCTGAATTTACTCACCAATGAGGTTCTGGATCTCTCCTTTGTATTTTTTTTGATGGCACCAAACACTTTGCATGATACAGTAAAAAAACCCAAAGATAATTGATACAAATTAGCGGCATGGTTTACTCACACTCTTTATTAGCACTTCAACAACAGAGATTAGAAGTTGAGTTTTATAACTCATTGTTGCGCCGATCATTTTAAAATGCCTTAATATGTCAAACAAGTTTTGAAAGTGTGCCATTAAATTTAAATATTAAATTAAAATTTTTAAACCCAAAAAAGAATAAGAATTTATACACAAGGTGATATTCTTTTGCTTGTTGTGCAGAAAAAAAAACTTTTATTGATTTATTAGATTGTTGATTTTAATACAGTCAGTACAATACATTGTTAGATTGGGCTTTAATAGCGTCTGCCATAAAAAAGAATAGCAAAAAGAAAATCATCTACAGAATCACAACATTGATCATGTAGTTTCTGAATTCATGGTCCTCATCCATCAAACTTAATCTGACTTCACTCTTGCTGTTGCAGTTCCAGAATCCCGTTTTGACCACGATTCTGAGGAGACCGGCGAGGAGGAGGAGGATGATGAAGAGGAGGAGGATGACGAAGAGGAAGGTAGAGAGGGTGACCCCACCCCTCTATCCCAAACTCACTCCCGCTCGCCCACCCCGGAAGAGAACTACATCCCAGAGTCCCCGCCAGTTTCACCTGTGGAGCTGAAGAAAGAGCTTCCCAAATATCTGCCGGCTTTACAGGTAAGTGTTGGCTCTACGAATATAGACACGTTGCATGTTATTTACATTTGGAAATATCAAGCATGTGCACAACGGTGAAGAGCAAAAAAGACTGTTCTTTTAAATGCTATTCATAGTCTCACTACCTGGGAAGAGCAAAATGCTGCTCTGTTCACTAAATAAAGCCTGGAAATGTAGGCGTTATTAATTTAGAGCAAAGCACCTCAAGAAATGGAAAAATGATGCAGAAAAATGGTTGAAGAATAACTCAAAACCATTTGTATTGTTTTTTATAACTCAGTGTGTCGGCTACACTACAGGCACACTCATTCCCATGGCAACTGACTGAAAACAGCTCCACCAGTGTGTCAGGATTAGGACTGTTGTAAACAATTATTTTAGTAATAGAGTATTCTTTTGATTATTCTCACAATTAAACAATGAATCAAATAAAGCATTCTATCAAATAAAATATTGGTAAATGCTGCCATAACAGCAGTATTACTATCAGACATCGACATCTGCACTGGCAGCGTTGAGGATCCCTAACAATTACTTTTCTACAATGTAGACAATTAACCTGTAACAGTTGAAGGTTGTTTTAAAGGGTTGAAAAATATTTGTGATATATATTTAAAATTGCATGTGATTTTGATTAAATGGACCCACTACAATTGTGAACTAGTGTTTTTTCTGGCAATAGTGGAGTATCGAAGTGTTTCTTTTTTTATTTCAGTTTCATTTTGATTGTGTTCACATAGGTTTCGGTTTTGTGAGTTAAGGAAATTCTGTCAATAAAGGTCTTAGCTCTTTATTCAAACAGATTTAATAAGCACTTAAATTTACCCTTGCAGACGACAGACTGTTTAGTCTCCCTTCAGTCACTCTATTAACCACAAGGTGATGCTTCAGAGAAAATAAAATGCATCTTTACCTTAATTGAATAAACCACTAAAAATTTGATTATTCGGAATGAAATTTTTTTTAGGGTTGCCGCAGCGTTGAAGAGTTTCAGTGTCTGAACCGGATAGAGGAGGGAACCTACGGAGTGGTGTACAGAGCCAAGGACAAGAAGACTGGTATGTAAATAGACTCCTGTTTATGTTTTAATTTTGTGGGAGTTTTTTGAAATGTGCTTTTTCTAGATGAACGCTGTTTCATATTTGCAGATGAGATTGTTGCCTTAAAACGGCTGAAGATGGAGAAGGAGAAGGAAGGCTTTCCCATCACTTCTTTAAGAGAGATTAACACTATTCTGAAAGCCCAACATCCAAATATCGTCACAGTCAGGGTGAGAAAACCTGACAGTATGTTTGGGTGAATAACATTTACTGTTTGGCTTTTTTTGTAGAATGACCTGTTTGTTTCTTTTTTGCATTGTTTTCAGGAAATTGTTGTTGGAAGCAATATGGATAAGATCTACATCGTAATGAACTACGTAGAGCATGACCTGAAGAGTCTGATGGAAACCATGAAGCAGCCTTTCTTGCCTGGTATTGTGGCATAATTTTTTTTTGTTTTTTCTTCTTCTTGTAAAAGTAGTGAAAGATTCATCCTGACATTTTTGTGACGTAAAAAGGTTCTGAACTGGCAGGAAGTTATTAGAAGCTCATACAAGGCGTTTTCTTTTAGGAGAAATAAAGACTCTAATGCTTCAGCTCCTTCGAGGAGTCCGACATCTCCATGACAACTGGATCCTTCATCGGGATTTGAAGACGTCTAATCTGCTGCTGAGCCACAAGGGAATCCTCAAGGTAAGTTGACCCAGAAACTGTAAGCTAAAGTATGTTGGAGTGTGTGTGTGATGGGTTAATGACCTCTGTGGAGAACAAAAGGTCAAGAAGTTGATTGGGACAAACATAAAAAGAGGTTCTCTCTCTCTTTCTATCAAAAAGCTTCACTCTGGAGTTACTCCTCCTCTCTAGTTTCTATGTTAATGGCTCAACACCCGGGGCGTTAAAAGCCTCAGTTTTCCTCCACTCAAGTTGAACTCAGTGCACGTGACACGACAGCGAAATGACAACAATAGTTGAACAATTTTCAGCTTCCCACTGTAGTGTTGCTACCTCGCGTGTATGAGCTAGAAATTTCACATGAACAAATTATACTCCTCACTTGTTGGGATGAGTGCAAGCAACTCCCGCCTCACTGCGCAAACTCCATAAAAAATGAATGGAGAATGAGCAGCACTGTCTCCAGTCGTCACTGTGTGACCGTTACCTCAGTCACATACCGGCTCCTGGTCACAATGCGTAGCTGAAACTGAAACTGAGTGACCGCGGTGAACCACTGAACCTGTGGAGCCGCTGTGTGTTAAACAGTAGCAACTAAACAATACAACCAGCATATCTGCACCTAAAATGCACCGATGCTGGTTTGCTTGCTTAGGGGCCATCATACTGAAAATTGCTGAGGTGCGACATGGACGGAAGTGAAAAAAGTGGTGCATTCCCAGATTCTCAGACTGCTTTGAAAGAATCTCAACTCTACCACTTCTTTCTTGCTTCAAAAGTGTCGAAGTCCCTTTGAAGTTTTTGCAGTTAATCTTTCTGTGGACTTTATAGTGACTATGCATTAATTAATCACCTAGTCATTATTTATCGCTTTATTGCTGAGCATATTTTATTTTCATCACAGGAATCTCTTCCCCCACACATTCGTAGCTTGACCTTGATGTTCGTCAACATTGCTGCAGCCCAGCATCTGCGGACATAATTTACACAAACGTCTCTGTTTTGTAACCCGCGGTGGAAAATCGCACAAGAAACAGCCAGAGTAAATTAATAAGTTCCAGGAAAAGAAGTTCCATTGGGAAAACATAGATGAAAAAAAAAGCCAAATGCAAATGTTTCTGAATCTCAAAGTTGAAAAAAATTGCTTAGACACCTGTCAGCTTTAAATTTGACAAAACAACTGGTTAGTACTTGATTCGAGAAACTTGATATAGACGTGTTTGGGGAAATCTTCCGAAGACATGAAACCTTTCGCCAACAAAAACCCTGAGGTCTTACAGTTTCCATTGTTTTGTCCTGTTCTCTAGATTGGGGACTTCGGTTTGGCGCGGGAGTACGGCTCTCCCCTGAAGCAGTACACTCCTGTTGTGGTGACTTTGTGGTACCGATCTCCGGAGCTGCTGCTCGGAGCCAAGGTGAGATCTCAAGTTTTGCAAACCACAAAGAGGTTGTCTGACGACTTACCTAAGCAGCAGCTGACGTTCCAGACACAAAGGTGATGAACTTTTTTTTTCAAACTGATTGCATCATCTGGACTGTTGGTCTCAGAGATATATTTCCATTAAAAGACAACATCTGTGAAGCATCTGGCTTGTAAGTCACCAAATACCGGCGACTTGCAGGAGTTGTAGAGCACAGGCTTTGTTTCAGCCAGACGGCAGAGGCCCAGAAAGCTATTGGAGAACATCCACACTCTTTTTTTCTTGTGGAGTGGGGGGGGGGGGAGGGTTGAACTCAAACAGAATTTTGTCAGGCAAGACCGTCTGCTTGATGTTTCTGTGGATTACCGCCGTGTTTGTTCTTCTCTCCGCAGGAGTACTCTACAGCTGTGGACATGTGGTCAGTGGGCTGCATATTTGGCGAGCTCCTCACCCAGAAACCTCTTTTCCCTGGAAAATCTGAAATTGACCAAATTAACAAGATTTACAAGGTGAATGCCATCATTTGCCCTTCAAATATAAGCTAAATTGTAACTGGGAAGAGCAAAATTACCTTGTTTACTGCCCATGAATTTAATGTAGTGTTAAAAGGATTAAGAACGTAGTTCAACAGTTTTTCTCAGGGGGAGGTGTTGGCAGACAGCTGACTAGACCAAAAAGCTTTCCATATTTTAGTGATTCACATACTGTAAAGCAATATAGCCATTTATGCGTGTATTAATGCCTCCGATTTTACGACTGACAAATTAAAAATGCATGCTTCATTTCTCCCAGGAGGGAAATTGTTCTCTAACTAACGATATTCATCTTATGCAAGTGTAGCAGTTGACGTTTGTGTTGTCTGCAGGATTTGGGATCACCCAGTGAGAAGATCTGGCCTGGCTACAGCGAGTTACCTGCTGTGAAGAAGATGAGCTTCACAGAGTATCCCTACAATAACTTGAGAAAGCGCTTTGGAGCGCTGCTGTCAGACCAAGGCTTCGACCTCATGAACAAGTAAGACTTTTTCTGGAGTTTATATATATTTATTTGCACTTCTGAGAAAGATGTGTAAAAAGTCTTAAAAATATAATCTTTTTTTCTTTAAAGTAACAGCTTCACACTTTTTAATGACAAAATATCCAACCTTTGATTTAACTTTTTAAATTTCCTCGATGAGGAACACTGTTTGTCATTGTTTTATGTAAAATAAACTGAGATTTTTATTTTTATTTATTTATTTTTGTTAGTGGATCGAGCAGCGTGGAAAGTTTGTAATAATCCACACTTTTGTTGTTTTCTGGGGTGGAAATATGATCTGGACAATATGCCAAAAATGACCCGGTATTGCTTTTACAGTGAAGTCCAGATCCCAGTTTCACCACTAGTTTGTCGCACCTCCATTGTGTTTTAAAGTAGACGTGCACCAATAAACTGGTCCCAATTTTTTAAATTTCGTAAGCTCAATGATTGGTTGATCTTATCAAGCTTAACAAAGGTCTGAAAATAAGCTGCAGTTCCCTTTTGCTCTGCTGGGAGAGAGAGCTGATTGACAGACCTGTGCATGTCTGAACATGTTTGGTTACCAATAGTCACCCAACTATTGCCAACTTAGCGACTGTCTTACTATTTATCAACTTTTAAGACAAGAATAAATCCATACTGGCCAAAATTTGAATCGGCAGATCAAACTTTTTAAATATCAGTAATGCCATGGGTGCACCCCTATTATTAGGCTTGAAATTCCTATTTACAAAATGTGTCAAATGTAAAATAAATGGTTTTTTTTAAATCCAAATAAAATTTCTATCGTCCGAATTGCAAAAAGACTTTTTTTTTCCTCACAGAGTCACTTTGCTTCTGTGGCTCTACACAAATTTATTTTGGCTGAAGACGTCAACATTGAATTAGGAATGCACCGATATGAAAAATTTGGACTGGTATTGGATATTGATTTTGCCGTTATGGCTGATAACTGATATTTTCTGATATTTTTATATAATTCACTACCTTTTAAATACCTTTAAACAAACAACCATACTGCTGACTTCACCACAACATAATGCACAATATTGTGCATCTCTTTATTGAATATTTGCATGAAACTTGTGCAAGCTGTCTGATTATCTCAAAAAATTATTTTAATCACTTTTAGCAATGATGCACCACTGATTTGCCGCTCCTGCATAATACTTGTGCACTGGTGCAAAAATGCTATATCACAATAACTGGTAATGTTAGTAATTGTAATAATAATATTTACATTTTTCCATTAAGACACAAAATCTCTGATGTTTTATAGCATAACTATCAAAAACAAATGAAGAAAATGTAAAATGTTTTACCTCCGTCCCTTTTCTTTGATTTTGTTTGCTGCATTTCGTCGTTGGGATTTCACGGTGTAGTCACAGAAAGAAGGTGGTTTTGTTTGAGAACTTCAGGGACTCTTTGCTTTTTGCGGATGATGTGATTCTGTTGACCTCGGGAGGCCGTGACCTTTTGGGTGCATCAGAGCGGTTCACAGCTGAGTGTCCAGTGGATGGGATGAGAGTCAGCAGGTTACAGCAATTGGAACTGTGTCAAGCAAGAATGGAGAGGATGTTGGTCTCAGCACCAGAAGTACTTTCTAAACCTGTTCAACTTCCTGGTGGAATCAAGATTTTTTCCGTCATCTTATCTGAATGAACTGAGCTTCATCGTCTGCTGATGTAAAGTTTATATTCCTTATAAATATCATTCCTTTCTGTGGAAAACAAGACTGTGATGTATATGATGCTGCATGCATTGGGACAGGGATCTCTATGCCTAACCAGCATCCTATGCAGCATTTTCTTTGAATCATTAATAAGCTTTCGTTTATCCAACATTAGTATGTTTTTACAAGTCTGTACTACAGAGTTTCTTAATTTGGGTAGCGCTGAAACGATTCCTCGAATGATTTGAGTACCTCGATTATTCAAATTCCTCAAGAAAAATCAATTTGCCTCACAGCTTCATTAAAATTTGTTTTATTATGTAGCTCACTGTGTTCCACCCGGATCATTGTTTGTGGAGGGCTACGCTCTTATTTTCGCTTATGAGTTGTTGTGAAGTGCTAGCAGGATGGTGTTGAACAAGTTCAGGTTGAGTTTGTCAGGCTCAAGGATTGTTGAATTTTGCGGCATGATAGTTGGACTACGATAACTTTTGTGCTTTCGGAATCACATCATCACGGTTTTAGAGAGAGAAGATTCCTCGATTAATCATAAAAATATTCTATAGAGTACTCGATTACTAGAATATTATTTTTCAACAAGCCCTAATTTTGGGAGATCTTTGATTGACCACCGATCTTATTTGCCTCCACAACGGTCTGAAAATCAGCAAGTCTGCTTTTGCTCTCCTATGAGAGAAAGCTCAGGGTTCCCCACAGAAAACTAACTTGGCCAGGTGTGAGGGGAGCGTGGGCAGTTTTCACATGTGGTTTTGAGTTAAATGTTTAAGGTTGATAGGAAAAAGCAAACACAAAATATACAGTCGTCACTTTATTCGCTTACAGAGTTCAGGTGAATAAAGAAAGGCCTGACTTCAATTAATGCAGCAAAATATTCCTGTACAACATGAATTAGAATTGTTTTCTAATAAATTGTGGAACACACTGAAAATTAAATCCGACCAGGTGAGTATTTTGCGTTCAAACTTCCAGAATGTTTTGAAGAAACTGAATCTGTAAAAAAAAAAAAACTGGAGAACTTGAAATTTTTGCACCAAACCACAGTGATGATGGGTTGTGGGTTGGATCAAACATCTGGCTTTAGATGTGTAGCATCTGGCAGGTAATGAAAAACAAAGTGCTGCGAGTTGAAAGCCATTTGAAGTGTTTTACTTCAGCTGTGCCTTAGCCCGATCCAGCCGAGTAAAGCCATTGTATTCAGCCAAGTATTTAAGTTTTTAAAGCATTTATGTGTAATCAAATTGGCGGTATTAAACAAATCTCTGCAATTACCGGGTTCTGAAAAGAGCTACTTAAAGACATTAAAAGTAGTGATATTTCTTTTAATAATTACACACTGCAGACATGTTGACGCGGCTTTGCCATGACTCTACTGGCAGAAGTATTTCAGCAGTGATAATGTTGAAGTTTAGGAGTTAAATGCACTCAGTGACCCTATTTGGATCAATAAGAAATGCTGTCATTGAGACGCTAAGTCAGGACATTTCACTTTTTGGACTTCCAAGAATAGGTGTTTAGAATCCTCAGTCAAACAGCATGTCCAAACATGGATACTTTTGCAAAATTAAGATTTTTTACCACATTTGTTTCCTCCACCGCCCTAATTTTTTTAAAAAAATTCTCTTAAAAATCTCTGTTTACGGTGTATTGTAGGTGTTGTCTGGATACCTGGAGGTTATTAGAAACCGGAGCTGCCCACTCCGGCTCTGTTAGCTAGTAACCACAACAATAATGGAGCCATTTTTATAGATTTTTATTTGTCCTTCACACTTTGTATTAACTGTCTCAACTGACTGCCAGACGTAAACAAAAACGTGTAAAAGACTGAAGCGAAACAGAACAGGAACGAGATTTCGAGAACAAAATTTTTTTTTAAGTATTTGTCTTGATGACCAGTCAGAGGAAATTGGACCAATCCATTATCTGTCTGTTTTATTAGTGCATCTCTATTGAAAAAAAAAGTTTGCTTGCTTTTATATTAGAAGCAGGAATAAAAAATTAGTATAATGTCCAGAGTAGTGAGTCGTGTTACTGGGTCTTTAACCTAAAGATTCTGAATACTGCTGGTACTTTTTCCTATTGAGTATTAATTTTAGCAGTGGCTTCTTGGTAGGACTAATGTCCGAACTGATTTCTCCTCCTAATCCAGTTAGGAAATGATTTGAAGTCAACATAGTAAATAATTAAGATACTTTATGAAGACAAATATTATTAAGGGCTAAATTAGCTAAAAGTTAAATTTCTGCTCAACTTTTTTTTATCTGTGTCAACATCTAATACTGACTCAGTCTTCTAAATGTGAAAAGTAACTAGACAGACTCATATATGATCATCAGGGTTTCTCCCAGCGACAGGCCAGGCTTTACTTGCCCTCCCACCAGGCTAAATGTTGCTTGATTGTGTGTTGGTTTTTTTAAAAACAACAAATAAAAAAACTTTTTTTTTTTAAAAAGTGTTTTTTTTGTGTGTATTTTAATAAGCTGGATTGCAAGCTTCTCTGCTACACTGAGCATTTCACTGGCAGAATAATTCCTGAAAGACGAGTTTATAGTCGATGCATTGAACAGGGTATGAAGGCGGGAGCGCTCACCAATCTCACTGCTGGCGCCTCTGCGCGCTGCATGGGCTAGGTCTAAATGTGGGAGTTTTTCCCCATCAAGTAAATTTATTTTAATGATGTTTTTTTATTTGTTGTTTTTAAGACTATATGGTTATGGGTTTAAGTGTTGTTGGCAATGTCTTCCAGGGACATAATTACCAAGTAATTTTTTACATTTCCTTTCAACTTAATATCTTATAATACAAGAACATGGCGGTCCGTCTCGGCGCCCCGATTACCAGGCTTACCAAATTTTCTGGGATAACCCTGATGGTGTAGCATCTTAACTCTGAACAAACAACAGGCTAAATTTTGTATAATCTGAACTTTTTAGAATCAGTTAATGACACCAGAGGCTTTTCTACCTAAAAGTACTTAAGCACACTGGTAGAATGAAATAATCTTGGCCACAAACAAAAAATGTACCAAGAAATCCAAGTTCGGCTGGAATCACACCACCAAGCAATCCCCTTTATCTGGCGATCAGCAAAATCTTACACATATGAATGTTCTTAAATCTGACGCAGTAAACATCACGTTTATTAACATTAAAACAGCAGCAGCAACCACACACCCCGAAGTGCAGCTATTGTAGCTACACTTCAGGGACTTTCTCAGCAGCGCCCAGAAGAGAAATGGCAGCAGTCAGTTGCTGGTTGATTGAAAGCATTGACTTTCCAAAATGGTGAATTCTTGGTAAAATCATCACTCTTTGATCAATTTCACTTCGTTTTAACACAGAATTGGCTGGCTGGGGTTGGTCTTAGCCTTTTGGTAGCGTGTTAGAAAAAGAGATTGAGTTTGGTCAGTGTCACCATCTCTCGCAGCATCTGCTGGCCGTTTCTTGCCACCATGTTTTTTTTGGTTCTTGCACATAAAGAGGATTCCTTTATATTTTGTCCTGCCTAAAAAGCCCTGATCTGTTTTCCAAATGGAGAGAGGCGGCTCTGAATGAGCTAAACCCCAAACCTGTGATGAAAGAATCAGAGGCAAGGTCAGCTTTGCACAAGTCTGGCGCTGGAGAAATTCAAATAATAATTGCCCCATTTCACATGGCAGTCCAAACTAGGCACTTTTGCACATTTTAAAAGTCAATGAATAAATAATAAGTGATTGTCCGCTTTCCAGATTCCTCACCTACTGCCCCAGTAAGAGGATCTCAGCTGACGAGGCTTTGAAGCACGAGTACTTCAGGGAGACGCCTCTCCCGATCGACCCCTCCATGTTCCCCACCTGGCCGGCCAAGAGCGAGCAGCAGAGGGTGAAGAGAGGCACCAGCCCTCGTCCGCCCGAGGGAGGCCTGGGCTACAGTCAACTGGTAATGACATTAGGCTCCACTTTCTCCATTACACACAGCTACCAGGCTTTCTTAGTGCTGTCTGTGGTAAATAGATTACAGACCCTCGAGCTTCTGCTTTGTGTCCGACTATTTCCTCCTTGTGTTTTCCAAGATGTGCTCCCTGAAGTTGCTAATGTTTTCTGCAGCGGTCCCGCTTGCCCATTAGGATATTATTGAAACTTTTCAGCAGCAGTTTCAGTATTTTCCACCTTCCCGTACAAAACGGAGCGTGCCAAAAAGCTGTTGGTTGTTATTCCAGTTTTATTCTCGAGAAACGCCCAAACCCACAAAGCCACCGAAGCCGGAATGATTGATAACTGTGTTAATAATTAGCGTTCTCTTGCCTGATTCCTTGGATTAACAATAAAAGTGTCTTGAAAAATAATTCCAGTGTAATTTATAATGGTCTGTGCTAAACCCTAGCAAAAGTATTTAATTTGCGTACTACTTTCCAGATACAAAATACCAACTTTATGGTATTTATTTGGATTTTTTTTTTGCAATTGATCAACTCAGTCATCTTTCCGCACTTAAGGAAAATATTATGCTGATTAGGCAGGGTAATTATATTGTATTGAAAATGTCTAATTCTACTTTATGAACCATTTGAAAGAAGATTTGTTGCAGTTTGTTTTTCACATGTTTGGTGAAGGTATTAATGTTTTAGTCCATTTCAGTTTCTGAACAAATTAAAATTGAGTTGTTTTTACATGTTTGACTGAGTTTGTGAAGCTATTGCTGTATAAAAGTGTGCTGTCCTGATTCAGAATGACCAAATATATTTGTAGTTCGGTACATTTATGTTTAAGTAAAAAAAAAAAATGTTGTAAGTCAATTTAACAATTTTCTGTATCAGAAAGATATCTGCCGATACTAAACCTCAGCTATTGGTATCAGAAATGAAAAAAGTGGATCGGTACTTCCCTAACTTTAATGCACTCAGTTCAGCACATCCCAGACTGTACGACAGAATAATAAGGTCAAGGCTAAGAAAAAAAAATTATTTACAAGAGTAAAGTCTTGTGATAAAGTCGTACGACTTTTGAAATAATACTAGAAGAAAGTTGTAATAACACAGGAAAACAGTCATATGACAATAAAATCTGAATAATATAAGAATAAACTTTAAACAAGGAATGTTATGAAATTGGACTTTTACAAATCGGTTTTACAAATTTTTTAACTCATTTAAATCAAATTATCCTCAGTAGTTGAACTTTGAAATGATTGAGCCAAGTATGTCTATTTTGAAGAAGAAATCACGGACCTGACGATCTGGTCACGTCACATCTGGGCAACTATCCAAGCTTTGCTCTCATCTAAACAATTTTTTCTTCTAAATTTACGACTTTCTTCTGGTATTTTGTGCCTTTGTTCTGCTAACATTGTGTCTTTATTCTTGTAATTACACACAAAAAAGGAAAATCTCTTGGCCTCAAATGCTCCATCCCAAGACCGCGATATGATCAAATAAAAATTTAGAGTCCATAACCAGACCAAAACCTCGGAA
The DNA here is from genome assembly GCF_027474105.1 of Poeciliopsis prolifica. Lineage (NCBI taxonomy): Eukaryota > Metazoa > Chordata > Actinopteri > Cyprinodontiformes > Poeciliidae > Poeciliopsis > Poeciliopsis prolifica. The sequence goes on from NW_026562402.1 coordinate 5,196,564, forward strand.
AGTTGGTTTTGACACCGATATTGTGCAAACACAGATGGCACACTTCTCCAAATGTTATTTATAAAACATTTCTATTCCTTCCACTTCACAGTCCTGCTATACTTTGAGGCCTAAAGTCCAATGTGGTTGAGACGTGGGCAAAATGTGGAGATAAAATAAAGACGTACGAGTTATTTTATTTTTTTATCATATAACAAAGAAACGTAAAACAATTGCATTTGTTTTCTTTTTAACACCAGGGTGACGACGACCTGAAAGACACTGGTTTCCACCTGACGACCAGCAACCTCGGCGTGTCTGCTGTTGGGCCCGGGTTCAGCCTCAAATTCTGATCGGAAAACCCAGCCGGGACGTTTCTCTGCCTCGCTTGAGAGGAGCAAAGCAACAAGTTCTGGGACTTGTTTGTTTGAAGCCAGCTGGCTTTGCCGCTGCAGACCAGCTTGGCGTCTGCTGCACAACAACTGATCTCAGAAACTCAGGACTGTCCAACAGCAGGACTCATTTTAGTTGGAAGACTTCTCATTTCTGTGAATTCAACATTTCAGGAGTGACTGTTTCTGCTCCTCAACAGGAATGAATCACTTAGAAGTTTAGATCTCATGTTGGACCCTTTTTTCAATTTTTAAATGCTTCCCTGACTTACCTGAGCTGCTGTATAATTATACATACTTGCCATATTCAGAAATTTACTGCCGACATGACGTTAGGTTGACTGCTTTTGTAAGAAATAAAATGTGAAACTTTGCTCTGTCTGCTGTATTTGTAAATTCTGCCCATCTTGCACAAACACAGGAAAATTAAACCTTGCAGAAGTCCAGTATTTAACTAAACAGTTGAACTCAGAAAACAAAAGTTGATTCGTACACTTTGCCTCAATTGTTTTTGTCTTCCAAGTAAAAAAAACAAACAATAACAAAAAAACATGACTCTGCCTTTGTTTAGTAACCAGCTTGATGGCATTATATTTAAACCAATAAATTTTCTGATTGGGAGCCAAAGAAAAATAAACAGTCTCGCTTCGGTTCCCGCGAGCTGCGGCTCCCCCTCTCACCCCTCCGCTTGTCCTGGTTCCTCTGCAGACAGCCGTAAATGGAAAAATTCATTAATCAGTTTTATCTGTCCCCTGCCTCCGCCGCAGCCCCTTCTGCAGATTATTACACCTGATGTGTTGAATGAGCTTGGAAAGAGGCGCAAGTGGGGCTGGCTGCGGAGTCCCTGGAGGCAGACTGCTGGCCTCGCCGTCAGGCTAGTAAAGTAAAGCTAGACGTCTGAGATGTTCCATGTGCGGTTTTAAGGTCCAGATATCTCCAAAGGCCGCTCATTTTTCGCTTCAGTGGCTCAGTTTGGTGGGTGTGTAATTACGCTGCATCAGAGAAAACGGCTTCTGTGACTTTTTGGGGGCGCTGAAAAGGAAACCTCATCAACCGTGTGTTGATTTACTTTTGATTGGAGTGGGGGAGGTTTATTTATTTTAAATAAGGATTAATATTTTATTGTATTTTTCTTTTTAAACAAATCAGCTCTTTTCCCTCTGATTGTGTTGAATTATCTTTCACAGTAACAGGTTTTGTCTTTTAATGCTGGGCTCTGCTGGAACTTTGGAGAAGCAAAAAAATTTGATCAGAAGGTGGAAAAAAACTCCCAACAAAAATCACACTTAAAATCAATTCTCACAACTTGCTGTTAGGTTAAAGGGAGCGCTTAAGGACGCCGAAGTGGACAAATCGTGCAAGGAGAAGAAAATTACTGATCTTGAGAGGCAAATCAAGTCTCCAAATATCCAGAAGCATCCAGAAGATGTGATGTTAAAAACCTCCATAAGCCTTTTACCCTGTGTGCAGTTCCGGAAAGACCCAATTCTGATCTCTTGGGTTTTCTGGCAGAATTTGGATTTAAAATCTGGTATTTCTCAGATTCCATGATTCCATTTCAATAAAATGAAAAGTTGCTTCAAACAAAAGAAAAAAAAGCTTTTCACTGTTGGGTAGTATAAACCATTTATTGTTTGCATGTACAAAAATTGATTTACAAAATGTCAATGAAAGGCAGATAGGTTTTATGGCTGATACAAGATTCTTTTTCTATTTCAAATTTGAAAGATGTGCCCTAGAGTCCTCTGCGGCTTTCGAGGCCATCAGAAGCGCACGCGTACCCGCCATGAGTAGTTTGTGAGAACTTTGTCCCTTTTCTTTACGATGCAAGTGTACGTGCCTTCGTTGATGGCGTTGGCCACGATGGTGATGTGGTCGTCTTTCAGGGAGATGTAGTTTGGGTGAGAGTGCTCCAGCAGCTCCCCGTCTTTGTACCAGCTGAAACAAGAAGGCAGACGCTGTTCGAGTACCGAGTCGTCACTGCAGCCGCAGGGCGAGTGATGACGCGTCCCGTGAACTTACTATATATTGCCTCTCTTTGACGCGATTTTCTTCCCACAGCGAAAAGTTAGCTTCTTTCCCTCAGTGACCAGCTTGTGTTTGGTCCTGGGTGGAGTGGGTGTGGGGGCAGGAGTGGGGAAAGGAAATTCTGTAACGGGAATGAACACATTAGAGGGAAATGTGATGTGGATATCTAATCAAACCTTTTGAACGATTCTTTTGATTCTTTTAAGATTCTTTAAGAGGAACGGCCAATAATGGTCGTTCCTCTCTGCAAGCCGATTTGTTGACTTCATTTTCATATCTCACCACAAATTCTTGATTCTCACAAAATTATTGTTTGATGTGAACCACAACCATTGTAGATTACATGTCATGGCCACACGAGACGGAAAACCTCCAACCTGAAGTTTCAAGTCTTCAGCAGCCACCAACCATCTTTCAATCCCACTTTTAATACGATAAATTTCTTCTTGCTCCTTTTCAAAACGACCAGATTTGTGGACTGCTCAACAAATACTCGACCTGCTAAAGCTGGCCTAGCTCTAGCTGTGGACCTCTGCTTCTTCATCACATCTTGGCTGCCTCTCTGATTAATCCTCTTCGAGCTCCAGACTTTCAGTTTATATGAACAGCTGTTGGCACATCTACTGTTGTGCCATTCTCTTTCCATTCCCGGCTAATGGACTGAGCAGTGCTTGGTGAGATATCCAAACTTTTGGATATCGTTTTACCACCTAATCTGTTTTATCTGTGGGCTGTCTCCAGTCTTTATGATGCTTGCTTAAAGAGCTGAACAGCTGCATTTCTGCTACCACTAAATGGCACATAAATAGACTCTGTGTAGTAATTAGGTGTAAGTCACTGGTCAATGAATTATTGTAGGGTTGATCAACTTAGGTTTAATTGACAAGTGGTCATTTTCTTAAAAACCTGAGATTTCTCTGGAATCCAGAGGGCCAACCGTCTTTCAAAAGCATGAAGGGCCGAACGTTTCACAATATGCAAAATTAATTTAAAAAAACAAACAAAACAAAAGCATTATTTATGTGTCAGTCGAATTAAATACTTAGTAAATGAACAGGAAATTGTAGTTTTCTCTTATTATTAAATGTAGACATTAGTAAAATATAACAAAACAAGAATCTATTCGATTGCTGAACAGAAATAAAACATAAGTAAATAAATATGCGAAACATTTAATTCTCCATGAACAGAGATGTTCATACAGTAGGATCTATAGTTACTCTTGAAGGAATGCTAAAACTTCCCTCCATGAAATCCTTCAACTTGTGACAGAACCCCAAAATCAGCCTGTGTTTTTTGCCGCCATGTTTTTTCTTTCAATGTTAAGTTTTTTCCTGTCGCAGCACATCGCTAATTTTCGAATGAGAAATCGACGGCGCTCCACCCAGCAGCTCGGCTGAATCGGCACCGTCGAGCCGTGACATAAGGAGTTTGCCGAGTGTTTGCATTTCACAGCAGAACCGCAAAAAGAGCATTTTTCATCCCGCACTGGCTTCTGCTTGGACCATTTCTCTTTCCCGTTCTGGTCTAAGTGGACGTTATTAGTTAATCGACTGGAACTAACTTTAACCTAATAAACCATTCGACAATTAGCCGCAAGTCAATTCATTGTTTGCAGTAGATTTTGTTTCAGCAAATCTAAACTAGTCCAAAATAGAAGATGGGAATCTTCAGCTTCACAAATCTGTGGGCCCTTTGTGTTGGTCTGTCACACGAAATCCCAATGCTATTAAGACATATTGTGAAAAAAATTGTTTCATCTCAGTTCCATTAGCAATATAAAAATACAACATTGTTCCTCGATAAGCACCTCCACTAAAACCCGATCATCATAAATGTCATGATCCAGCCCTCATCTGAGAGAGTGATGCTGACCTGTCAGGGATTCTGTCATTTTAACATCTCCCATCTGGCTTCTGACAAACACCACAGAGCAGTCTGTGATCAGTTCTTAGGCTGCTTAACCCTCCTCTTGTCTTCGGGTCATTTTGACCCGAAGACAAGAGGAGGTTATTCTTATTTTTTTCGTCAAGTTCACATTTGAATTGCTCCAGCAGAAATTCCATCTGAGTTGTGAACACTGTAGGTCTGATTCAGGACTGTTAGATTTCAAGTTTCTGTATGCAGTTGCAATTAAAAAAATGTTTTATAAGGGCTTGTCCTCGGGTCATGTCAACCCGAGGGCAACAGGAGGGGGGGGAATTTGAAAAGATATCAGTTTTACGGAGATCAGTGATGCCATTCCATACTGTTTGCCTGTCCAGCTGTAATTTCCTTAGTCTTCCGGTCAGTCTGACCTGAGGCCTGGGTTTGGTTATCTTTATTTCTTTTGTAAAGTTCACATTTGGATTGCTTGAGCCTAAACTTCCCCCTGAGTTGTGCACACCATAGTTCTGATGCAGGACTGTTAGATTAAAGTTTCTGTATGCAGCTGCAATTGAAAAACATATTTTTTAAGGGCTTGTCCTCGGTCGACATAAGCCGAGGACAACAGGAGGGTTAAGAGCCCCTCATTTTCTCGTTAATGCCGCAAAAATCCCAATTGACCCTGTGCGTCTCTAACCCTCAAGCCACAGTCTGAAATTCCAGCGGTTTGGAGTCGCTCTGGAATTTTCCACAGCCGTACAGCGTCTCTGAAATCAACAATGAGGAACAGACTCCTGCAGGCCAGAAATCGTATCCTCGCGCTTGTCTCCGAACTGTCCCCCCGTTGCCGACAAAACCCACTGCGAAGCCAAGAAATGCGAGGGTTGTGATAGTTTAGAGGGGCCGTTTCCTGTTGTGCAAGAGGAGCATCCCTAAAGAGGCGCCCAGACTGCTGATGTGGTGGACTGCACGCGAAGCAGGTCCCTTTGGGTGGCAGCCAACAGGTACCAACTCGATGAAAGGCTTTTCCTTCAGTAGAAATACGCTTTAATTCCCTCTTAAATCACACACTTAGAAAAACTCCATCACAGCTCTATGAGGTTGGACCTGTTGGCTCCAGCTGTTTCATTGGCAAACGGTTCACAGCAGCTCTTTACGCTGTGAAAGCTTTCTCTCTCTCTCTCTCTCTCTTTTTTTTTTTCTTTTTTTTGCTGCTGCTGCTGCTCTCGGCTGCCTTACCGTAACAGAAATCACAGCTGGAAGGGCAGTGCCTCTGCATGAGCCTGCGCTTGCTGTCGCAATAGCCTTTCCGAGCCCAGGAAGGACAGATAAATAAGCGATCCAAACACCCTGGAAGAAAGAGCGGGGAGGTTAGAGGGTGGATTTAGGAGGAGCAGAACCAGACAGCAGTTCTCAGTCAGCAGCAAAAAGAAAAGCTGGATCCCCGATCAATTTTTTTTTTTGTGCCAACAGAAATGAGTCACTGTCATGCACACTAATGATGACTCATGAGTTTATACAATGTGCATTAATGCCACGTTGGCTGTCAGCGTCAAAGACCAACTCGGTGGTCTGTTTTCCCTTTGGTTCTGATCCAAAAATGTGTCACTGTCTGTTACTTAACCAGTTTCTAACCTGTTTGTCTTTCTGTAATTCCTCCAATTCCAGGATCAGAGTACAAAATGTCTCAGCATTTTTTTTTTGTCATTCACAGATGAAATTGATGGTTTTATTCAAATTCCTCCCTTCCTTGGCCTGCAACCCCAGCGGATTTTTGGACTAATAAGAGGGTTCAGTCTCTCGTGTCAGATGAGCTGGGATTTTGAAGGACAGATCTCAGACAGATCTCTTTTTGGTGTTTAAAACAGCAGAGATGATTAATCAGTTCTGTAAGACGTACTGTGTGTAAAACCAGGCAAAAGACGGCAATGGTGAGGAAATCAAATATTTCTTCCAAGTAAGTTATTACCAGGCACTACTTGGTAATAACTTAGTGCTTCTAATGTCTGAGATTTTTATGTTGTTGGAAAACTAGACACACTGCTAAGGCTCCAGTTACTTAAGAACGTCTTAGATGATTTACCAATGCACCAGTGTAGGTCTATTGCAGGGCAGGTGCATCTTACGTAAATACATTTTAAAGAAAAAAATCATTAACAATAACTTATTTGATCTAAAACAGAAAGAGAGGAATGATTCCTTCCACTGATAAAAAAACAATTTCATTTACAAATAAGTGTTTATTCTGCACAACGTTTTGCTTGTTTGTCATTTTGCTTCGTACAGATTGACACTCGCAAAACGTTCATATGAATAAGTCTGGCTGTCTGCTCTTTTAACTAGCCTACACGCCGCTGCTTTACAAATATGTAAATATGATTTAATAACTGTTGATTCTTTTGGTTTTCTTGCCATGACTGTCTAAGCTTTTTCAAACAATTCGGTCTTTTGTAACAGAGCATAAGGTGAATGCTTACATTTTTTATTATTCAAATTTAAATACCATCAATTTAAAAGGATCACATTCTTAAAAAATGCTGCAAACTCACAAAGTATAAACTATATATAATTATATACATATATATAAATATATATATATATTATATCTTTATATTTTATCTCCTTTTTGAATTTTTGCAGTTGAGTAAATGACAGCACTTGCACACCCGCAGCTCCAACAGGGATGTCTCAAACGTACCATAGAGACGGTGCAAACCCCAGACCTCATCCTGCGTGATCTGCTTGCGTCCTGTCAGCGTAGCATTCAGGTGCATTATAGCCTTCGGATCCATGGAGTGCATGAGTCCGAGGACGTGGCCGATTTCATGCGTTGCCACGTGGACGATGTCTGTCAGCCAAACCCCTGCAACACAAACACAACTGCTATCGCCGTTCTCTTAACTGATTGTCTGTGGGTACAAAAAATAAATCTTCCTGCCTTTCTTCCAGCTGAAGCGCATGTCTCCTAGAATCCAGTATTCGTGGTCATCAAAGTGGATCTCGCCCGTTGGAGGGAAGAAGGCGTGTGCCAGTTCACCCGTGATGCCGTCAAAGCAGTGGTGCAGGTAGGACTGCCAGCAGTCCGTGTGGTTGACCGGGTAGAATCCTGCCAGGACAGAGAGAAGAATGCAGACCTCTCAGTCAAGGAGGGAAGCCCTCACCCCATTGTTTGTGTGCTCTGTGCAGACTGCAGATGGGAAGTGATGAATTACCAAAGACAGAGAGCTCTTTGCTAAAGCCTCATCCTGCAGCATGACAACCATGCCTCTCCTTGTCACTGAGAATTTATGCTCGGCTCTTGACTTTCGTCCCAGAAGTACGAATAAAGCATAATTCACATCGCTTTGCTATGGAAGTTGTCAAGCATTTACAGTTTTTTTTCTCCTTGCAGAATTATGAATCGTGCTGAATATAAGCTTTGTGCCCCAGGCTCGGCACACGGCAATTTAAGGAAAAGCAACAGCAAAGCAGAACTCTGGACCGGGGCGCCAAGCAACATCTGTTGGAGACAGCAGCATGCAGGCAGAGCAAGCACCCACCAATCTTAATGTCTGCCTCCTCGTCAGCTGGCACCTCTCTGAACGAGAACGGGGAAACGTCACTCCACAGGCCAAAAGCCCTGGCAATGCCTCGACGCGTGTCGCTGGCATTTATCAGGTTTGTAGGAAAAGACAGCAACCTGTTGGGAAGCAGCGTGCCGTTAGTACTGATCTCTGTAAGTATTTCTCTCTGCAGCTGAGGAGTCAGCAAAAAAATAAAAAAAATCTATATATATATATATATATAAAAGAAAAGAAAAACACAGCAGCTACTGTTCAGTAGCACACAAATTCCCACAAGTGTTGCTGAGTACAGCTCCATTACTTCATCTTCTTGAGTATCTCAGCCAGGGTTTGATCTGTGCAGGAACTTTTAATGAGGGTTACGTGTTGATCAGATTGTCTGTAGTCTTTTTGTAGGGATTTTTAGATCACCGCAGTTGGTGAAATTCAGTGTTGGCTTTTCTAATTCAGTCTCACTGAAGAGTTTATGGGCTGAAATTGTTGATTCCATTCGGAATAAACAATTTCTTTTAACCACATCAACAGATGTCCGATTTAAGTACCTTTAGAAATGTTTTGAATATTTGCAAAGGCAGACTTTGACTAAAACGAAAGTATTTCTATTGTCCCGCTGAAACCAACGTGACTGTGATATGCGCATTGCTTCGAGTAAATTTGTATTTATTCATCACTTTCTGCAAACTGCAATAAGCTGTTTTGCAAATTGTGCTAATTTTACTAAGGTAGTGTTATTAGCAACACTCAAGACCAGTAAGGAGACCACATTATCTAGTCTTGGTCTTATCTAAATCACAACTGCATTTCTACTTTTTCTTATGTCAGCCACAAACCTGATGATCTCAGGAATCTCAGAACTGTTTTTTTTTATCTTGTGACTAGCTTGCCAGATTCATTGAACAAGTAGCGCCATGTAGCTGAGGGTCTGCTGACATACAAGTGTGGGTTCCCTTAAATGTTGTGGCATTGCATCTGTCTGAGGAAGTACCAGATCCTCAGATACAACAGATGTGTTTCCTCTCAATGTTTGTATGAACAGCTGCATTGTTATGAACAGAGCAATGATCATGCAAATTGTGTCCCATAAGTTTTTTCTTCCTCCACTTTGGTCTTGGTGTTAATGTCACCGCTCTCAAAGTCCTGCTGTGCTCGTGTCTACTTAATGGTGCTAGTAAGGGAAAAGTGTGTGAGTAAATACTTATAAGTTAGCTTGAATTTGTCCCATTTGAGCTGCTCTGGGGTCAGGGTGTAGCGCTTGTTCCTGGACAGGTGGAGGACTTGTGAGCGGGCCTCTTTGCGGATCCCGATGACCAACATGGTGGTGTGAGCTTCTTCCTTGGACAAAGCAAAAACCTTTAATGTTTCACATTACAGATTGCGAAGTGAGGACAGAGTTTGCGGAGTTTGAGGTCAAAGTGAGCACCTTCGGCTTCACGCCGTATTAAAGATCTAGTTCAGACATTTTGAAGTGGATTCCTGTTAAAGGTGAGGTGGGTTCCAGTGCAGCTGTCTCTGTGTGGCCCGTTGCTATTTGATCAACAGCTGGTATAACCAGGGTCTCCCACCCTTCTCATTCATTTACTGCTGGAGAGAAACTCCAGCTCCCTTATTCCCTGCACAGTGGATCTAACAGCAAAATGGGGAAGATGCTTGATCAAAAACTTTATTGGTTTCAATGGTCTCCTAGATTGAAGTTGTCAAAAATATTGAGCCATGCCTCCATATTATTGAATTTGGGTATTCCAATCACAACAAAATGCAGACTGCTTCAACAAGCGTCAGTGAAAGAATGGGTTGCTCTTGAGCTCAGTAAATTTCAGTCCAGTAACTTGATAGGATGCCATCTGTGCAATAAATCCACTTGTGAAATTTCCTCCAAACTAAATATTCCACAGTCAATTGTTAGTGGTAATATAACAAAGTGGAAGTTACTGGGAACAGCAGCAAGTGAGTCTTGAAGTGGTAGAGCACTTAAAATCACAGAGTGGGATCAGCAGATGCTGAGGCGCGTAGTGCCCAGACTCAGCAGACAGACTTTCAAACTTTATTTGGCCTTTGGATTAGAACTGTGACTAAAAAGCTTCATGCAATGGGTTTCCATGGCAGAGCAGCTGCATCCAAACCTTACATCACCAGTCACAATGCAGCGTGTTGGGAGCAATGGTTTGAGCCACTACTGGACTGGACTCTGAAGCGGTGGAGATGAGCTTTGGAGCAATGAATCATTCCTCATTTGGGAACTGAATGGATGAATCTGACGTTGGCAGCTGCCAGTAAAACTCCCATTTACGACTGCATTGTGTCAAATGTGAGGGACATGCTGCTCTCAGCATGAGCTTTCCTAAATAAATTATTGTTCTATCAACCTTCCAGACCACTCAGGTTTTCTGGATCTGGTCTGCTCTCCATCCCCACAACCGAACTCGGAGCAGCAGCATTCAGCTTTATGCTCCACTAATCTGTAACAAACTTCCAGAAAACTACACAACTTCTGACAAAATGTAATGTTTATCGCTTGTTTGATAATTGGTAACTGTGACGCCTTTATGATGTAAAGTTCTTGGAACCATCTTGTTGCTCAAAAGTGCCACACAAGTAAACTTGACCTAAATCTTGCATATATTGGCTTAATTTGACAGCAATATGATTTGCTCCATTTAGCTTTAGATGTGAGCAGATGTTGGTCAGACTGTCTGGGCGAGTTTTAAACGTTTATTCTAAATGCCCGGTCCATTACCTGGTGGTGAGCTGGCTGACAGAGGGCGACTGCACCGTTCGATTCCCTTTCTTATAGAAACACAAATTCCGCTATTTAGAAAAATCATATGCTGTGAAAAACACAAGGAGCCCCACATATCACTTTTATTAAGATTACATTGTGAAGTATATTATTTTAGCAGCACTTGAAAGGATTGCTGCTTTTCTGTTTCACGTAAATGCAATTGGATTGTGGTTAACATTTTAGTTTGATATTTTCGTATAAATGCTGTGCTAATTTTACTAAGGTAGTGTTATTAAAACTTATACAATGTTTGACCTGCAGCATTCTAAGAACATCAGGCTGCAGACTCAGTCGAAGAGCTGGCTTGTCTCACTACAGAACTACAGTACATTTTATGAAAAATACTACATTTTCTTCATGTGTGTCATTACATCATCGTGGAGTATGTCAAAAACTTCGCCTGTCGCCGCTTGTTCTGTAGCAGTACCTGTCTGGGGTTAAATGGTATGACTCGATGCCAAATGCAAACTACAGCACCCTTTATTTTGCATTCCACACCTTATCCTCTGGATCCTGTTCCGGATCCGCCCTGTCATGAGTAATATATTACTTCCTTTTCAAAATACTGGTGAAACAGAGGCAGGCGCATTCTGTTGGGAAGCTTGATAATGTCTCTCACTCGACTTTCAAAGAATGCTCCTTTCCTTCCAAGTTACATCCCCAATATGCTCTACTGACCTCCGCTGACACACCACAGTCATGCACTCGGTGACTTATGAGGTGTCTGATGTTTTCAGGCCAGCGCAGCGCTCTCCCTCTCTCCATGTGCCGTGTCACTGCACATTGACACTCACGCTTTGGCTCAAATGAAGATGAATTGGGGGAACTGCGAGGACCGAAGGAGGCTCTCTCTAGACTAAACCTTGAAGCCGTGAGTGAACTCGCAGACCAAAACATGCGGGGAGACGTCTCTGAGGACTCCGGAGGGAGTCTGGAATAGTTTAGGCTCAAACTACTAAACAAGGGATTATGATTTTCATTCTTCATCTCCAACACACACACACACACACACACACACACACACACACACACACACACACACACACACACACACACACACACACACACACACACACACACACACAAATCCTTTTTTTTTTCAGCAAATGCTGCATTTTGAATATAATTAAAAACATTGTCTGTTTGTTGAATGATGTACATATGAGTTCCTTGAAATTTTGTTTTTTTTTTCCTTCACATTTTGTCATGCTGCAACCACATAATAAACATTTACCACTGGGGTTTTCTGGGATAGACTAACACAAATCAAAACATAAGTACAAAGTCAAGGGTAAATTTACGTGGTTTTCCAAAATGTTTTAGAACAAATAAATCTGACAAGTGTGTCATCTCACAACAACAAATTTTCCGTTGAGATCAAATAAAGTATTTTTTTGGGCTCCAATTGAATTCCGTTTTTTAAGCTCTCTTTTCCAAAGTATCGCAAAATAACATTTGGAGCGGCCAACTTCAACCCCACCAAGAGCAAAACGGATCTAGCCTGTAGGGAAAGGTGGCAAGTAGAAAAGTCGCAGTTGAAAGAAAGTAAGAAGAAGTCCTGCTTTCAGTTTGCCTCAGTGAAAGAAATGTAGGAAGATGCTCTGGTCAGATAAGACCAATACAACATACTGTCTGAGGTGGAGCACTAGCACTTCATATTATCCTGAACACGCCATCCCCACTGAGAAATATGGTGGCTGCATCATCCTTTGTGAAAGATTTATTCTTTTTTTTGTTCTTCAAGAAGGCCAGGAAAGCTGCTAAAAGTTTAGGAGACACCGACTCTAAAAATACGACGTCTGCTGTGAATTTTTTTTTAGATCAAAGCAAATTTATGGTCCAGTCAAAGCCCACGCCTAAATCCCGTTAAGAATATCTGGCAAGACTTGCATATTAATGTTCACGGACACTCAATCTAAGTGAGTTTGTGCTATTTTGCAAAGAATATTTGACGAAATATGTAGCTTAATACATAAGAACACCACACTGTTCATATTATTTGCTAAAATAAATAAAGAAAAAGAAATCTATGAATCATCTTTCATTTTATGCACTTCTCTGTGTTAGTCTATATCAGAACATCCCCAATAATTAAACTTAAAAGTAAGACAGAGATGCGGTAAAAAACAAAAACAAAAAACCCCCCAAAAAACAGAAGAACTTCAGGTGGTCCAAATACTTTTACAATACACAGTGAACCAAATCTTTTTCTCATGCCGGATTTATTCTGTCAGTTTATCTAATAAAAGTTAACGCAGCAGTTTTCTTGAATGGCAGCTAATAAGAAAGTGTGGCAGAGGAAATGACACAAAGCTGTCCCTCAGGCTCTCCATCACTGTGGGTGGCTGGAGAGAAGTGAAGTCATGTGGAGGGGAACACATTTTTCCTATTCACTGAAAACATTACCTTACAAGGATCCACTTTGTTGCCGAAACCAATTCTGGTATTCATCTAACGTCAACTGAGCTGAACTTGAACTGGAGCTCATGTCCATTACTTTAAATGAGTCCATCTTTTGTTAGTGATTAGGCTGAACAGTTAATACCAATTAAAGTCCTTTATGATGAATCGTAAATAAATAAATAAATAAATAATAATAATAATAATAATAATAATAATAAAGACATCAGGAAATTATCCAGCTCCTTAGACATCTCAAGACATTCCACATAAAGAGGCTTGTCAAATGTTCAAATCCAATCTTTTCACAGCACTCAGAATCTTTTGCAGCACAAGTGCTGTCTTTAAAAAGTTAACATTTAGTTGAAACTTTCTGAAAAATCACGATTATTTGGGGGAGAAATGTATCATCTGGGACAGTTATATAGACAAAATATGTCGTAAAAATTTTTATCAAGAGCTAATCAGCGCCTTAATTAGTTCAATGCGCAGCTCTACCCCCGAGTCCTCCGGGTCACAGCATACCTCTAACCTCCAGGAGGGAAACGCGGTGGTTAGATGCATCCCTGCGAACAGGAGGCTGAGCAGCGCGGCGGTCAGCAGAGGAGCGGAACACCAGTCACCGCTGCGTAAACCTCCAGGAGTCCCGCAGCTCGCCATGGCTGCAGCACTGTCACACTTTGGGGAAGTTTTTTGCGTCTGTCTGCGAAGAAAGCTCCAACCATCGATGCCCGCCTGCGCTACTTCGTGCCCATTTCGCGCAACTTTGCGTGCAGCTTTCTGTCACTCTGTGCGGAAGCGCAGTCCAGCCCGCGGACCGCGTAATGAAAAGTGCAGACTGCGCATCAGCTCTGCTCGTCTCTCTTCCGCTCAGCAGCACGCCTGCCTGCCTGCCTGTCTGCCTGCCCGCCCGCCTTGCCAGCGGGCTGGATTCACGTTGCTGCAGTACGGGCAGGGGGTCAGTGTCGAGACGACCTAATGAAAACCAAACGCCCTGTCCGTCGCACCACTGCTTCCAACCACAAAACCTCAGTTAAAGCACTATCAGATGGGTTGCTCTGTTTCTCTCTCTCTCTCTTTCTTTAGTGTTTATGTAATGCTCCTGAGGGGAAAAAAAACTCTCATGCACAAGCATCTGGGCACATGAGAACGGACAGGGGCGTTAGTTTAAAAGCACATGGGGGGCTGAAGCCCTCTTTTTTTTCTTCACCTGCCTGGATGTTTAGCTGCTCTTATTCCTCCCATTAATAGCAAGCCACTGCTATTAATATCATTCACATCACTGGTGGGGGCTGCACCAGCTGCACCTGAAGTAAATGCCCTTCACGTGCCACAGTTTGCAGTTTGTGGTTTTCTAATGGACCTTCGCTATAGGTTACATGTGGGCAATATTATGTCTATTTTTGATTTCATGTGAGCATCATATTTAATGTTTTTTCACAAGAGCATCACATGTAAAAGATAAATTACCTGCATATGCATTGCGCTTTTTCGAGTCTGAGGCCTTCAGGCGTACAGGTATGGGGGTTTTTTTTCACATCAGGAGATCTGAAACGAGAACATGCATAAAATAAAATGCATAAAAAATAAAGGGAACACGTGCGTTTAGCTGACAAAACAAATCCCAAATCCACGCGCACAACTTAAGAAATTCGTGAAACCAATTACTGACTTTGTTTGCCACCTACCACCTGCTGAGCTCCATGGTGTTAATGAAAATGTATTTATTTATGACTAATTGTGACCGAATTTGTACATTTTAATTTACGACCGCGTCTTATTTTATGAATATACTTTCAGGGCGGAACCATTGTGCGAGACATAGTTTCTTCCGTGCCTCAGGCGTCGTCGCGCTCGTGTGGGAGAAAAAGCGTTCCGTAGCCAGCCAGTGACTTTACCCTCGGAGTTGACACGTAGACTTTGTCGTTGCTTTTTGCAGCGCCGGGCTCGTTGAGCTTATAAATATGATTTCAAGCGGAGAGAAACCGGGTTCTGGTCGGATAATAAAGACGTAGCAGGTAAGAGCTCCTGCCGTTACCACTCTTAAGGCTAGGCGGCTAGCTTATTAGCTCTAATCCTATAATCTCAACAGTTAGGGTCAGTTCGTTTGACTGCCCGAGCTGGCTTCACCATAATTTAGTTTGGAACAGAATCCCGCATGGTCGACAGGAGACCCGATCAGAATGAGCCTACAGAACGACATCACTGTGAAAAGCACTGATCTAACTGTGTCAGGCATGGTCTACATGCTTTTAGCAAAGTGTTTGAGCTTTACGCTTAAGGCTCGTTGATGTCCAGATTTAAAATGTGTCTGAACATCTTTTAAAAGCTCCATATGAGCCTATATGGATTCTGATCCGGAAACAAAACAGGGACAGCATCCCACTAACGTGAGCGCACTCCTCACATCACGTGATGGTAAATATCTCTGTCATGGGACAATATTTAACATATTGTGCTTGAGACAATGTAAGCAGCCAGTTCGTATAATAATGTAAATTTGCTTTTTTCTCTTGCTATTAATGTCTAAGTCGCTGGTATTACAAGCTCTGAGGTGTGAATGGAGGAGCAGGCTGTTAAATGTGTTGTTATGGCCTCAGTGCTCTCTTATATTAGTCACTGGATGTTCAACATGGTAAAAAAAAAAAAAAAAAAAAAAAAACTCAGTGGATTTGAAAACAAGAATTGTTACCAAACATAAAGATCGACTGTCGGGTACAAGAAGATTGCCACGACCCTGAAACGATGATGTCAAGATCAAATCATCATATTTTATTGGGCTGGACTGTGAACTGTGATGCAAATTGCTGTGAGGATTTTCATGAGGTCAGTCCTGCAATTAGGATGCCATTTTAGGATCCTTTTCGTTTATTAAAACGACCCTGGGACATCACTGCAACCATGCTCTCCTTATTTTTACATTAAAGAGACAAAGCAAGTTTAAAAACAAAGACTTCAGGGCAGTTAAAAAAAACTTTCAGTTGAATAATATCTGCAGACAATATTGTGAATAACATGTTTCAGCCTGTATTTGTTACTACTGTCTTCTTAGTCCTTACAGTTTTGTTGCTGCAACTTGCAAGATGTTTTACCACTCTTACTATTCCTGGGTGGTTCAAGTATTGCTTTGTTGTTTACAGTTTTTGTGGAGCTGTAACTTCATAAATATTTTGTTAAACACTAAGTGTACAGTTAGGTTATCGATGTAATTCTTAGGTACAATGAAAACACCACAAAATATTGGGATCAAAGTCAAAATCCATATGTCCCACCCTTACTCTGAATGGACTTTCCTCGTGATGAAAACGTGATGGCAGCATCATAGTGTGAAGATGTTGAGTTTTCATTTATTTTTCAAGAAAAACAGAAAAGCTGGTCATAATAGACTCAAAGAAACTGCAAAATTGTGACCGAATTTGTACATTTTAATTTAGGACCACAGGATCAGAAGTTTTATCTTATGGTTGGACAACAGGGCTACAATTGAGGGGATCAACGCGCATCGTTAGAATGGACCAGTTAAAGTCCAGACATAATCCATGGCAAGATTTGAAAATTGACATTCAAACATCTGATCAGATCCATCTCACCAGATCTGGTGAGATGTCTTACTAAGTATTTGCTAAATGTTTCAGTTTTATAAACTGCCAAAAAAAAAACCAAAAGTTGCAACAGTAATTACAGAAAAATGTAAACTAATATGATTCTCAATTCAAATGTAAACCAAACCTTTAAAGATTTTTATGCAGGGGAAAAAGTAAACAATGTGTCATTTTTCTTCCGCTTCATCATTTATTGCTATTTTAGTCTTGCTGTGTTAAATTCCCAGTAGATCACCTTTTATATTCGGTGTGGTAGCAAATGAAAATATGCAAAAGGACAACAAGTAGCCAACAAGTAACTATGATAGTTGGTTCATCTCAAATAGCATGTTCAAGGAAGTATGTTGCTATCAAATGTCAGCTTCCGGCTTTGTTTCACATATTTTTTCCCCCACAGGAACACCAGATTAATTAACGCTGCTCATGCTGAGGAAGATGGCGAAAGATCAGAGGCACAACAGAGTAGAGACATTTGTGCTGGCTGGATCGAATGGTCACAATGGCCAGCAGTGGCAGACCGACGCCAACAACTCGAGGCCACACCACTCTGCCACGGCCAACCACGTCTCTAGGATGGCCCGCGTCGCCTCCGACGTCAGACACAAGTGCGCGGCCTACGTGCTGGCGCTGAGGCCGTGGAGCTTCAGCGCCTCGCTCATACCCGTGGCCCTCGGCAGTGCCTTGGCATACAAGCTGGACGGCTCTGTGGACCTGGTGGTCCTGATGGTCTGCGCCGTGGCCGTCCTCGTGGTCCACGGCGCCGGGAATCTTGTGAACACCTACTACGACTTCTCCAAAGGAATCGACCACAAGAAGAGTGACGACAGGACTCTCGTCGATGAAATTCTGGCACCACAGGATGTCGTCATGTTCGGTGCGCTGCTGTATTCCTTGGGGTGCCTGTGCGCCACTCTCCTCTACTTTCTATCGACGCTCAAGCTGGAGCACCTCGCCCTTATTTACTTTGGGGGTCTTTCCAGCTCTTTTTTATACACTGGAGGTGAGTAGATTTCCAACCTGAATTGCCTTTTTTGCTGCCTTATTCTGTGTTTTTCTTTCAGCTGTAGGGGACACTGCATATTGCTAAGCTTTGTAGAAATGTGAACAATATATGGGTGATTAGTAATAACTTTTAGATTTAAAATTAGAAAAATAACTGCTTAAAAGTTTCAACCTGGTAAAAACCATCCATTTGTGCTACTCTTTGTACAGAGGGTCTGGAGTCTTGACTCTTGAGAAACAATTGCTTGCTGGAGGTTCTCTTGGGTCTTGAGAAATGTCTGTGTAGCAGTTTGACATTCAACCTTATCACTAATATTTATGCAATGTGCCAGTTTTATGCTAAAGAGCTTCACAGAAATTGCCTGCTCTGCACATAACCATACTTCTTTGCAAAGAAAAAAGTGCAGATCTGAATGAAGCAGCAAAAATATTGATTCTAACAATAAATTAATGCTGGAAAGAGACAGAAATTCATAAAATAAAGTAGAATTGTATCTGTTGCTCATTTCTGCATCACATATTTGCTGTTTTTGTTGCAAATTGGAAAATCTAAATGTTGTAATTAAAAGTGCATACATTATTTTACATCCTAGTCAAAAACCATTTCACATTATGATTTCATAAAACATAATTTCCATCTAAAGATATTGAATTGAAATGCACAAAAAAGCTTGTGGGTTAAGTTTTACACTATTACTAAAGAAAACAAATTCTGGAAATTTTTACAGCATTCATCAGTAGCTATGACCAAAGTACATCTGCTTCCTCCGGAATATAAAGATGATTTCACTACATTATAATGACCAGGCTTTATTATGTGATGCCTGTTATTGTTATTCGAACCTGAGACACTGAACTTTCATCATAAACTGCCTTTAAATACCCAGCTTACAAACCAAACCATTTTTTTTTTTTTTGTCTTTTTGTTTCTCCAGGCATCGGCCTCAAGTATGTTGCCCTGGGAGACATAGTGATCCTCATCACCTTCGGCCCCCTGGCGGTGATGTTCGCCCATGCTGTGCAGGTGGGCTACCTGTCGGTGCTGCCGCTGGTCTACGCCGTCCCGCTGGCCCTCAATACAGAAGCCATCCTCCACAGCAACAACACAAGAGACATGGACTCGGACAAGCAAGCGGGCATCGTCACGCTGGCCATCCTCATAGGCCCCACGCTGTCTTACGTCCTCTACAATCTCCTGCTTTTCGTCCCGTACGTGCTGTTTTGCATCCTCGCCACCCGGTACACCATCAGCATGGCTCTCCCGCTGCTCACGCTGCCGATGGCCTTCCCTCTGGAGAAGCAGTTCAGGAGTCGTTGCTACGCCAAGATCCCCCAAAAAACTGCCAAGCTCAACCTCCTGATGGGACTCTTCTACGTTTTTGGGATCATTCTGGCGCCTCTCGGCAGCTTGCCGCTACTGTGATGCTTTAGATTCGACGCATTGAAACTCTTGTTTATTATTCACTAGTTTATAGTACCTCTTTTTATTTGTAAAAACAAAAAGAAAAAAAAATCTAAAGGCTTGTGCTGGCTTTAATTTATTCTCTAATTTATAAGCTCAAATGTTTAGCTTACAAAGTGACAAAACAAAGCAGGTTTCTGACAGTATTAAACCATCTTTAATCTGTTAAGAGAAAAGCAAACCTGCAGCTGCCGGATTTGTAGTAGAGTACATGATATCAGCACAAATATAATAAACCATACTCCTCAACATTATGTTATTTTTGTTTTGTTTTTATGGTATTCAGAGTCCATTTTGTGTTTGTCATTTTTATTTCTCAAGAGCCAAATAATTTGAGGTCATTGTAATAAAACTCACTTGTGCTGATCTACAATGTCTGTTTTTTGGTCAAAATATGCTAAGTTGAGTACTGACACTTTGCATTAAAAACAAATGTAAAGCAAAAATGGGTTCAGTGTTTTTTTTTATACATATATGAAATAATATTTCACAATATTTGAACACATTTTTGCTTTACATCTGATCAGTGCTGTGTAAAGTATTAGCACATCTGAAATTTCTTCAATTTTTCACATTTGCTTATTATTTTATATCAAACAAATGTCAATATGAAAGACGGCAAATTTAAAAGCAAAAGAAATCCAGTTAAATTTGTTTCTTTGAGGGGATTGTTGCAAGTAACCTGGTTCTGTGAAATTTGTAATTAACTTTTATTAACCATTCTCAAACTTGATTATTGCCAGGCCTGGAATCACCTGAACTGAACTTCATTGACAACAGGAAGTACAAAATGTCTCAAAGCGTCGTTGCTTTGTGCTCATTTGAAGAAATTCAAAAATGGATGAGAAAATCTACAGTCAAGAAAAACTTAAAATATTCTTTAAAAGTTTGATGTTTTTGTCACTGATTTCAAAAAGTGAAACTCAATTTTCACACGGAGTAAAATATTTCAAGCTTTTACTTCCGTCAAGATGATTGTGACTTATTGAAAACCAAAAATTCAGTGTCTCCAAATTAGAAAGCTGTGAAAATGGTTCAATAGTGGAAACCTGTGGCGCCATAGCAGAAGCAGCTAATGGATCAGTGGGCTTCACGGCCAGGAGGAACACTACTGAATGGATGGATGTCCAGTCAGTGATAGTGTGGGGTGCCATGTCATCTGCTAATAATCCACTTTCTGAAATGAGTGACAAAAAAAAAAAAAAAAAAAGGTTGACATTTTTAAAGGGCATTACCTGTTTACCAAAATGTCTCCCAAGAAGCTGCCAGTGGCTCATCCAGCATTATGATGAGAAAAACCCAGAGCAGCATAGAAAGCGAGACAGAAAGGACTTTGTGAGAAACTGTTCAATACAAGTTCAGAAGTCTACATTATTGTTTTGATACGGTGTAGAATTTTTTTTTAAAAGTTTAAGGATATACACACTTTAATATAGAATCACATTTTAATTAAAAACTGGATTTTGACAAAAAAGAAAAAAAATGTCACATGTCAGCAGGGGGCAGCATTGAACCAGCACATTGGCAGCTGTTCCATGTTTGAGTAAATACATGTTAAAATATCTAATAACTGAGTGAAATATCGGCGACCAGATATTTCACCTCAGCAGTTTTAGTGATTTGGTCCCAAAAAGATCAATATTTGTATTTGCATCACTTTTTTTTCTTCGCAACATAGAATTGCTGTGTTTGAAATACATACAATACTGTATTAATTCATACAATAATACAAAGTACATACAATACTGCTGTCCTCAGATGCCCTTTTCATTTATTATTCAACAGCACTTGTTTCAAGGTTGTTTTGTAATCTTTTCTAGAATACATCGTTTCACACATTTACCTCGTCATGTCAGCGACAGCGTTGAAAGTGAAGGAAGACTGGAGATCTGATGCGGCTCGTGCTACATTTTGCAAAAGCCACATGAGACAACAACAGACACCATAACCATTATCTTCATAATTTAGTGCGACTCATCAAACATCAGATCAACTCTGGCCACAGACAAATTATTTTATTGCAGTACAAGCCGTCAGATAAAGCTGACAACCACTGTCTCTGAAATATATTTCTAAAAATTGTCCATTTAGTTTAAATACTGTATATTTCACTACCCCCCCTACCAGTCCATTCTGGGTAAATGCAACTGGGTGTTTATGTTTTAAAGTTTTTTCACGTTTGGGTATTGTAATCCAGGACTTCCTGAGGTACAAATATGAGAAGGTAATTTTGTTTAGCCACACACTGTTATGGCACAGAAACATCTCAAAAGCTCACGTTTGCAGAACTTGGAGAACATTTTGGAATCACCACGTTTCTATGACAACCAGGAGATGGTATCACCGGGTCAAATGTCTGGATAAGCTGCATGCCAGGACATGAAAACATGCCATTTGCTCAACTCTTGTGGGATTTTAACTGAAACTGTGTGGTTTAGTTACGATAGAGTGACAGAAATTTTTTTTGGCAACAAACAGTTCAAGTAAGTTGGATATGATACAGTGAAGGAATATGTTGAAAAAAAAAAGCCTAATGCCCACTAATATTTTGTCTTCCAAATGTTCTGGAAATCTTGTGCAAAGCACTATGAGCACCTTGCAATGCCAGGACATTTTAGTCAAAAATCTTGAGGAGCCAGAAAATCAGAAAGACAAAAACAAACAACAACAACAACAAAAACAAAAACTGAAAATAGGGGATCAGGTCTTTTGGAAGACAAAATCCATCTCTTCCATCTTTTTTCTTCCATATGCCCTTTAGAGAACATGTGGCGACATGAAGAAAGGACAGAATGAGACTGGAGATGTTGCTTTCAGAGAAGAAAGAATTTAGAGACATTTCACAGCGCAGAATGGTCGCAAGTTGTTCTTTCTGTGCTCAGACTATGTCAAAAGCTGTGACTGCTCATCTGCTAGGAAACCCCCCCCCCAACAAAAACAAACAAAAACTACAGCTGGGGTGCCAGCATTGTGCTGTCAAGCGAGGTGATTTCATCTGGAGACATAAAGGGCTTTATAAATAAAAGTGATCATTATTTTTGATTTAGTGATGTTACTAAAATCAGCTGGTTTCTACATTTAGGATTTTTCATGCACGTAAGTCACGTACTGAAAATAGAGGTGGGATTTTTCTCTAATTTCCAGTGTGAGACAATGCTGCATAAGCAAAAATGCAGCATTGTCTGGTCGTTTGATGTTTTGGTTCACATCTTTGTGAAGCAATAAAGCAAATAACAAACTAACAACGCACTAATCACCTTAATGAACCCACACAAAGTAAATGTTTCCATTTATTTGCTGCTTCCTTTGACATATTTATTATAAACCGCAAACGCTACCAACAAAATCTCTACTGAACTTGGGTTACTTTAATGAGCTGTCATGAATAATTGTGCTTATTACGAGCAGCCAGTGAAGGCAGCATGACCAGTGACGCAATGCATGGGCGTGTTGTCATGGCTGTGTGCAGCAAAACCTCTCAGCCTTGTAAATACATATTTATCCAGAAACAAACCAAGCCGGGGTTGTTATTTTACGACAGTATGGAGTTTCATTTGACTGCAAAGTGAGCATTGTTGACAAGGGACCGGTAAGTGGACACACTGCGAGAGAAGCTGAATTTGTGGCAGGGCAAACAGTAGTTAGCAAGCTAGCGCCAACCTCAGACAGGCTTAGTGCAGCTACGGACAGGCTGGTAATGCTTTGAAGGGATGAGAAGCATAGCAGAGTGTCAGCATCTACGGCAGGCATAAGCACGAGTTTGTTTAAAACTCAGTGGAGATTTGTAGGGGTGCAGTTAATTTTCTTGTTTTAAAAATAAACGGCTCATTATGACAATCCCAATAGAGACGTATTGTTGTGGAAGCTGCTTCTTCTGACCGCCTGTCTGACAAAAAACAAATGTCATGACTTTAAATTGTGTGTTGAAAACGGGTGAGTTTGGCGTGTGGGCTTGACAGTGTCATTTGGGTGTAATGGGGAAGGTGTTGTCTCTGCATGTGGGGTCAGACCTGTCAGGACTGGCTGCATGCTTCTGCTTCCAGTTTCTCAAAGACTGTCACCTGACTGAAAGTGGGGAAAACCACACAAAAACCCTGATTTAAAAAAAAAAAAATGAGAATTTGATCGACCCCTCCAAAAGTATGTCAAAGTACAAGCTGTTGTTTGATGTGTTTGTGAATTTTGGCGGTGGTTTATAATTTTAATTTTTTGAATAAATAGAGAATTTTACAATTTAATTTCATTGTTTATTGTTATTCTTATTAAGTATTTGATGTGCTAATCTCTGATCAGAGCATATCAATTGAAAGCAACTTGACTAAAACTAAAATATAGAGATATTCTTGGTAAAGAGAGTTTTGCTGCATGGCAAGTGAATATTATACCATTCCAGAAAAGTAGCCAAGCAATCCTTTGTGGATGCAATACTGAACAGACTGATATTGTCGTCATAGCTGTGACTTCATACATTGATCAAATAATAAAAATGATTATGACTGTTGAAAGATAAAAGCAAAGGCTTTATTTACTTGCAAAAACATTAAGGTATCATTTTCAAAACTGCTGGTTGGTCTTAGTATTGAGAGTGCGTCGAGAAGAAGTTTAGTCTCGTTCAGGCCGTTTCAGTATATGCATTGTCAGAATGAAACTTACAATCAGTACAGTTTTGTATTAGTTTTCACTCTAAGTGAAAACACAAATTTGAAAACAAGCTGATTACTTTATGCCTACAGGTGAATTGGCTCCTTGTGAGGAAGATGGGAGGAAGAACTGATGCTCTTGAGAGTTGAGAGATGCCAGTAAACGCGGAGTTAGCTGCTTATCAGGATGTTATGGGTTTGACCCAAAACATTGTTGAGAGATAATATCTTTGCGAGGATTCTTGTTGCATCAGATGCTTTGCCTGGTGCCATTGTGTTATGTTATTTGCCCTATTCTGTAAAAAGACTCTTCTTGCTCTTCATAATATAAACCCAGTTCTAATCTAGATGCAAATTTTTTGGGCCAGTCAGCATAAGGAAACAACTGTAATTGCCAAAGCTTGATTGCTATTCTTCCTTTGACATGGAAAAGCTTGGGTGTTTTTTCTGCTTGTTAAACGCATCATTACTGTAAACTCCTGTAGTTTTCAACCAGTAAATGCATCAACAAACAGCATTGTACTTTGATGCCCTTTGTTTAGAGTTGAGTGAAAATCGAATAATGGTCAGGGGCATATGTGTGGATGTGTAACTGGAGGTACTAACTTGACTTTTTTTGGAAATTTGCAGCACTTTTATTTCACGTCAGAATAGTTGTACTTCTTATCGTGTAATACATTTTTAATTAATCAATATCTTGAGTTTCTGTTTCAAAATCAAACTATAAGTCTGTGTTTAATAATATGAAGTAAGTGGAATTCGATTTTAACATTTCTCAAGTGTAAATAAGTACTCAAAGAAGAAATTTGAATGTAGAAAAACATTTAGATTTGCTCTTTACTTCATCATCTGTCAGCAAAAGGCAACTTTATAGCACCTTTCAGCCAGAGCCTATGCACACCCAAAAATCAAACACATTAAGTCTTTCATTTGATAAAATTATGAATTTTATAAAACAAAAAGGCTTTTTTCCATTTTTTTTATTTTTTATAAATAATGTCATTTATATTTTTGTCCAGCTCATGGAACCACAGTTGCTTTTAGTTTTTAGACTAGAGGTCTAGAAAAATCCTTGGAAGTCATTCTGTCTTGCAGCTCCCTACATTGAAACTTTTTACTTATTATTCATTTCACTGGTATTTTGCTTGGCAATAAGCCTTTACCTTTAATCTACCCTCTGACTCTGATGACAGACATCTGCTGAAATGTTTTTCTATTTTTAACCGTGAAGCGGAGAAGAGCATGCCTCCCTTCATGTGTTTCACACCAACATGTCTGTTGCATTGGACAGCGATAGCTTTGTTCACCAGATTGCAGTGTGCCGAAATAAACTTCATTAGGAGCTTGTGTCTCAGCCACTTCCCAAGCACCCATTCATTCTTTTGCCTGTGCTTGTCCTGCCAATAGCAGCTGTATAGATTCACGTGTGTTTGCCGGGATCAGCAGAACGCTGCGTCGTCAGTTTTTTTTTTCTTTCTTTCTTTTTTTTTTTGTAACCATATTGTTGTCTCTTGCAGCTGTGGCCACATTAAAGTAAATATTCCAAGGCTATGAAAGCTTCGGGAAGCATGCAGACAGTCTCCCTCTTTTCTCCTTCCTGGCTGTGCTTTAGGGAATCAGCAGACGTAGCAAAATAAATAAATAAATAAAAATTTTAAGCCTGATATTGAGAATTGTGGCAGGTGTCCGTTCATCAAACTTGCCTCCAGCCACACCCCTTTATTTTTCCTCAAAAAAAAAAAGGAAAAACATCCAGACCATGCCCCTGTAATGTGCGCCCTTCCCCCCCTCCCTTCTTGTCTTCTGCTCGCTGGCTGGCAGTAGGGTGAATAGTGTCCCCACAGGCTACGAGAGGAAAGGGGGGGAGGCTGTACATCTTTATGCAGAGCTTCTTGATGCGCATGTGTTTGCACATATTGGCCCATAAAGGCAACGCGTCTGCTTCACACGCTCACCCCCCCCCCCACCCAGTGATGGAATACAGCATGCACAGAGCAAAGCCCACTGGCCCAGTTTTATACGAAAGCAGCGGAACGTCAGGCCGAACGCAGCGCTCTCACTCTCCTCCCTCGTTTCCTCCTCCTCCTCCTCCTCCTGATCTACAGTGGTAATCCTTGCTGACACCACGCACAAAGGACTAAATGTCGCCTGCATCCTCCAGTAGCCTTCTTCTTCTTCTTCCAGCTCTGATCCTGCACGGCCAACCTGTCTGTCCATACGTCAGGGATGTTGTTTAAAGAGGACTTGGATCTATAAATCACATCCCTGGAATGCTGGCCTGGCTCTTCTAATCTTCCGCCTCTTCCTCCTCCTCCTCATTCGTCGGCCGGTTCATTCAGGGAGAGCATCACAACAGAAGCTTTTGTTTTTCTATTTTTTTTTCTACATTTCTACATTTCCCATTTCTTTCCTGGACTACAGGTGGCTATTGTTTTTTTTAAACATCTGATGGGTTCATGTAGCTAAATATCAGAGCTGCATCCTTTGCATCCTGCTGTTGTCGGTCTCGCTGCACATCTGTATGCCAACAGGTAAACCAGCCAAACAAGCACATGTTTTATTTATCAGGTGATGCAGTGAGAGTCGTTTCGCTCCATGTTGGTGATTCTCTTCTTATATTTCAGTTTGTTATAAAGCTTTTCTCAACAAATGGGACTTTAACGGTGGGGGATGGACAGGGATGGACAGTGGGACATATCCATCCTCTATTTCCCTTGCTGAAAAGGAATTATTACTATATTACACATCAATAGTGGTTAAGGACGTGTCTGCAGGTGGGGTGATGAAGAGCAAAGGCAGCACGCGTGCAGCTGGTGTCGGTCCATGGCCATGCCACTGCACATGTTGCTGTGGTTTGTAGTAAAGCGAGATGATGTGCCAAGTAAGCAGTTTGTTGTTTGCATTGGCTGTAAGTGTCGCCATTTGTGGAACAGAGCCGCGCTGATTAAATGCCGGTTGGGGGAGATGGGCTTGCGAAGCCCACTTTGCATTCTTAAAAAGTTTTACGTTCCTGTATCTAAAATGAAGGCCCTGCTATGTCTTAAATTTATTAGAATAATGTGAGTTGGCCTTGAATACATTAATCAGAGGTCTTCAATTTTATCATGACATGACTGTTTACTCTTTTATGTAGTTTATTTTTCTTGTGAGACTTTTCTGCCAGGCAAAAGTTTGAATCACATGCAGACATCTTCATTACATTCTGTGACTCAAGGTGGTTGAGGCTTCCTCTAACCAGCTGCTAATATACTATTATTGGCTAGCTAGCTTGTTGGAGTCTCTTAGTGGTGAGTGTAAATTATTGCCAGTTGGCTGGAGAACGCTTGTCTTCTGTTGCCAATCTGAGTGGTGCTAAGTGCACTCTGGGCAAAAAAGTTTGGCATCTCTATAAAACATGTACATTTCTGTCATGATACACGTCTTAAATTTTGTGCATAATGGTCTTAAAAAGGTCTTTAAATTTGGCTTGGGGGAATCCAGCAGAAACTCTGTTTCAAATTCAGAAAATCTGGACCCATTTGATGTGATGCCCCTGCATAAAATCCAGTATAATCACTGGCATTCATAATTATCCAACCGAATACACCTGCGTGAAATTTAATCTCAGTAGGGAACATTAATCTAATGTGAACAGCATCCTAGAGACAAACAAACCCAGTCTGGCTGAACATTGTGGAAAAGCTTACAGCAGAGTTATACCATAAAAAAATATTCTAAGGTTTGACAACTCAGGGCAAACTATTCAATACATCATCTCCAAAATTCAGTAAAGCGTATGGCACAAGTGTAAACCTACTAAGATACGGCTGTCGATTTTCAAAAAAAACATTGTGGGCAATGAGAACATTAATCAGAGAAGTAACTAATGGGCATGTCTGGTCAGATGAGACAGAAGTGATTCAACCTTCAGTTCATAACATCGTTTGTTGGACATATGCATGTTAGACCCAGACCTAAATCTACCTCTGAATTAGTGAAATGATGCTTACATGATGCTAACGTGCAATCTGAGTATGAATTGGTTTTGCCTCAACTTAAAGTTCAACACAAATATTTAAAAATGTATTGCTTCATGTAATATAAGGGATTTTTACTAGAGAGTAAAAATCCCTTATATTGCACATCCCAAGATACTTAAAGCAAGGTTTTTGTCCTCCGTTTTAAAATGGCTTAATTTATGAATCAGTAATGAGATTTTTAAACCTTATTACAATAAAATAAATCATTATTTTTCAATAAAAAGGCTTTCCTTCCATTTCTATAGAAACAAACAGAAATCTAGAAAGCCAGAAGCGTCAAATAGCAGCAAGCTGATCCAAACTCAGCCAATGACGTCATAAAAACTACGGCAGGCAGTGAAGGTCAAAACGCTTTACCAGATAATATGTTAAACAACAACAACAAAAAAACGTTTTTGTTTTTCCCCAAATTTATCAGAATAAATAAACTTTATTTTACAGGGAACTTGTGCACTGTGATCAGGTTCTCCATCTTCCCCAGGCTGTGTGGTTGTTATTTTCCTCCATAAGGCATCAAGCCTGTCCAGTTTTGTTCAACAACCTGCTCACAACCACGCCTGCCTCAACCTGCAGACTCATTATCACATCAGTTTGTTATGTGATCCCAAACTTGTGCAAGTAATTTTGGGTTAATAAATCACGTTGAATGTTACAAGTTGGAATGAATTCATTTGGTTCCTGATTATCCCAAAAACGATCATAAAACCAGGATTTCAGTGCCACAATACAGCATGATTGATGGCCATGTTAATTTACAAATTGATTCCTTTTTTTTTCTGGTATAAATTGAAAGATCAATGTGTAAGTAGCAAATTTTGGCACAGTGTAGACTTTTAAAACAATGTTTTACACAAATTTTGAACCAGGCAGACTGTCTGGAAAGCCTCTTGGGTTTTTAAAATTTTTTTATAGCAGAGTCGTCTAGTGATTAGCAATCAAACGTAATAGTAATTTATTGACCTTAAACGCAGTCCTCTCAAAGGACTAGACCTCTTCCATTATTTTCCCAGCTTTAGACAAGTTTCATGTTTTTTTTTCTTTCTCACCCAGATAAGTAACCCTATTTGTTGATCCACATCTGCCAAACCCACAAAAAATGGAAAACAGTATGTTCCAAAGCATGGATCAAAGTTCACAGCTAACCAAATACTAAGATTGTGCCAGAGAGGGTTCAGTTTAGTTTGAGCGAAGGCGCCACAGAGCTGCTGACTTCCAGCCGCTTCTCGCAGCCCGATAGACGCAGGGATACTAGTGGGATTGTAAACTCGTGTGCGAAAACAAAGTCCGGCACGGCTTCTGGCATGTTCAAAAGTGGAATGAAGATCATGGGGAGTGAGTACAATAATTTGTCATAATGACTTAATCTCGTCAAGTTTCTATTGGGTGCTTTTGGGGATCAGTGGACGTCTTTGTGCCTGTGGGTTTCTTTTATTATTTTTTTTTAATGTTTGCTCTCAAAAGGCTCTGGGGATTATGAGTGAATATTAATAAATCTTTAGAGTTTTGTTGAGATTATTGCGATTTAAATGACATCTTTTGAAGTAATCCCAGATGGATGGTAAAATATGGCATTGTAGAGCATCAGGGATTAATTTGATGGCTGATCAATTACATGTTATTACATGAATTTTTAGACTTAAACTATTTTGTGGATACAGATGACAATGTTAATTTTATGAATTAAAAATAAGAAAGCAATTTGCGGAGTTTTATGCAGGCAAAAATTGTTAGTACACGTATTCCTTACTCTAGATCCTTATTGATTTTTTTTTTGGCCCCTCTGCTGCCAGATGTGTTTAACAAGTTCCCATTTCTGAAGCTTTTCACTAATTTCTTTATAAAAACTGCACCAGTTCTTGTTGAGTACAGCAATAAACAGCTGTGAGAAACTATTTGCACCCTTACATATGTCTCCTGTTCCAGAACCGGAAGTAACAAAGCAGTCCCAGACCATCACAGCAACACAACCATGTTTGACTACATGTCTGTTTCTGAGATGCTGTTTGATTGTTTTTCCCTCTGGATGTAACAAGACAGACACCTCAAATCCTCTACTTTTGTATCACCAGTACATAGAACATTTTCCACAAAATCTAGTGAATAATAATGTGATTTTCTTGCAAATATAAAACAAGAAAACATTTACTTACATTTAGGCCTTGAGACTTTTTGATGGATGTATTTTTTATTTTTTTTTACTTTACAAGAAGAAAGTCAATATCATTAGACTCTTTGAGCAAATGTGAGATGGACCTTTTATTTTGTTTTTGTTCAGCAGCTGTTTTTCTCCCATGGAGGCCATTTTTCTTTTTGAATCACGAATACGGTCCTTAATTGAGACAAGTGAGGCCTGCATTGCTTTGGATGTTCTGGGTCCTTTTATGATCTCCTGGATGAGCCATCAATGCACTCTTGAAGTGCATTTTGGAAGGTCAGCCACTTCTGTGGACATTTACTGTAGTTCCCAGTTTTCTCCATTTGCAGATAATAGTTCTAAAAAAAAACTTAGAAGGAACTTTGTAACCCTCTTCAGACATTGTTTCTAATTTATTTTTAGTTCAGGGCAGGATGTGTTGTTTTTTGTGATCATTTAGCAGAAGGTTTTATTTAAGTGATTTCTGGTTAGTGGTGCAACTAAAATAATATAAAGTGGTTAATTACATTTTATTCATCATTTAGAAAGGAGGGCAGATGCATTTTCAAATACGATCAGGCTGGTTGCTTAAAAAACTTATCTTTGCTTGACCCTAACATTTGTTCAATGGTATGAAGAATATAAATGGGACCAAAAGCAAAAAAGGGCTCCAAAAACAAAGCTGGGTTTTCACCTTTCTGAGGAACTTATTCTTCTCAGATTTATTAAAGCTATCAAATATGGACATTTGAACCATTTATTGATTCTAAATATGTTCCGCCGTATAGCAACAGTGAAATTGTCAATAATTTCTGCTTGCTGACATGGATCCTCTTTAGCAAAAAGCTCAAGTGACATCGCAATCCCACTGCAACACCTCATCTGACAACCAGTGCAAACTCCAGATTTTACATTAAATTGCGCTCTGCCACATTTGAAAGAAAATGCAGGTCAGGTTTATACTACAACAACAGATTTCTCTTTTGTACAAATTAAGAGCTTTAAGAAGCATCCTTAACCCTTGAAGTTTTTGTATCTTGTCACATTCCTGCCAAAACCCGGAGTTTGTCTTATTGGTATTTTACGTGGTAAGCTTATGTCTAATTGTGAAGTAAAGAAAAATAACAAATGATTTATTTGAAAAAATCTAAACCTTTTGTAGGAATGGATCATTCCTGCAGAGTAGTATTATTTATTTTTTCATCATTTACAGTTGATGTAGTTATGTTGCTGAAGCACATGGAGTGTAACACCATTAAGGACACGAGAATTGTAATTTTCTGCAACTTTTCTGTCTATCACAGAAAATACCTCCTGGTTCTGAATACACACGTCTTGCATTGTAGCTAAAAGACTGATTTTGCGAAGGCGGTTGACGGTGGCATCGGCAGCCAGCCCTCGGCAGTGTGTGACGGAAGCCGACCCATCTGTTATTGCAGGCAGAGAGCTGTAATCCCGTATGTCCTGGCCCTTTGTTGCAGATTGGCAGTGACATTTCATCAACACAGGTGGCCTAGTCATGACAAGCGCACACGCGTGCACACACAGACTAACACGACAGAGGAATGCACAGCAGACAGCCGACCTCTGGAATAACAAAACATCCTCTGCGGCTTCACTTGTTGGGCCAAAATGACATCAATAAGCTGAAACTCATACTGCTAACTAAATTCAGAATATCTAATTTGCCAGCTCTTTTTAGCCAACAGTTTTTTTTTTACTTAAAAGTAATCATTGCTATAAAAACTGTAATATACTCTTTGGGCACCAGATATTCTATTTAATCTTCTGTTTAATAGCTACATTACAGTTTGATTGCTTTGCTTTTCTTTTGCTTTATTTTGGCTTTTGTTGTAGTGACTCACTACAGTTGATGTAGTTAATGCCACATTTAAAAGTTTCACACTTTGGTGTCATTATGTTGTGCAATGGAGAAACTTCAATAAAAGAGCCTTGAAGATTTAATTATAAATGAACTTTTTAGTTGCTGTTTTGGTTTCCAAGTGTGGATATGTTCCTTTTCCTTTTTGCAACAAAGTTTCAAGAAATAGTTTCACTAATCACTTGCTTCTGTTGACGATGTAAGTTTCGGGTTTCCCAGTGGCTGATTCATTGAGAAGGCCCTCACTTTTCTGAAAATGTTGCCTAAGTTCTTCTGGAAACTGAGCTAGATTTTCTCTGGATTGAGTGCTTGTGAATTTCAGTTGTTTGCTTTTTTTAAAGGAGAAGTTAAAGTACGAGAGAAAGACATCTCTCAAAAGATACTAAAGCAGTGTAAGAGGACAGTCAATTTCGTGAAGTTATTTTCATTTTATAAAAATAAAAACCCAAAACAAACATGTCAAAAATGATTTTAAACCTTTCTCAATGATCAATAAAAGCATCATGGG
Source organism: Poeciliopsis prolifica (assembly GCF_027474105.1). Classification (NCBI taxonomy): domain Eukaryota; kingdom Metazoa; phylum Chordata; class Actinopteri; order Cyprinodontiformes; family Poeciliidae; genus Poeciliopsis; species Poeciliopsis prolifica. The sequence goes on from NW_026562402.1 coordinate 5,228,820, forward strand.
TATTTCAACTGTCAAACCCTTTTAATTACTGACCAAATACTGTCTATGTTTGTCTGCATTTTGATTTATTTTTGGTTATGAGTGCCAAAATGTTTGAATTTTGATGCTTCCTAATCTTTGTATTTTTTTGAATTGGGACTCTGTCTCTGCTACTTCAAAATGTTAATAGCACTTCCAGTCTGGAGAAACCTGCTGGACAAAATTAAAAGTTATTTTAATAACAGGTCCTACGTTGTAATTGCTTTTCAATAATGAACTATTTTGTTTTTTTTCCTTGTGTATTTTTTCTGCAGTTTTAAGATTTTTTAAGTTCTAGTGTTAAAATGATCTGACAAGGAGCTTCCTATAAACGTCTTCAGTGACAAGGACCTCCTCCATCTTCATTCTTTAAGATTAGGCGGCGGGATTTTTATTTTTTTTTAAATTTGTGCTGAGCTGACATTTTGGACCTAAAAAAAGATTCTTATGTTCTCTTTGAAAACACCACATCCTATCTGTTTTCATATATGCTTAATGCAGAAATCACCTTGCAATCTTGATAAAAATGCAGTATGAATAATATGAACTTCTTTCCCTCTTATTATTTTGGTTGATATTCACTTTACATTTGTGGTAAAATTTGTTTAAAGAGCTGACAATAAGAGCGGTTTGTAAACATACATTTTATTTCATTAACAATGGACATTTGCAAATTACTGGGTAAAAATATTGCCACTCAAAATAAAACAATTCGCTGTACACACAAAACCTCACACAAGAAGCGTGTATTGCTTAGAACTATTCTGTGCTTCCTGGCATTTTCAGTTTCTTTGTCTTTTTTTCCTTGTATTGTGATTAGACACAGAAATCCCACAACTTTTTGTACACACCAGAAAGGAAGAAAACTACAAGAGCATAAATGAATGTCTTAATACATCAAATGTGACTAATGAGTGTAATTAGATTATTATGGTCCTCAGCAGAAGTTTCTCGCTGTATTGCTGACTCGAGCTTCCGTATCCTCTAAATGTTGCTTCCTTTCTGTTTCTCTTCCTGTCTCTAGCACTGAGCCCTCAGCTGCTTTCATTAAAACCACTGGTGCTGTTTATCAAAGGTTTGAAACACAAGTCCTTAGACCTCTTTCATTGCTCTGGCTTCTTAATTCCAGTTTCAGACGTGTGCAGAATTGAAAGCAAACATTAATTCACACTGAATGCTTCCTGTTTTTGGAATTACCAAAAAATTACTGTTTGCCAAATTATGTACATTTGCTCATGACAGAATGGTCATTATTGAGTCAAGTCTGTAGGCTGTCTTGCTTGCAGACACCTTTATAGCTCTTCCAAAAGTCGTCTATAAAACTAATGACTGGAATTATGGCCTTCTTATGGTCACTAATTTGGCATTTTTTTAGCCACTTTGCAAATAATGTGGTGGTATTTTTAGGGTCACTGACCTTCTTGCACCAGAGCTAGAACTTGGTGGTCAAGGTCTTGAGATGTCATTTCAATATTTTCACATCATGTTTTTTATTCCTGTAGCCACTGGTTTTGTAAAGTGCTCCAGTTCTTCCTTCAGCTAGCGAACCTGTATTTCAGCAATGTGGTGACATTCCCAGGCCTGCAAACTTCCACTGTTTTACAGCAAATGTACCAATGAACATAATATCCAAAAATGTTTTACTTTTTGTTTTAGTTTCATCAGATTACATCAAGTACTTTGTAAGCATTTGTAAATGCTTACAAATGCATTTACAAATGTATTCACGTCTTTTGGAGTGAATGCTTTTTCATGGATAAGGGCCCCATTTGTCTTTGTTCTCAAAGTTTGTTTTGCTTTTTTTTTTTGGGTTGATGGACATATTTCAAACCAAATATGTCCATATCTGGAAAGTAGAACCCATTTCCTTCCAGAACAGGACAATGGGAGGGTGTTCCCATTGTGTTTTTACTTGAATAAAGCAGTTTCAACAGATGAATGTGCTATCTTCAGGCATCTGGAAATTTTGCCCAAAAATGAACCAGACTTATGGAGGGGTATTTGAGGTATTGCTTTAAGCGATACTTTATTTGTTTCTTTGGCACATCGAAAACACTGACCTAAAACAGAAGTTTTGTCTGATTTTATTAAAATAATTTTTTAAATACAGTTTTTAAAAATGTAAATATCTGATTTCAACTGAGTAACATTTTTGGGTATTTTGTTTGTTTGCTTTCATCTTTTTGCTTTGAACAGAGTTCATTATTGATTGCACTATTGTATGAAACAAAAGAAACAGGAATTTCAGAATACTGTTTGAACCTTTTTTTAAAATTGACAAAAATGCTTCCAATTTTTTTGCTTGTCGGATTAAAAGTGTGTTTACTTTTTGCCTAAATATTACAGCTTGCACTTGGTGTTTGTGTGTTGGGGATGGAGCCAAAATGAGGTCAACAATAGTTGTGGATCCTGTTAAGGATGTTGGTACAAGTCTGTCGGTGTATGTTTGTGCCAGGTCAGGGCTTGATTAGCGCAGCAGGGCGTAGCGTTCAAGTCCAGCTGCTCTCTGCAGACCTATGCCATGACACACAGTGAGGCCTCCAGTGAACGATCCACCAGCCAACAGAACTATGCTCTGAAATTAATGAGACATGTGGCACGCCGCGTGTTGGAATCCCTCAGCTGTAGCTGACAGTTGTGTGGAGGTTGTGTGAAAGTAGATACAGGTTGGAGGATTAACTTGTTTAAAAGTATTGCAATCTGATCTAAACAACGTCTCATGTTTATTCGATTGATGCCAAATGCAAAGCATTTTAAGACACCGTTATTTCTTTCAAAGCTTATTTCTGAGTGGTTACCTCTACATTTGTAGTATGCTTCATGCGCTTCCTACTGCTCTTTCTTTCAGTCACCCCCGATCTGTTCCCGGAAACGACGCTGGTGCCGGCTCTCCCGGCGATACCCTCTGCGCGATCTGCCTCCGCCTCCTGCAAGGCCCGGAGGCGCAGCAGCGGGGGTGATTGTGCTGCCAGGCCTCGGCCTTTGCCCGCAGCCTGCAGGCCAGGCCCGAAAAGAGGCAGCATGGAGGTGGGGATGCGCGTGGTGCGTGGCCTGGACTGGAAGTGGGGAAACCAGGACGACGGCGAGGGTCACGTGGGCACCGTGGTGGAAATCGGTCGGCAGGGGAGCACGACGACCCCGGACAAGACGGTGGTGGTTCAGTGGGACAGCGGCACACGTACCAACTACCGCACAGGATACCAGGCTGCCTATGACCTGCTGCTGTATGACAATGCTCAAATTGGTAAGCACTGAAGATCAGGTTGTGCTAAAATATAAACTCATGATTATGAGCAATTAATTGCTGGATAAATTAGTTGTCATATTTTATTTTGAGAATTCAAATTATCTTCCAGTTTCGGTGCGAAATGTTCTTTCCAAAATGAAAGATTTTGGCTTTTTGAACTGGATTATTATGTTATTATCAATATTCATGATAAAATATAACATTGCTATAGGTTCTCCTATAAGTATGATGAACTATAACAAAAAAAAACAATATTATAGTTAATCACTAACACTGGGACAATTTATCATCCAGCAAAACTTATTATGAAAGGCCCCCCTTCTGATCAGATTCATTTTACCCATTAAATAAAAATTGTGCAATGATTAGGTTTTCATTAATAACATTTTTAGGTGAAAGTTCACAGTGCTGTCATTTTAAACTGTTTTAACAACTCATTACCACTTAGGATGGCTAACAGTGCTAAAATTTCTGCCTCCCTAGTTATTAACAGTTTAGCTCTAAACGTCCAGCTTGTTCCATGTCACAAGTAGAACAGAAACCAGCTACTTTGAGACTTTTTGACATTCTTCGGAGTTTGTCAGAAATCCTCTTTCTCTCGCAGCGTAAATAATGTAAAAAATACAGTTTTATTTGAGATAGCTTTTTTTTTTGGTGCTTCCTTTGAATTAATCTTTCAACACGACTACATACAGCTGACTCTGAATTTCCTCAACTGAGCACCAAAGAGCCAAAGCAGAAGTCAGACAAACATGGTCACCAACTTATCTTCATGGATAATTTTTTGTTTTTCTCACGAAATCTTGATTTATTTTTTTTACTTTAAAAATAAATTTTCTATCCAATTATGATAAGAAATAGTTCTGTTCTTTGATTCCTAAAATTATATATATTTTTCTGCCACATTCCAGTTTGTATGTCATAGTCTGTGCTCAAGCTTTGCAAAACCCATTTTCAGGGGTCTTTTCATCACCCATCATGGTCTCTTTGTGATCACACACACAAACACATGCACACACACTCTGGAGCTTTTTGCTCCACTTAAAACAACTTCTGATTCAGAAGCTCTTTCAATTAGTTCAGCAAAAAACAAAAAACAGGCCTTGGAGCTGGGAGTATATTGTTCAGTTGTTTGAAGCTCTTTGTTCTTCTCTGTTATTTATTGGCTTTAGATACTTTAGATGCTATTATGCTTTAACATATTGAGGTGTATATCATATAATGTGAACATTTTGCCACATTAGTCAGGCTTAGTTTGGTCTGTTCATCACTCTGTAGGTAAAACTGTTTCCTTCAGTTAAAAATAGAAAACTGAAATGTCAGAAATGTGCCCACCCATTTCCTTTTCTTCACCGCTTGTTCTGTTTGCAGGAGTCCGTCACTCCAATATCATCTGTGACAGCTGCAAGAAGCATGGCATCATGGGAATGCGGTGGAAGTGCAAAGTGTGCTTCGACTACGACCTGTGCACCCAGTGTTACATGAACAACAAGCACGACCTCAGTCATCCGTTTGAGCGTTATGAGACGGCCCATTCCCAGCCGTGAGTGCTTTAATTTGAACATTCTCTAAATTTCAATGATTTTGTTCGTATGTAAGAATCTATGCAGAACATTTTATAGCTCAAATCCTTTCCAGTCCAAAAAAGGAAGATGAGTTGCAGTTTTTATGTGGTTCATATGGATGCACACAAAACAGTTATCCGTCACTTACGTCTTCTTTTGCTTTCTTTTGGTTGATGGTGTGTCTCGTCAGCAGGGAATGTGATTGTTGTTTGGTGCAGAAATGTAATAAAATAGAGGTCTGTGCCACAGGTGAGTAAGTCAAATTCACAGTTTTCAATTTGACGTCCGATTAAAGGAGAATTTTGCAGCTTTTAGAGCTGATTCTGAATGTCTGCAGCTCAAAAATCTAAAACACTTAAACTCAGTTAACCACGGCTTGATTATTCTGCCCTGAATAGACATTTATCAAGATAAAATTTGAAATGTACAAAGTCAGTAATTTTTGATAAAATGTAAAAGAGGCAGCAGGACCACTTTAATTTGAGATAATGCATAAAAGCTACTTCGTCTCAGCAGGTTAAACTTTAAAGGAATTATTTCACACTGATGACTGATTTATGAAATCTTTACTGCTTTGTTAAATACAACACTAATTAGCCTTATTGTTACTATTCATAATTAAACAGCGGTAAAGGTGTTTATACAAGAACTGCCTTTAAAAATTGATGTTGCTTTTTCTAATGAACTAGATATAATGCAACAAACCTTCAGGTGATCATACTAACCCTGGTGTCGACTTTGCCTTTATCACAAGTAAATAATAATATATGTCATTAACATTTATTTAAATAAGCCATATATGAAAGAGAGACACATCTTCACTGTCATATACGTCTCCCTCAGCTTCTGGCTAGAGCTGCTAGTTGGAATTAGGTTTGTTTCCAAATAAGCAGAAGATTATCTTCACAGCTAATTAAGCAGTTTGCAAAATGTTAAATTAAATTATGCAACGTTTGCCGACGTCATAAAAAAAGACTGATAATATGTATAACCCAAAGATATTTAGTTTAAGTACATAGTGAAACTCGTTATTTCACTATGCATAAATTACTTGGCACAAATGTTATATCCCTAAACCAGGAAAAGTGCATCCCATCAATTATGAGGCATACTGTAGGGCTGTTATGTTGTCTCTGAGACTGTGAGTATTACATTTGTTTTAATGTCCACTAACAGTGAGAAAAACAATGGTCTTTAAAATGAAGCACCATGAGCGTATGGAGAACTACGGCTACAAAAAGGCCTCAAACCTGCATGGAACAAGATTTCAGAAAGCTAAGAAGCCTGAAAAACAATAAGATTCTCATTTAGAAGAAAACCTCACTTTTATGTTCAATTCATTAGTGTCTTTATTCCATATTGGGATCCATTGTGGTGTCTTTTAGTGTGTTTTCTTTCCATTTATTTCAGTAAATAATGAATCTTGTCTGTTACTACAAAATAATCGCATGCGAGTTTCAAGGAGATGAAGAGACGCGTTCTTGGGTAAAGCAAAAAACAAACCTGCATCATTATCACTGCAGTTACCTGTAAATAATTTAGATTTTCATTGTTTTTCTTTGTTTTTACCAGCGCACATATTTTCAAATAGCTTTGTTCTTTTGTCAGCTTGGACAAACCACATGCGGCCTACATTTGTAGAAATGTTTAGTGAGCTGACTGCAAGTGTCCTGTGAGCCCAGATTTACTCAACTGAGTTGTCCCTTCAGAATCCTCTCTTCTGCATCAGTTCACAGCAACGCTCCAATCGGCTCGCGGCACTGTCTGAATGTCAGCTGGATGGCCTGTTCTCATTTTAACGAGGTGATATGTATGACCCAGATTTCGTCTAGAGTTTAGCCTGGTACAGGTCCAGCCCCTTTCCATTTATTTCCCTGAGCCTGCTTGTCCAATGATTGCTGCAAATAGGTGTAGGAATCATGACTCACTGCTCTTTTCAATGTGACCGAGTCATCAGGTTTTGTTGTTTTCCCTTTTTTGGTTTGTTTTTGCCCCTCGAGAGATTGGAAACTAGTCAGAACCCAGCTGGGATGAGCCAGGAAGTAAATACGAAATGAGAGAATTGAATAACTAACAAGAACAGCAGGAAGCCCGTGTATTTATATAGTATAGATCCAAAACAAAAGGCGATGAGAGACCTAATTTGGAAAAATAACCTATTTTTTAAAAATGAGGAAAAATAGGTTATATTTCATAATGTATGCATCCAGTTGCATATATTATGAATACACCTGGATGCTTAACTTGCATTCAGGTGGATGTGGCTTTGTTCATTTGCGCCTTTTATTATTTTGAACATAAACAGTTTTATTATTTTTGAACATACACAGTTTTGATCAGGCAACTGAAGATTCAGTAATTTTTTTTCTTTCTTTCTGTTACTTTAAGGAAACATAAGAATGTATTTTCAATAATCAATATCTACTCGCAAAATTATTATTTTTTTACCTTTATTATGAGCAATAGCCTGCAATATACTAACTAATTAATCCATGCGCTGATGGACTATTATGAGATTCTTACAGTATGACTACCCAGAGCAAAAATATTGCAGTGTTTCTCTACATAATGGTACTCAAACAAACAACAGGAACAGATCTAATGGACAAAGAAAGGTTGACCAACCAAACGCTTTGTGATAATGCACTAGCTAAAGGCAATCCTCACCTGTATGGAGAAAAATAGAGTAAAGTCGAAACCCAGCTTCCTGTAACATTCAAACAGTTAGCCTCAAATGCTAACGAGTCTTTATCGCGGCAGACATGTTGGGGGTCATGAGGGCTTTTCCCAACAATTCACCAATTTTCATCTTCTTGATTTTGTATTGAATTAATAAGATATTCATACATTTTTGTTTATTCTTAATTGAAGTATTCTAGAAATGCCACAACTTTTTCACACTATTCCATCCCTAATAAATGCCAATTGAACCTTAGTTTTCATAGAGGCATGTTTTCTTTGCAAACATTATCCCCTTAAATGATTTTACTCACCAGTGAGTAACACAGGGGGTACAATGAGCCAATCCTAAATTAATTGGTTTATTTCTCTGGGTTTTTGGTCTGTTGTCAACCTGCATGTTTTTTTTTCTTTCTTTTTTGCAGCCAGAAATATTTGCAAACAGCTAAATTTATCTTTGCAGTCGTTTTCTTTTTCAGCACTTTCTCCAACATCTCATGAGAATGCGTTTATGACGCTATTGTTGAAAATTGGCTGATTGTGTCAAATCATTTGTATGATTATAGTAGACTCAAAAACTACAAAGAGGGCTATTTATGTATTTGTTTATTTGTTTGTTTTTATAAATTAAATTTTGTTTCCCGTTGTAGACTTTGCAATTTCTCCAAAAGTGATATTTTGGATTCTGACCAACACCGACACAGATTTCACATCTGGGACGTCACAAGTTATTTGTTGTACTTGTCAGACAAATGAGGCAGCCAAACGGCGAGCAATATGTGTTCCCCATCTTAACGCACAATGGCTCTTTATTTTTAAACCACATTGACCTAAATTTCATTGACAGCAGTTCAAAAGACTGATTTATACTCTGGCAATCATGAGACACACTGCTGTGTGTCCAGACTGCCAAATTTAGCTTGGTTTTCTAATATGTGTGACTTGTCTTAGAGCCAGGAAAGACTTATGAAAGGGGTGTTAAGAGAGACTGTTTATTATGGAAACATGCGTGATGCCTTAAAGGCAAATTACTGGAGTTGCGGTTAATGTCCAGTCTCCTGACGGTGTGATGAGTTTCGCTTTCGTAAACATGGTGTGCGTGCGTTGTGAGCCGGATGTACCGTTGATAAGTGTCCCTTTATAATTACATCAGATTCAAATGGATTATCATGCTACCATTCCAAGATGTTCGGATTAAGAATTTCAGTTTCCGAGAAGATATCCAGGTAGTACCGAGAGGCAGATAATGAACAGGTTTGGGTAGAAGAAGATTTGATGTTGACAAAGCATCTTTCATTTATATGTATATGTAAATATTTATTCCTATTTTGCATATGGTGGTCAGGGCAGCTCTTTCAGTGATCCATTTCATCAAGCTCGATGCTCATGCTGAATCGGACTGCGGAACATCTCTGTGACTGCTGGACAATGCATCTGGAGGCATACGTCTGGACCATATGTTTACAAATAGCTGGGTTGGCGTGCAGCTAGTTAATCGGCTCTTTCTTACACAAACAACACACATGCAGTTCCAGGGAACCAATCGGATCAAGTCTCTGTCTAATCCTTTACTCTGCACATAAAGCACTACATTGCTGCCACAGGATCATTGTTTGTTTTCCAGTCTGTGCTCACTTCAAACCCATAACAGGGTGCGATTTTATATATTTTTTCTTTTTGTTTTACATATTTTTATGTTGATTTTCTAAGTTTTAAGTCGAGCTTTTAATACAATTTTTGCCTCATTTCGCCTACAGGGAACAATTGGTTTTCTTTGAAAAATTATGTTCATTTTTCATACAGCTTCTCATTCTCATCAACACACTGGTTCACTGTTTAATTGTTCTTGAATGTGTTAAAAGAAATGAACCAAACACATTTGTTTTAAAATCTGGACATATTTTTACTGGCTAGCATACCTCAGAAGGCACTAATATTAAAGAAATAGTTCATAATTTCGAAGTGAGGTTCTGTGTAAAGTTTCTAAGCAGTTAACATTATATATACAGTAGATAATATTCATAGTTTAGTATAAATTCAGATGCTTATTTGCCTTATTTACATACAAACCAACAATTATCTAGACATGAAACAGATGCAGGAGCTTGTTCAACGCACGCGGCCTTATATGAAAAGGAAGCGGTATAAAAAGTAGCAGTGTCATAATGGTTAAGTGAAATGTTTTGTATTGATTTTTACTATAGACTCTTGGCGCTTCCCTGATGAGCTGTTAGGTTCAACCTGAGCTGAACTTAAAATTTCTACTAAACAGCTTCATTTCTACTAAATGACGCCACCAAAATCTATGGCAGGTTAGATTTTAACTGCTTATACCTGTCATGCAAAACCTCACTTCAAAACTCCTGAGACATCCCTTTCATTATCAAGCTGTCGAGTTTAATCAAACAAGTAGCTTAATACACAGGGCTCACTTTGCACTTTGTTCTTGTGTGTTTGTTGTAAGTATTGACGAGTGGTAGCTGAACCTGCCTCTTTGTCGGGTACACGTCTTTGCTCTTGATCCTTTCTGTGATCGAGGTTGACATTTGGTTCAGCAGGATTACAAAAGTTGATCCCTCGGAAGAGAGGCTGCAATTAAAAACAAATGTCAAGCTCTGAGGCCACATTTCCTTGTCATAAAACGAGAACATCTGTCACTGCACATCCGCTTTTTGCTAAAGTTTCATAGTAATAAGGAAGCTTTGTTGTCGTAAGCAGTGCTACTCAAATGTTTTGACCATTTGACTCAGCCTATCAATCAGTTTTGCATGACGAAGTGCACTCTCACAATTTTTCCCCCCCTGTAAAGCTCTAAAAATAACCTTATTTCATTCTATAGATGCTGGATTTGTATATTTACGTAGCCATTTATTTGGCAGCATGTGGATGTTTATGACTTGCCCTAAGGTGCTTTCTGATCGCTCTGCTGTCTAGGATTAGGCTAAAACCTCTGCACAAACCTGCCCGACCTCAGTCACACGCTGAGATTTACTGTTAGTTGGCTTTACGAGCCAAATGGGCAGCTATTTACCGCTGCAGCTCAGAGGACCCTGCAAGCACGTCTAGCAAAAAACTTAGCATGAAAGGGACCTGATATGCCAAGAAATCGTCTTTGACCTTAAGAAGGAGTTCTCATAAAATCTGCTTTCTTTCTTTTTAAATTACATCTGATTTTAATTGACTTTGCGTTCGTCAGAGAGCTGTTTGGTTGCAATGGAAGCTGGTACTGGATCCTGTTGAAGTATGGGAATAGGCAGCTCCTTTGCAACCAGGCCTGATCAAATCTTCACAATAAGGTATGCCTCAGTTTTGTCTATAGAATGCCAATGTCTTGTTTTCTGAGATCAATCCTAGGTTTGACCAGTCTTTTGTTCTAAGACTGTTAGACATTAAATATAGGAAAATGTGCTCCAGGGCAGATGTATGAGTTTAGAATCCAAAAGAACATGAAGAAATTACATAATTATCTTCAGTTTTGAATTAAAGCTTTTCTCTGTAACTTTCATCTGCATTTATTTAAGTTCACAGCAGTGCATTCCAGTACAAGCTGTTTATTGAGCAGTTTGTAGATTGAACATGATTCGAGTTCTTAGTTTTGATTAAATTAATTAATAGACCCAAACTATTCTGATTTTTTTGTGTTTTAAAAAATAAAAAGAACGTCTGACTACGACATCATCTCTGGATGATGCTTTTATAATTCAGAATATTTAATCTTATATTTGACTTATTTTTTAATACTTGCAAAAACAGATATTGCTCAGCCTGAAAAGACATTTGGAAAGAATTTTTTTGTCATCTTTTGTTTGTTTCTTAAAGCAGAACTAGCACTCTATCATGAAGGATCAGTAGATTAAATTCATGGATTTAATATTTCTGATGTTCTACCATAACCAAATGGATACGCTTATGCATCATAGCACCGATGTTTCTGTGGTTCTATCACTCGACAATCTAATGATCTAGGTGGAATAAAGCTAAAGGGCAGTATTGTTTCTCTGTGTGTGTGTTTGTGTGACTGTGTGACTTTTTGAGTTTTTATCAGCATTATAAAACCTTGGTGCACCTTGTTACAGGCACGCATTTATTCATATGTCGTTATTGTGAACTATTGATTATTGTCGTTTTGTCTGTAACCCCACCATTCCACACAATAGGCAACTAATAAGTGAAGTTTTGTAATTTATTACATTTCTATAGTTCTGCAAAATTTCAACTCCTGTGTAAAAATTGGCTACATAATGTAACCACCTCCTTCAAATAATGATGCATATCAATGAAGAGTTTTTCTTTTTTTTTTTTTTTTTTTTACGATGTAACAGAAGAAGTACTGTCGTTCAGCTGTTCACTACTGTGGTCTTACTTGGTATTCTTGGTGTCCGCTAAGATCGTACTTGTTAGAAAAACCACTAGTTCAAATTGTCTGCTCAGGTGTGAGTTGACGCATCTTCCTTCTTTCCGTCACAGAGTGAACCTGACACCGAGGCAGAACCTCCCACGCATCATCCTCAAAGGAATCTTTCAGGGCGTTAAAGTCGTCCGTGGACCAGACTGGGACTGGGGGAACCAAGACGGTGAGTGGTGTGTGTTTGTGTGTTTGAAGGAGGTGGGGGAAGGGTAGGAGTTGTTCTTGTTACCGACCTGGTTGTATTCATTTTGAAATGCCCCCTTTTTGTGCTGTTTCTTTAAACATAGGACTTGACAATCTAATGTCTCAAAATGCCTCACCATGTGAATACCATTCTAACCGCACGCCTCAATAACCCGAAAAATGTTGCATCTTTGTGTGTCTGTGTGCACTTACACGGCCAGTGAGTCATCTGAGTCTGTCCCACAGATGCGGCAGCCTGTTTGTGTCAGTGTCTTTATCGAATCCTTGTTTTATAACGTGTTCTTTGCATTTTTGTTTCTCCTTTTCGGGAGGTGAAGGGTGGAAATGTCCCATTACTTGAAGTTTGTTGTTCAGTTATTTGTGTCTTGGCTGTCATCTGTGAACACCCGCACTTTCATGTTTGACTTTGTCATGTTTCTGTCTGTAATGCTTCCTTTTTCAGATAAGACCAGCTTTGCTCTCAGTTGTGCTTAGAAATGATTAGAAACTGAAATGAAAATGATCGTTTGGTGATGTTCCCTTCGAAGAAAGACAGAGTGGTCATAATTTTTATTTATTTATTTATTTTTTGTCAGAATCTGAATGAGTCAAAATGTCCATTTGGTTTCTGCCCTGGGGTTTGGTTAACTCACTCATCAGGCTTAAATGGTGTTTTCAGCCAGTGCATGTGGGCCTTTCTGAGCATTCTCAGATTTCCCTTTTCTTCAAACAAGCCATTATGCAGTTCACTGAGTTAATTAGAAGTAAAGCAATCAAGTGACTTAAATGGTTTAAAGACATCATAAAATATGTGTTCTTATAATGTGGCTCTGAAACGTATGTGAATAATTTAAAGGAATAATGGACAAGTGTGTTTTGTGAAGTGTTTAATCCATGTGTTGCATGTTTCTGTAACATCCTGCGTTTTTTTTACATTACTATTATTTGCTATTCTTAAACATAATGGTCAGATTTTAAATTTCACTGAGCTTTTCTTCCCACAAACTTATGCAGCTCCGCTTTTTGCACATCTCTTTTGTGTGTGTGTGTTTTTTTTTTGTGTGTGTGTTTGTATTTCTATGTTTAGGCGGGGAGGGTAAGGTTGGGAAAGTAGTGGACATTCGAGGCTGGGACACAGAGTCTGGCCGCAGCGTGGCCAGTGTCACCTGGTCCAATGGCACCACCAATGTCTACCGAATGGGCCACAAAGGCAAAGTGGACCTGAAGTACGTGTCCGACGGCCAGGGAGGCTTCTACTACAAAGATCACCTACCTAAGCTTGGTCAGTAAGATACATTGTTTCTCTTACAAAAATATTCATCTTTCTACACTTTGGCATTCTTTTGGGATTTTATGTAATGGATCAACACAAAGTAGTTATAGGAAAATAATATATGATAATAATTAGAACATTGACTTGTATCTTTATTTACCGATGTTCAGGTCTTGTCAGCCTATTCTGGGTCCAGGTTACGACTCGCTTTGCAACTAACACTTATTTTAGTAATTGACTATTCTCTGTTCCTGCCTGCTGATACTTTTAGTTTTAATCTATAGAAACTCGTCAGTCTTCAAACAGCAGCTGCGTTTATCCTTGGATGACATTACACATAAGTCACTAATTGGAAGCCACTTCAGTGCACTGAAATGTATCTACGTTTAGGTACATGTCTTTTATTTCTATGACAAAAATAAAATAAAACCATGCAGTTCTTTGCTTCTGCTTCACAACTCCGGGCTGGTGCAGGGGTCTGTAACCCATTGCTCTTTGGACTTTCCACTCTTAATAACTTAGGCAAAAATTAAATAAGGACCAAGGAATGTTTTTAAATATAAGTAGAGCAACAAATGCAAACTTTTTGAGGATATTTGCAGTAAATTTCCATAACAAAATGTTTGTTTGTTTTAGTTTGTATCATTAGGTTGTAAACTTTTACATTTTCAGAATTTGCTTTACAAGGCAAAATTGTCTGCCCAGATGAAAATTTTGACTTTGATTTCAAGACCTGACAGCATAAAAACATGAAGTACAATATTTAAATGATTATCCTTCTGAGTTTGTCCACGAGTATTGATGGTGTCTTTTTGCTGACTGCCCCCCATCCAGGTGAGCATGCAGAGCTCCAGCGCCAGGAGAGCGCTGATGGCCACTCTTTTCAGCAGGGAGACAAAGTCAAATGTCTATTGGAGGTGGACATCTTGCGACAGATGCAGGAAGGACACGGAGGGTGGAATCCCAAAATGGCAGAGGTACGAGAAACGTCCCATCACATCCAACTCATGAGAACAGGCAGTTTTACTCAACTCTTTACTTGGTTTCCGTGGGATGTAAAGTACAAAATGTACATCTTTTTGGTTTCTGGTTGGTTTGTCTTGTGTACATATGCAGTGAGAATGCAGTCACACGTCCAGCATGTGAGCTCACTTGGCTCACAGAGACTTTATATTATATAAGCGGTTCAGGTGGATGCTCTAATAAAATGAGGGCAAACGGAGCATTCACGTTTTCAGTCACAGCTGCCGAAGGCAACGTTGAGGTCAGAGCAGCAGTGGAGGGAGTTGTGGGGGGACCTGGAGTGACACAACCTATTTATGTTTGCAGTACATTTGTCGGATCGGGACGGTTCATAGAATAACTGACAGAGGAGACGTCCGGGTCCAGTATAGCAACAACATCCGCTGGACTTTCCACCCGGGAGCTCTCACCAAAGTACAGAATCACAGAAAACCTCTCTGATCACATCTTCAATATGATTTAAATTTAGCTTCACAGATTTATTCATGTGTTTTCCCCCTTTTCTTCTGACAGGTGAACACCTTTGGAGTTGGCGAACTGGTAAAAGTACTGGATGAGCTGGAAAATGTGAAGAGACTTCAGGCAGGCCATGGGGAGTGGACAGACAGCATGACTCCTGTATGCTAAGTTTTACTTTCTCTCTAACTCTCATTTTACGTGCTTTGATTTTTGATCTAGTAATACAAAGAACTAAAGTTTACACAGATTGTCTTGAGGCTTTGAGTCCCTATTCAAGCAGTATCCCTTTGAAAAGGAGAAAGATGCTTAATTGAATTAAATTTGGTGAAAGGTCCATATTCTGATGTAAAAAAAAAAAGTTTGATTTGGGCTATTTATGATCACTACTTTTATTTGTGAAAGTGTCGCTCGCCTTTTCATTACTAATTGGATTATCATCTCATGTCTGACTTACTTCACTCATACAACTAAAGTGCACCGGTCATAATTTTGTGGCTGATTTCTTTGACCCACTAGAAGAAAATTTCAACAGATTTATTATATTTTAAGAACAGAAACTAGAAAACGTGTTATATATTTATATCTTGGCTTTCTGTTGCACTTATTTATGTTAGCAACAGGGAGAGGCTGTAAAGCAAGACTTTATTTTAATAGACGTTAACATAATGAGCTTCTTATGTTGGAGATAAATGAGGTTTGCGCATCACTCGACCACATTAACATGTATGTTTTCTCTGGACAATTGAAAATACTTTCTGTGATTCATGATTTCGAAAAGGCTGCCAGCATTTCAAAATCTAGTATGTTCTCGGAGAGATGGATAAAACAGATTTACTTTGCTGTAAGACCTTCAACCTTACTGTTATCTATTGAAAGTCTCTTTCTCTCACTCTGCCTGAATAAAACACGGATATGTCTTGACATAAAAATGTAGCTCCTTTTAAAAAGCTTCTCACATTGCTGTTGCTCTGCTGTGTAAAACCTTTCTGATCCTGAAGCTTTTAAGGATTGTTGTGATTGTAACGCAGCAGCTCTTATATTTAGTGTGTTCGCTGATTGGGGAAAAGACCATCTGGTTTCTTTGTACATCTCTAAACGTACTTACTTCACACACCAAAATTCATCTGTAATATATCTGACCTGTATCCAAATTAGAAATGGAAAATCTCTAAATTACAAAACGAATAGTTATCAGACCACATTCTTGAGGATGTTTGTTAACCTGATGTCTTTTGTCTGTAGGTGCTTGGTCAGGTGGGAAAGGTGCTGAAAGTATACGCTGACGGTGACCTGCGGGTGGCGTTTGGAGGTCAGACGTGGACGTTCAACCCGGCGTGCCTTTCGGCCCAGCCTGCAGAGGTTGATGCCAACCTCATGACGGCCGAGAACCCCAACGAATCTGGAAGTAAGGCCTCTGCGGGAATCGAGGGGGCTCGACTCAAACGCTGCGCTCTTTCAATCCTCTCCAGCCTTCCTCCTTGCTCCATCTCTGCTTTTGCATGCTTCCTCGCACAGGCTGCCAATAAGGGCCTTCTCTTTTCTTTCTTTTCCATTAATGTGCGAACAAGGTGTCTGTTTGTTTAAGCGCTCTTCCCCGGCCTGTTGTGGTCCAGTGTGCTGACAGCAAGACGCTTTGGCAGCTCAGCAGACATTTGTCATCATGTCTGAAGTTCTCAGCAGCCTCTTAATGATGGCATACTCTGTGTTTACATTCACCTCGGTGGATGGAAAGGTGCTAACATGTCGATGTGTGTGTGTGTCGTCAGATTCACTCTGCATGGAAGGGACATTTTGACTCATTCCTTTGGTTTTGCTTGGTTCTGACAAATTCATTAACCGTTGCAGCATTCAGATTTTGCCTCCCCCCTCTGAACATCCTTTGCAGTTAAATTTTGGATTAAAGAAACTAACATTTTCCCTCTTTCTTGTATTGTCCCTTTCCACTACCTCTCCCAGGTACTGTCATCTCCGTGCTGGAGAAGCTGCTGTCTCAGTCCACGGAGCAGGACAACCCCGGCCAACTTGTCATCGAGGCAGCCCACGGGAGTGCCAGCAAAGTGCGGGAGTTGGTGCAGAAGTATCCCGACAAGGTTAGTGCGACATCTTCGCTTTGCTGCAGTCCGGGGTTGTGACTCATTGCTTCAAGAGACAAAACTGAGCATTGATGTGCAGACAGAGTCTTGGTGTTTTTTTTTTGCATCCTGATTATTTTTCACATTTTTCTCTTTTTGTTGAATGTGTTTTCTAAAGAAAAAAGAAATGCAGAAAACATCTGTACACAATAATGACAAAGTAGTTGGAGTTTCTTATTATAAATTAATCAAACAATCTAAAAACGACTGAAATAAATCATACATACAACCGTTAATAGCGATATATACTTATGCTTCAATGCTTTGTTGATATATTGACCTTATTGGTGGAGTGCATTAGCAGTGATTGACCTTCTGGATGCTCCCATCTCCACATGAGAACGCTGCATCTACTCCCATTGTGACTGCAACACTGCCTTCTAAATCAAAACTCATGTTTTTGTTATTTTTTATTTTGTTAATTCAGTTAATGTCATTGTGTTCATTTAATTTGTAAACTTTTCCCCATTTTTGGCATTTATGTGTCTATTTTTTGTAACTGCGAAATCTCAACTCAAACATGTAAAAACATATGAAAGGGAAGTATAATTCAAAGCCTTTTATATATTTTTGTGATAAAAAGAAAAGAAACAGCAGAAATTATGTCAGAAAACACAGACTGATCAGGATTACCAGCATGTTTAACCGAGTTCCCCAATGCTTTGTTTGGAAACATTCATACAAATTTAGGAAAACTCTGACCATTACTTTTTAAAAAATGTTTTACATTATGGATCTTCTACTCGAAGCCTCAAGGGCTGATGTCCTGCAGCATCAAGATGTGTCTCTTTCTCAGAGACTCATCTAAAATTCACAGGACATTGGCCCTTGATGTCTGGATTCACAAAGAAATTATTACATCACTGCTGTGTTTTATGTGCAAGGAAAACTCTTTCTAAGGATTAAATGAACCTCATAAATGGAGCTCCGCGGCTGTCAGTTGGACAGAGCGTATTGTTTTCCAGTGATTTGGGAAAAGACTGCCCTTTTCCACATAATCCATGTGCAGAAGTTATAAACTGAGGCTACAAAAAATGTGACAACCTGAACTCCTGTTTGAGAAGAAACACGTTAAACATGCTGCGTCTCTTTATATTGTTTTTTAAATCTTTATGCCTATTTATTTTTTATTTTGCATCTACTGGATGCAAAATAAAAAATAGTTTTGGCTTAATTACTGTTCTGAATATGTTCTTCACATTTTTTTGAGTCTGTTTACTAATTTAGTTGACAACTTTTTTCAATGATTTATTTGTCCGATTGTTTTATCCTTAATTACTCAAAACACATGTAAAGCAGATTAAAGTTTGTTGTTATGAAAGTGAGAAAATGAGGAAAGGTTTAAGGGGGATGAACACTTTCGCTGCTGTTTGTTGTGCCCCTTCGGTTCCATTGTGCTGCGACGGCACTGAATGGTGGGATTATCTTCCATCACGTGTATGAAGAGCTTGGTTGTCCATACGCAGATTATTTCCTGCCAGTGTTTGATCAGCTCTGTTGGTGTGCGCTGATTCTCTGCTCCAGATGAATCTCCAACTGTGTCTGTGCTCCTGCCAGGTGGATATCAAGAACCAAGGCAAGACGGCTCTGCAGGTCGCCGCTCACCAAGGCCACACAGAGGTGGTGAAGACCCTGCTGCAAGCCAACAGCTCCGTCGAGGTCAAAGATGAAGATGGAGACACAGCTTTACACTACACTGCCTTCGGGTGAGGGCGCATTCCTGTTCTTGTGCTGCATTCATTTGATTAAATGTTTTGATTAGGGCTGCAGCGAGCAATCATTCTAGTCATCGTCTGTTCTGTCAACCTTTCTGATGATTAATCAATTAATCAAATAATAAAAAAAGTTGACTGAATTTTTTAAAACAAGAAAAACATTTTATTGCCTAAAATGAAAAAAGAAAAATCCCTGTGGCGCACACTTGATCATTTGTGGCAAACAATGCTTCAGCAGCCAAATAAATGCTTTAGCCGTCAACACATGAAAAGCAGTACTGTGTAGGATGAATCTTTAGACTACGTTTTTGGATTAATCAGTTAATAATTGGATAGTTGCAAAAGGTCCTTAATATTAGTTTTCTTTATAACAGAATTTGAACCAGGTGATTCTGAAACTATGAAACTTGAGGAGTTCTGAGTAAAACATATTTACAGGCAAAGATTTTTGTTAATCTTTAATGCAAAATCTTTATATTTCTTGTACAGTTTTGACTTAATTATTTCCCTGAGTATGTTGTTCTTTCAGCAGCTGACCATTTTTGAATCTATATACTCCAGTTAACAATTAATCGATTACTAATTTATTTCACAATTAATTCAGTATTTGATAAAATTGAAGGCCTGCCAATCAAAAGAAAGTATAATTTACCTGCACTGGTTTGTTTTGACTCAGTAACCAGGCTGAGATTGCGCGGCTGCTGCTGAGCAAAGGGGCGAATGTCAACGTACTGAACAACTCCATGTGCACAGCGCTCCACATCGCCGTCAACAAGGGCTTCACTGACGTGGTGCGAGTACTGACTGAACATGCGGCTGACGTCAATCTCCAGGTGAGCGGGGGCAGAGTGCTTACCTCTGCGGCATTAAGCACAATATGTCGTACTACACATGCATGTCCTGAAAACAACAACAAAAACACCCTAATTAAGCTTGTCGCAGTTAATCAATTTATCACATAATGAATTAAAATGAGCTCAATAATTTCTGCTCTCATAATTAATATTTTATTTCACCTTAAACCATTTTATTTATGGATTTGGTTATTTGTGGTTTTTATTTACTTTTTACTTATTGGGTTTGGTTTTATTTGAAATATCTTCAAGTTCCAGTGCTGAGTTCAAAATCAAAGTGCATTATTAAGGCATTATCATTATAATACTTGAAAATGGTTTCAAACCAACAATGTCATCATTTGTCACAATCATTACTGGGAAAATTTATTATCCAGCAAAAAATGCTTTTGTGACATTTTAAAATGCTGTTGATTTTATTTCCTTTTAAAGCTCTTTTTCTTTTTATTTTTTTTACTACTGTAGGTTGCAGTAATAACTGACTTATTAAAATAGTGATGGGATTGCTGAAATACCTTGGGAAGAAATTCAAAATGTTGTACCATTGTAGTCATGGATACAGGTGTCCTACACTCTCTGGATAAATGTTGGATATAGATTACGTATTTTCCGACCCATCATGGATGAATTGATCTGTCCTCCATTGTTCATTAATTTTTAGTCTTTCTCTCCTTCCTTTTGAATTCTATAGAAGTGAAAAAAATTGTTGGAACTCTGCATGTATATTTATTTATAGTTTTCTTGACCCGGTGTTACTGTCTCATTAAGATAATGTATTTATTTGAATATATTATTTTCGGATGGTCTAACATGCCTGCAGCCTGGCCCTGATTTGACTAACAAACTCAGTTTTTTTCTGCTTGAATGACGTGACTACTCAGCTAAAAACATGTCGGCCTGGAGTGTGTTTGTGTTTTATCTGTGACAAATGTGCATATGGTCTATTTCTCTGTCTGCTTTTGCACTGAGTTGCAAGAATATTTCATGGAAGGTATTCAGAGGCCTTCAGACAAAAACAAACTTTTGCTTTTAATTATTGTTGAAAAGCATTCAGGTTCAATTTTCTTTTAACTGATGCAACATCTTTGCTTATTGTGCTGCCTGTCAACTTACTCTGCTAGGATTCATACGGGGACACACCGCTCCATGATGCCATTGCTAAGAATTTCCGCAGCATCATCGAGATCCTGGTTGTGGTGCCCAACATTGACTTCACTCAGCAGAACCACAGAGGCTTCAACCTTCTTCACCACGCCGCCCTCAAAGGGAACAAACTGTAAGTGGCAATCATATCCAAAGATTAAACTTTGAAATTATTGAGCAATAAAAATCGGGGGAAATCAAAGCTAATCGGTTTAAGCTGCAGTCCCTTTGAGATAAGAAAAAAAAAAAAACAAAACAAATAATGGTGTGTAATTTTTAAATGTGGACTTCCTTCCATCTCTTTTCTATTAGGAAAATGCAGAGTAAATTTCATGGAGCTACACTTTCAGTATCGTTCTGTATCCTGTTCTTTTGCAGCATCTCATTAGTTTGAATGCATGTATCTCATTTTTGGAAATAATGTGTGTTTTTTTTTTTTCTGTGTGTGTGGAAATCTCTCCTGTGAGTTCAAATGAGGATCCCAAGGTCAATTCTCAATGCTATCTGTTACAGATAGCTTGCAGAGAGCTCGTCTCCCACACAGTTGTTGCTGCTGTCAGCAGGCTGGGAGTCGATATCTCTCAGAAATGCAGCAATCTGTATTTTTTTGTCTCTCTATGCACACACACTTGTACTCAAAATTGTTCCCAGACTATATGCAGTAACCTCACCGTTTGGGAGCAAATTAGATAAAACATTCCAGGAATCCAAACAAGCTCTCATCACAGTCTCAGAGATTGTTTCACAGGAAGGACAAGCTGACTGCTTACTTTTCTGACATCAATATATATTGTAAATACCAGGGATAGCATATTTGTCATCTTTCTTCTTTGTCCTCTGTTTTTTTGTCTTTTGTTTGACAACTTGCTCTAGTTAATCATAAATTCTGCTTTGTGCAAAAACCTTTTGAAGGAGAATATCTATCAACTCAAGGTTGTTAGGTGGCCTCGTCAACGCCTGGACTTAAGTATTACAATGTTGTGGCGTGACCTTGAGCAAGCTTTTTTCTAATGGCTAAAAATTGTCCAATGTAGCAGAATTGTTATTTAATCAAAAACATTTTAGACGAACAAGTAAAAATAGAAGATGAAAAGGTTCCCATCATTTTAATAGCAGTAATGCTAATAATGTGGGGCTGAGGGCCATTATTGCCCCTCCAGCTGCAATTCAAGAATGATACAAATTAGATCTGTTCTGCACGCTGCTTCATACAGATGCAGGCTTTTAATAAGAGCAAAGTTATTACCAACATCATTTTCTTTCAATTGAAAAAGTTAAGTAAGGTACAAAATATTTGTCTTTTTATAATAAGTAGAGCCATGTTAAAGACTTTTACGGAAAAGCCAATGTTGCTGTACCCTAACCAGGTTTTATGTAATTTATTAAACTTGTACAACCATTTCTGAAAGAAAGTTAACTAAACCCTATTTGTATAATAAGAATAAAGTTACTCTATCGATGCAAAACGTTTTTAAAACTAGATGACTTTCTTTTAATACATCAAATGTGCAATATCCTTTTTAAATTTTTGAATCTACAATGAAGAACTACTTAAGTTTTTTTGGCTTGCTAGCACTTTTGATTTAACAATTTTCTCCTAAGTGACAAAACCTTTGGACATGCCTGGCATGATTCGTGCAATAAAACATTGATTTTACATTAACCAGACTTTATTTTAATATGTTAGCTTTTTATGTAATTTTTTTCTTCTTCCATTTTAGGAGAACAAACCAAAACCTTCAATATCAAATTTTTGTGTCTAATAGAGTTTGTTTGATGTTTAATTCGAGATCAGATGGCTTGCACTTTATCAACTGAAAGACATCAAAACGAGCATAATGAGCGACATCTTTCTGCTTCTTAATGGTGAACCTAGCTCACTTTTTCTATCAGAAACCTTCACACTAACTATATTTTGATAAATCGGCTGAAGAGCTTCAGAACACTAGCAAAAGAAAGCAACCATATTGAAAAGTTATGTACTTTTTGCTACATAAAATACATAGTTTTATTTTATTTTACATCTGCTGCTTTGGCAGTGAAATTAGTTTCTTAATGATTTTACTTCTTTAACTTCTAAAACAGCCTTCTACAACATTAAGCAATAAGTATCATCAGATGCATGTTAGTAGAGAATCCAAGAGAAAGATACTTAAATAATTATCTCATATTAATACAACCCATTAAGATCTTCATGATAAGTATATGGCGATATTGATAAATCATGATATATTTTGCAACCTCAATCTGCCACAAAAAAATTTTCAGAAAAAAGAGACTCTGTGGAAGTCTCTATTTTTCATATCTGCTCTCATAGCAACCAGCCCTCACTTCATCTCTCTGTGTGTGTGTGTATGTAGTTGTGTGTGTGTGTGTAGGTGTGTGTGTTTGTGTGTGTGTGTGTGACTACTGCTGTTGTACAAAACTATAAACCAGGTATCTGAATGTTCTTCTCTCTGTGGTTAGTCACAAAAGACAATGCCATCCCTTCTTGTCCCCGTTGCTTAAAAGCTTTTCCTGAAAGGTGCAATTAGTGTATCGTATTTGTAGGAGGTGTGTATCGCAGCTTTCTCTGTAAACATGCCATTAGTAAAGTGAATTCCTGTAATTTTAGCGCAGCTGATAATTTGTTATATTTAGAGAAATCTAGTGCAAAATGCCACTTTTATAGTAAAAATGAATAATATTTACAAGTTATGAAAGATGAAGAAAGCCATTTTCTTTATAATTGAGCAAATACATTTCTTTATGCTTGCCTATATTTCTTTACGCTTGGCTACATGTGACCAGTGTCTGACACTTCCACCAAGTGTCTTTGATACTGGTCACATATAGGCTCCTCAGTTTTCTGTCTGTCTGGCACAGAGTGTAAATCTCCATCACAAACTGGGCATGACGCTGACCAGGCAGGAAGACGCTTAGTGGATTACTCAGAGTGTGTTTCCACAATGACAAAGTCTCATCCAGACATGATATAAGCGTTCTACTTGTTTCTGATTTTGTTGTTTAGTGTCCTCTCTGAGCCTGTTGGGTCCAGGCTCAGAGAGCATATTAAAATACTTGAAACACAACTATTTATATTGAAACTGCAGTCCTGAATAGAACATAATGCTGATTGGTGACTGAAAATTCATAAATTAATCGTAAATGTTGCCCCCAAAGTCCACCATATGTCAATGTCGGCAATATTTATGTCACGTATAGAAAGCAAAATATGCCAAAGTAATGGACAAAAAGAGAAGTAAACTTAAATTAAAAATGACAGACAGTCTCATAGGAACAATAAAACAAAAATAGAGATGAGATAAACATTGCAAAGTAAAAAAAAAACTGTAAAGTGAAATAAAATATAAAGAGAAAATGTGAATCTCTACTTAGTTGAAAGGCAGATAAACATGGTGGGTTTTTAAACATGCCATAATGTCTATTGTTCATATAGATTAGTGAAATATTCCATATTTTATAGCACTTATAAACAGATGTATGTCCTGAAAGTCAAACCTGTGAAAAGAACCAAAAAAATACAGAAAGTCAGTTTAGTAACAGTTGAGTGATAGTTCCTGTTAATATTCAATTGGCAGAATATTGTACCTTTTGATAGCAATGAAGTAATAACAGATGTTTCTGTACACTATGCTTGCCACTTGGTTATGTCGCTCCATGTACGCTTTCCCTGCCAGTATCTTGCACCCTGCTGTGATGTGCTGGACCGTCTCAGGGGCCTCCTTGCACAACCTACACCTTGGGTCTTGTCTGGTGTGGTAGATCTGGGCCTCTATTGCTCTGGTGTTTAGGGCCTGTTCCTGGGCGGCCAGGATGAGGGCCTCTGTGCTGTCCTTGAGTCCAGCTTTTTCCAGCCATTGTTAGGATTTACTGATATCAGCCACTTGGGTTATTTGCTGGTGGTACATCCCATGTAGGGGCTTGTCCTCCCATGATGGTATCTCTGGCACCTCAACCTCCGTTCCCTGTTGTCTGAGACATTCACTGAGCACATTGTCTGTTGAGGCTTTGTCCCTGATGTATTTATGGATCTTAGTTGTTTCGTCCTGGACAGTGGTTCTCACACTCACTAGTCCTCTGCCTCCGTCCTTGCGGCTCGTGTACAGTCTCAGGGTGCTGGATTTGGGTGGAACCCTCCATGCATGGTTAGTAGCTTTCTAGTCTTAATATCTGTGGCTTTTATCTCCTCCTTTGGCCAGCTAATTATTCCAGCAGGGTATCTGATTACTGGCAGGCATAGCTGTTTATCGCACTGATTTTGTTTGCCATTGAGCTGGCTTCTCAGGACTTGCCTTATTCGTTGGAGGTATTTAGCTGTGGCTCCTTTCCTTGTGGTCTCATCGAGGTTGCCATTTGCTTGTGGTATACCTAGGTACTTGTAACTGTCCTCTATGTCTGCTATTGTTCCTTGTGGGAGTGAGACTCCTTCTGTGCGGATCACCTTCCCCCTCTTTGTGATCAGCCGACCACACTTCTCTAGTCCGAATGACATCCCAATGTCAGTGCTGTAGATCCTGGTGGTGTGGATCAGTGAGTCGATGTCTCGCTCACTCTTGGCATACAGCTTGATGTCATCCATGTAGAGTAGGTGACTGATGTTGGCCCCATTTTATTTATATATATATATATATATATATATATATATATATATATATATATATATATATATATATATATATATATATATATATATAAATTAATAAATTAATAAAATTCAGAATGATTTACCAAATGTGCCTGTTTTAAGATCCAGAGGTGATGACACTGAGTGAGAGTGCAAGCATCAAACAAAGATCTATTAATCCTCTATTAGTGAAGCGTTAAAGATTTTGTTTTGTTGTTTACTTTCTTTTTTTTGTTGCTGTTAAACATGCCCATGTGCAGCACTCCTGAAAATTTGGAACCCAGAGACGATGAAACCTTCCTTGCACGACATTTTTATGATGCTCCGAGGATCTTTAAATCCTTATTTGGGCCTGTCTTACTTTCTTAGAACTTATGTTTGCCTGTTGCTGTAAATTGTGCTTTACAGCAAGAGGTAGATTTCTGTGTCTGTACTTCATTGCACTGATCTACTATAAAATTTCCTTTCTAAATATAACAATACTATATCATGGAAAGTTTCCCATGGTTTTTTAAAAATATGTCCAGAAAAGAAGAAAGTGAGAATGGAAAAACAAAAGCATCACTTGGATTTAACTTTAGCCTGAAAGTCTTCTCATTAACAGAGACAGTTAAAACCTTTTGAAGTTTTGATAAACAATGGAAATGGATAATATCCTAAAAATTTGTATTAGAAACTTTTGTAAACTTTTGTTGCCATCAAGTAAATTTTGCTAAAGTTTCAGTTTTGACTTTAGTTTATACATGTTCCAGTCAGATTTATGCACAAATTCATTTTAGTAGGTTTTAGTAAAGACTTTGCATATTAAATTGCTAATTAATTCTCTTTAAGACCTGTAATTAATATAATTCAGAATGATTTTCCAACTGTCCTTGTTTGAAGAGCCAGAGGTGATGACACTGAGTGAGAGTGCAAGCATCATAAGAAAGGGTTTTACTATTTAAAACAAAGATTTAATATTTTACACTCCCATCAGCCAGTGCACCTCATAATATTGAGGATCACAATCAGTCTGACTATCATTAGCAAGCATAGACATTAGTCTCCGTCAGTGTTTCCTGAAGGTAGTTCAGATTTCCAAATACAAGCTGTTTTATGACAATTGGTAAAAGGAGAGAGAGGGAAAAAAAGCAAAGCATTTTTTTAGTCAAGTTCAGCCTTTATAATTAAATTTTCTTAACTATTTTGACATTAGTATCAGTGTTTATCAGATTTTTGCCTTTCCAAATGGCTGAAAATTGTCCGATTCTTGTTACCAGGCAATTTCTTTGGACGCCTCTGATTACTTTTGTCCCCTATTTTATCTATTTTCTTTTCTCTTTGCAGCTGTCGAATTCTTTACCGCTTTGTCAAATCTGACCTAGTTAAAAAGATACAGACCCTCCCGATTGTTCTAAAAATATCATTTCCGTTCAGATCTGTACAGGAGAGTTACATGTGCGCAAAATAAAAGATACAACTTGCAAGTGAGCAAGCACAGTGTAGGAGAACTGGGGCCTCTGCAAGCAGTTCTTTAATTAATGTTCATTCTGCTCTGGCACGAGTCGTGTGTTCAGGTCTTTGAGTTTAGGCTGCAGTCTTCAGCATTCATTCAGCCTGACACCAGCTGCTTCACGCAATGAAGGGAGACACGATTTACAGTGTTCGGGATTGACTCTTTACTAGTTCATTCATGTATAATCAAACGTCCTTTACTGTACACACACACACACTGCACACGCTGACACGTGTGTGTGTGTACATTACATTTAAAGGTCAAGGCTCATTCAGTTCAAGTGATTTGTCTTTGTTAGTTAGGTTAGCTACCTGTATTGTTTCTACTCAGTTTGGAAAGAGTCATAAAACAGGTTTGTAACAACATCAAACTTGATAACTCTTAGATCTTAGTATCTCCGCTGTATCATTTAAAAAATAATATTGTGCACACAGAATCTGTTTCAGAAAAGTTATCATCCACTAACATAAAGAGGTGTTTTAAACATGCTTGACCCACAGGAGGCGATGTGGTGCAAAACTAAAATCTACGTCAGCTAATCTGATTGCTTTAAACAACCACAACTTCCTGTTAAGAATTAAACATGGCGTCAGGAGGTTTATTTTTTAATACAAAATTGATCAAACATAAGACAATGTTGTTTGAGAATTACATCAAAGCAAGCAGACGAATATGCTGATGTATTATTTGTGACAGACTCTAATGAGTGCGACTATAAATCTCAGTTTAGTACACAAGCAAACAAGGTTTTCTCAACTCTGGTATGAGTTTTTATAAATAATTAATTTTAGTAATATTAAAGGTTTTGTGTGAATTAGTAATTTGTTTTTTACAGTGAGCTTTTGTCATGGTTACAGGCTTTCTAACTCGGGTCTAGAACAGTTTTGGACCTGATTCACATGTTTTCCAGCTCTATCTTGATTGAATCATCCATAGATTGACTGGTTGAATTTTGCAAGTTCCATATTTAAGCTGCCAAAATCTGTAAACTGATCTTTTATATTTTCTCTTTAATTTATTGACCTAGACGGACTAGGAAAACCATGTGATTCACACTTAATCCCACACTTACCCCAAACTAAAACAGTCTGTTAATCTGTTGATGTTTTGTCTTGCACAGATAAGTTGAGGGTTGTTTCCAAATTTATAAACTAAAGTTATTTCAGAGAGCAGCTGTGAACATCAGTTTTTCTGTGACAGAAAGACAAAAATGGATTGTTTATCAGTCTATGTATTTTGTTTGAGGAAGTGGAAAAAGACAACTATGTGCCAAGTTCACAGAGAGGCCTGGGAAAGCAAAGGAACAAGGCATGTTGCCAGATATCTTCTGAAGACGCAAACGGGTCAGATAATGGGATAACAATTTATACTGGAGAAGAGATGCCGCTCTGGTTTGACTTCATGAAGTTTCTTCCTTTTGTAACTTTACTTTTCTCTCTTTATTACTCCTTTTTCCATCTACTGTCAAATATGTTCATAGCATGACAGTCAGGATTGATAATTTCACATAAATCTATTATATACACAAAATAAGTTTTGTTTAAATGTGAGTCTTCATTCAGAACTATTTGCATTTTGAATTTATTTTGCTTTCACTGGGCGTTGATCACATACCAAAATGTCAGCTAGGTCTTAATGTGAAAGCAGAGAACAGAGTTGGTACAGACAGGACTGGCTACATAAAATAAAATAAAAAACTGAGCAGTTTAATCTCTTGACTGTGATGTGGAAAGCAGGTAATGCTGTATAAGAGGCTCAGTCAGTGCTTGGACCACCAGCTTCCAGATCTGCAATGCAGGTAGCTGTGACCTCTGGCAATGTCTTCTTTGGATGCCTTTAAATCACACAGGCAATCCAAGTCACCTCTGACTGACTCTGTCACAAACGAGTTCAGCCCACACCTCCGAATGCATTTGCATGAGCAACTAACGAATAAACAATGGTTATTATTGATTAATCATGTTAGTAAAAGCTGTTTCTACAGAGGTCTTTGCCGATGCTCTCCGCCCTTCTTGTTATTCTTCGCTTTTGAAACAACGGACAGCAGGGTCGTCTGTCAGCGTGTGTGCCATCAGTGTTTCCACACAGTAAAATTCTGCAGAGGCAAGCAGTAAATTAAACCCAACTTCCTCCAGAAGTTTTGGTTCATGTCACACTAATGCCTCTGTGGTGATTTGCCAGCTTCCTGGGCGCTTGCTAAGACTGTCGGCTTCAATTTCACATTTCATAAAGCCCACTCAGGCAGAGAGGAGAGCGTATTAAAACGACGCAGCCCAGACTTGCACTGCATAAAATGCAAACAAATTTGCGATGGTCTCATTTCACTGACTGAGGCCTCATTACGCTCTGCAATTAAACACAGACATAATGCGCAGCATAATGCGCCGTAACCTGACTAATCCTGATGGATGGCAAACAACAAGGTTAATATTTGGGACTTTGTCTTGAGTCGTATTGGAGAGCATGCTTTCTGCTCAGATTGTCTTGTTAGCAGCTTTTGAAGCAGCTTCATTTCTGTTCGGATGTCAGGATCTTGGATTTATTATGAAAACTAGGCACTCTGTAAATGAATAATGAAAAGTACGCATCGGTGATTTTGTGAAAAATAACTCCCTGTTGAATCAAATGTATGGACAAAAGGTAATGAAATAAAGAAAATTCACCTGAAGCTTCTCCTCTTCACAACAGTAAATGTTGGTGGATTTTCTTGGGATTTTCAATGATGCAGAAAATCAGAAACTTTCATTTTGTAGTGAAGGGAAAATTATACATTATACATTGTTATTTAAAGTGTTGACTAGAGATTGGTAGTAACTAGTTACATTTACTCAGTTACATTTTGTTGAGTATCTTTCTGAATAAAAAAAAAAAACTATTACGGGTATTTTTCCTGCACTGTACTTTTTACTTTTATTTGAGTAATTTTATTATGAGGTACCGTTACTCTACCGCTAACCACTGTGAATAATGAACAAGCTTGTTTTAGCCAAAAATTCACCAGACATGCAATTTTTGATAGTTTTATATTGAAAGAAATTTTGAAAAAAAGTTTAATGTGCCTGATTTTTAAAATCATGTTATTTATATGCATTACTTTCATTTTAATCTTTAAAGTATCAAAATTTCCATAGAGCTTTATTCTTTTGTTTGTCTGATTTATGTAATTGTTAAATATTAAATAATTGCTTTTTTGATCAGTAATCAGTATTTGAATAGCCTTTTTGCCAAATCCTTTTTTACCCTTCAGTAATTTCTTGGATGGTTACTTTTTACTTTTACCTCAGTAAAACTATGTCGAAGTAGCAGAAGTAGAGCTACTCTCACTTCAGTACAATCTTAGGGTCCTCTGCTGTTGCTTTTAATACATATAAATCTGATAGACATGGAGCGTTTTCTGGGTTTTTCCTCTGCCACCTTACAAATAGTTCCTAAATAACTCAGATGGGTATAATCTGAGTTGTGATTAGTCAAGTTGTCTGTTCGTCTTGCCTTCAGCGCCACAGAAAAGATCCTGGCTCGAGCTCGACAGCTGGTGGACGTCAAAAAGGAAGACGGCTTCTCTGCCCTTCATCTGGCCGCGCTCAACAACCACAGAGACGTTGCCGAGGTCCTCATCAAGGAGGTGAGCCAGAAATGAGAGCTTCAGTGTCGCCTCTTTAGTATTCATCTTATCTATTTATTTAAATCCACATTTGAGATGAAACAAATTGCATTTCATTCGTCTTGCTTCTCGTTAGGGGCGCTGTGATGTCAACATCCGCAACAACCGAAACCAGTCACCGCTGCAGCTGGCCGTCACACAAGGTCACACGGACCTGGTGCAGCTGCTGGTGGACGAGGGCGCCGATGTCAACATGGAGGACGAGGACGGTGACACGGCGATGCATGTGGCCCTGCTTCGCCCGCAGCTGGCCAACGTCATGCTCACTCCGTCTGCAGGGGGCAGCAGCACGGAGGAGGGCAGCGAGGGCTGCTCGTCCACGTCGCTCTACTGCAGGGTGAGGCTTGATGGGGAATCTAAACGTGGAGGGTGGCTTATTAAATGATACATTACTGTTACTTTCTACTTGAAACTACAAAGGCACCCAAAGGCCTCAAATAACAAAGCTCAGAGTACTAGTTGCACTGGCAGATTATTTCACTTATAACTTGTCCTTTTTTGTCAATATTAAGGAATGGTTGACTTAAAAATTATTTGCTTAAAAATTACATGTCAGTCAGTTTCATCTTATTTTAAATGTTCTTAAATATTTGCCCAAGAAATTACATCAAAGATAATATTTTGTGTTTTTGAAGTGCAATACCTGAGTCTATTTAAATAACCAAAATGACCAAGTATACAGTTAAGAACTTGAAAACAAACAAGTAAAAATAAATAAATAACCCCTATATAAGTCAACATAAGCTAAATAAAGTAATGAAGACCTAACCAGACATTGCTAATCTAATCTAAAATAGAGACGTCTATTCCTTGTAGCCTTAAAGAGATAAGTATAGCCTCGAAGTGAGATAAAGAAAAAACACGCTCTAGGTAACATATAATAGGAATGGTTACATTCCCTGATGTGAATGTAACCATTCGCTATAATGAATGTTACAGTGTATGCTCAGTCTCCTGGGATATGTTTAGGATGAAGCTGTTAGTTGGGTTCCAGGTAAACAGCAGGATGAAAGGTGAGAGAAGGTAAAATGGGGATTTTGGTGACTGAGCTTGGAACAGATTTACCTGAGGAGAGAGGACCTCTCTTCAATGTGCAAGCAGGTCACAAGAACCCAGATTAACTTAAGAGACAGTAATAAGGTTAGTGGAGCTAAATATAACCCGAGGAATGTGTTATAGCTTCACCGTTTAATAAAAATAAAAATATGGGTTTGGAACATAAAAGGTTCACTTTCTTGAAGTAAAGATGATGTCACGGACAGTTCTGTTATTTTAAAGGTTGTATTTGTGCGAGATCCACTGAGTTATTGGGAATAAATTTAGAGGGAAAGTCAAGAATGAAAATAAGCCAAGATGAAGCTTTAGTTAGAGGTCTGTGATTCTTACTGAAGACTAGAAATAATCTGATCAATTTTGTGGACAATTTCCGATCTCTCATTTTCTTTTTCCTTTGAAGCGTTGATCTACAAATCCCAGTGTTCGCTGACTCAGATTGACTAAAGTTTGTCTCTTTACAAACTTTAGTGTGAGAATGTATAGGAATAGTACCAAGATATATTCAATAGGATCATTTCTAGCTTATGCAAGAAATGTGCTGGCACAACTAGCTCTTTTTTTTTTAGCTCTTTTCTCTCGCTAAAAATGTCTATGAGCTAAAAATGTGCTAAAAATTAAATAAACTAATAAGGCAGGATGATCACTGATTAATTGATTTAGAACCAGAAGTGATTTTGCAGTGAGTGTGAGCATTAGCTGTGACACGGGGTTTTATGAGAACAAATATTATAGTTGGCATTTTGT
The DNA here is from genome assembly GCF_027474105.1 of Poeciliopsis prolifica. Classification (NCBI taxonomy): domain Eukaryota; kingdom Metazoa; phylum Chordata; class Actinopteri; order Cyprinodontiformes; family Poeciliidae; genus Poeciliopsis; species Poeciliopsis prolifica. Next base: position 5,261,102 of record NW_026562402.1, read on the forward strand.
CTGTATCATGCTACCAATTAGCTTGGTTAGCATGGCTAGTGGTAATAGCACAGTCTGATGTTGAAAATGAATAACATTTCATCTTCTTCTCTCAATAACAGCATCCACCTAGAAGACTGATATTTGTACGATGTAGAGCTGTTTGTATTTGGTGCGTTCACTGATCAGAAAAAAACAGATTTTTGGGTTTACGTGTGCTTTGTAAGTATCGAGTCAGTTTCCCCCCCTCCCCATATTTGATGTTCGGTAGAATTGTACGGGCTAGAATTGCACCGTCGTCAAACGTTTTGTCCGTTTTGTTTCACAGAGCCATTAACGCAACTCTTTGTCAAACTCTATTTTTTCTTAGAAAAAAAAAAACTTCTGTTGTTCCCCTGATGTGAAACGTTTCACACAAGCGTTGTCCCATTACATGGTGTAAATATTTCACGATTGAAAAAAACATCCTCATCGCTCCAGATGAACACTGCGGCTCCTCTCAGCATCATGGGCTTTGAGCCAACACACACACGCACGCACGCACACACACACACACACACACACACACACACACACACACACACACATACACAGCCTTGAAGGTGGCTAGACTTGAGTGATCGGGGCCGTTTTGGCCACCGTCAGCAGGTTAGATGTGGGTTTATGTAGCGTCTAAATCTGGATGACTCTCATTGAACTTCTTACACTTATGTTATGCTCAGTTCTCCTGCACCTTTGACTTTTAAAGTTTTCTCTTGGAATAACACAATCTCATTTGCAATCGTAATGGTTTTAGCCCAGACTTTCCCTCCTCCTTTTCCTTATCCTCTCGTCTTCCTCCTCCTGCGTCCACAGCTGAATTCCTCGGGTCTCCTGGGGAACACCGAGCTGAGCGTCGCCATGGCGATTGCTTGTTTTCTGGCCCAGGAAGGTGCTGACATCAGCTACGCCAACCACAAGGGCAAGAGTCCTCTGGACTTGGTGGGAGACAGCACCCTGATGCAGCTCATTAAGAACTTTTCTGAGAAGCACAGGTACGTGTTCAGAGAACTGGCATAGAAGTAAACTATGATCCAAGGGCTGACGTTCAGTTTGATTACTGGGCAACTCCAAGGCTATTTTTGTTTGAGTATAAAATTAACAATAAAAAAATTTACATTTTTATTGGATAGCAAGAAGCAGAGACATTGTGCAAGAAAGGCTATAAATGAAATGAAGCTCAAAAAGAAAAATTTTTATGCAAACAAATCCATGTCAGAGTTTGATTTAGATGAAAAAAAAAGTTTTTTTATGTTGATGTGTTGGTCACTTCAGATGAGCTCATGACTTTCTGTTGTCATTCAGGCTGCAGCGCCTGCAGGCCATCACATGTGGGCAGGGCCTGAGCAGCGCGAGCCTGCGGCGGGTCCACACAACACCCAACACCATGACCAACCTGGTTTTTCCCACACCGCCCGGTCCCAGTGAATGCCTCATCTGTTCTGAGCTCGCTCTTCTGGTTCTGTTCTGCCCCTGCCAGCACAGCGTGGCCTGTGAAGGTACGTCTGCAAGCTGTGGTGGTGAGGGGCGTCGGGAGGAGCGTCTTCTATGTATTCCAGACTGACTGCAGAGCCTCAAAAGTCAGATTCATTCTGTGACTCAATGCTAGCATACCCTCGCTGGCTAGCTAGCTTTTTTTTTTGTGTCTATAATGGGTAAATATAAATTTATGGCCAGAGAAAGTTTGTACATTTCTGTGGAGATACAGGTGGACATGTCACAATAACACATTTTGCTGGATGATACATTTTCCCATTGTAAGAAATGATAATGTTGTTTTGAGACTGTTTTCAATTCATATAAAGTCATATAAAATGATGGCATAAATACAAATGCAAGGACACATTCTCAAAGATCAATAAACTTTAAATTTTAATGGACATTTAACTGGGAAACCTTTTGAATATCCAAAATGAAATAAACAAAACAACAGAAACAGCAAATAAGATTAACTACAAAGTCTCTGAAAACAAAATTGTACTTTAATAAAAAGGCTAGTTGAGACCACAGCACCAGACTGAAGATTTTTCTCATCCAGTTTTTGGTAGAAAGAGAGAGAGAAAATAGAAATAAATGATAAATTATGCAAATGGAAATTAATGAGCTGGTTTTAATTTATCATGCTATTAACTGATTTACTGGCCTAGATATAGGATCTTTCATAAAGGTCATAAAAAGTCTTATGCTGGTGAAACATGCAGGAACCTTGTAGTCAGTAACACTAATTTTTGTCTTAACAGAATGTGCACATCGCATGAAGAAATGCATCAAATGTCAGGTCACAATAACCAAGAAAATACGACAAGGTAAGAAGAGATTAGAAACTTTTATTTTCTGGTGTGCGGGATGTTTCGGAGCGAGGTTTTGTCCATTCCTGGCACAAACAGCCCACCAGTCTCATCTTGCACAATAACACTGCAACTACACGTCAAACTCTGGTCTAAAACCGGGAATTGTCAATGATTTTGACTCCGCAGACCAAACCGAGGTGGACTGCAGCCCTGGCACCGAGAACTCTGAGCAGCACAACCTGCTGGAGCAGCTGCAGTCCCGCTACAGGCAGATGGAGGAGCGCATCACCTGCCCCATCTGCATCGACAACCACATCAAGCTGGTCTTCCAGTGTGGCCATGCCTCCTGCATTGACTGCAGCGCCGCGCTCAAGACCTGCCCCATCTGCAGGCAGACCATCCGGGAGCGGATCCAGCTGTTTGTCTGAGCTCCAGGTTCGTGTCCTCCTATGTCCGCCGCCTCACAGACCCCAGAGACAGACCCCAAGAAGGGCTGCGGAGGTCCTCTTGTCTCTGGCTGCCGCACCTCACCGGCGGCGATCAGACATTCGTTCAACTTTTTTTCTAAAGAGATGCTGCTGTAGATCACTCAGAGTTTGCCGTTACATTTCTGATTCATTTCCATCTAGAGCAGCGCAGGAACATTGCTTTAATTTAAATTCCTGTTGCAGGACAGACTCTGAGCCAAGCCCGGGAGGAATCGCACGAGGCAGAGTAGACGTGACGCCTCCCTCCATTTTGAATCCTCCCGATTGATGAAGGAGCGACTGGGGGTGGGAGGGAGTATTTCCTCCTCGTGTTTCTTGTTGTACTTTGTCTGACCCTTTGGCTGCTTTAAGTGGATGTCTGTTACCCATCATCCTCTGTGGTTTTCTGGCCTCTTTTGTTTACATGTCTACACAGAGATTGGTTGTTGTCCTGGCGCTCCTTGGCCCGTGAAGTACATCACTCTCATTAACATCCACCTCTTAATTCTCAATGTAAGGCTCTGCAGAGAGAGGGTATAGCTGAAAGCTCTCTATGTAGACCCCAAAACACTTCTGTCTATATGCAAAGGGAGACAGATACTATATATGCATGAGTATATGCATATTATCCAGCTGAAAACGACTTTAGTCACAGATAAACTAGGGTTTTGTTTTACTCTAGGGTTACGCTTGTGGTTGCCAATGTACCTTTGACTACAAAGTTTTATTTATGTGTGAAAGGTGTTTTATCAGTTTTTTTTTTTTTTTTTTTGCTTAGCAAAAAATGTGTTTTGTTTCTACAGAGGTTTAACCTAAGCCTACGTCTGCTACTCAGGGTATTGCATCTTGGAAGCACTCGGAATATCCATAAATGTTTCTGGAGCCCTTTCCCAGACTCTCACACCAACGCCATTACAGCACGTTGTATCGAGTTGTTCTGGTGGATCACCAAGAGGAAGAAACGTAACAAAAACAAATGGAGTTTGGCATTAATGACTAAAACAAACACAAAGCGTGTCATCCTCAGCAGATTCTGCGAAAAGACTTCAATTTCCCTTCAGAACATACAAAATGAAGAAGTGAGAAGGTGCAAATTCTTCCAAAGGAAAATAAAATAAAAAAAACAACTAGATCCAAATCTGGATTAGCACAGATTATCTTTTTCGGTCTAAAGCATTTCAAGTCTCCTTTTCACAATGATACCAGAAATCTCATATCGACACTCATTCTCTCTGGTTCACAAGAAAATAGGCCTCACTAATACGACAGTTGAAATTAATATCAGTTCTTCATGTTTTTGTTATTTCTGCTTCATACTTATGATGAGTTCAGCTAGTCATGAGCACAGCACTGAGGGTCTGCAGGCGGCCAGCAGCTGCTCCACACACCGTTATTAGGCTACTAGCGTTATGCTGCATAAATGTGAAACATAGAGAAAGTTTCCTGAGTTATTTCATGATCTGTCAACCTTATTCAGCTCCGAAAATATAAAAGATATAAAATACTTAGTAGGGACCTCATAAGCTGTTACCCCGACTGATGACCTCTGATCTATAAAAATCACAACTTGTGATACAGCGTCTTTTATTGAGTTTATTCAACATTTTTAACCAAGAAACTTTTTTATAGAGAACAAAACACCTGTTTTGTCAGTTGCAACGCGGTTTATAGAATGAAGGTTTTTATTTCTGCTTTCTGTTTTTTTTGTTTGTTTGTTTTTTTTTATCCGGGAGCAGTTTGAGTAGCTCTGCTCTTTTAGTACAGTTGGGGTCAGGTCAGTGGGGGTCCGTTCTGTGTTTGACCGCTCAACCATATGCTTTGACATACCTCTCCAAGTCTGTGAATGTGAGCCACTTGGACCTTGCAGATGGGTGAGTTTTATTTTCTGTGGGACTCTTGATAGTCGCACAGCCAGCAGCACAGATGATGACACTCCTGTCATCATCTGGCCTCATGGTAAAACAGTCGAGACAGCAGGAATCACTGCAGATACGATGAGTGCAGGCCAACTATGAAGATGGTTTGAAATGTTTCATAGCATTTAATATTTAGGGTTGTTTCCATGTGTTTGGGTTGTCCAGGATGGGTGTTGGCGCCCAAACATCCCTAATCAATCTCAGAAGGTTCTACACAACTTTATGTCTGGTTGTGTTGGTCTGCTCCTTAGGGTCTGTCACTGGTTTCCCCCTATTTAAAGAGGCTCATGCTGTTTTTTTTTTTTTTTTGATATGTGGTTTTTATCAGGTGTATCGTGCAATGTGTAATCTCATACACAAACACACAGTCTTTGTGTTTCTGTCTAAGGTTCATATTTTGTCTTACCAGTGGAGTATTTCAGAAGCAAGCCGCCCCTTTGTTCCTCCTCTGGAGTTCTGGATTGTACATCAGCTTCGTCGTTTTATGAATTATTACTTTTTTTTTTTTGTATGTTGTGCTTTCCTTGAAGGGCTTATGCATATATGACAACAACAACAAAATAAAATCTAGTCTAATTTTAATTTAATCCTCTTTCTTATTTTTTCCCTTTTTATCTGGAACTTCCAGAGACAGGAGGGGTTTTCAGTGTCCTCAGCATCTCCCTGACGGTGGGAGAGACAATTTTAAAGATGTACATTTGAATGTTGGTAGGGGAGATAATGTATCCTGTCTCACGCTGCCTTTTTTTTTTTTTTTTTTAATGTGTGAAAAAAACAAAAACGTCTAAAGACAAAAAAGAGCTAGGATGTCCTTGTGGTTCATGATGAGGAAATGACTTTTACATCAGTGCCAAATCGCATGAGGATGTGCATGAACGTGAACATGCACGCCCGTTACTACACAGATGCACTCTTCTACCCCGACGCCTCCTCGACGTCAAGACGGGGGGCGGATTATTCTAGCGGTGTGTTACAAAGCGCAGCGTCGGGTTCGACTCCGGATCGGACGTATTCTTTCTCTTTCTCTGTTTGTGGTGTTAGCCTTCTAGCTTCAGCAGTCACACTCTGAACATCTACGACAGAAGACGCTACTCTCATTCCCAAAACGTGATCCGTTCTGAGCTTTTTACAACTATATACTTATATATAATATATATACATATATATATTTATATTTTGTGAGACATCATCAATCAAGGGACATGTTTCTTATAGAAGTTTCAGTATTTAAAGATTGTCCTTTGGTGTTCTGAGTTGATGGGTTTACAGGCGAGGCAATAATGTTTAAGAGAAAAAAAAGTGAAATTGTTTTCGTTTCCTTTTCCTCCTTGTCAAGGAGTCTTGCTGTGAGCGCGGCGAAACGGTTTCTGTACAAAAGTTAATTAAAACAGCAAAATGTTACTGTCGGTGTTTGTACAGTTCGACTCTTGGAGTCCTGATGTTGGCCTTACTGTCCATTCCTCCTCTGTTGATGTTTTTTGTTTTTTTTCAGTTGAATTCTGTACAAGAATATTTTGCAATAAATATGGAACTGTTTTTTAAAGACTGGATCGTTTGTTTTATTACGAAAACATCATTCAACTGAAAGAATAAGGTTTTAAAGCTATTTTATGTGATTTTTTTTTTCTTGCCCAGAATGATGACCAATATGTTGACTTTCTGATTCGAGCTGGAGCTGAACAGAATATTTCATGTTGGTGTAAAACGTACTCAGTTCATACTGGACTGGGACCAATCAGGCTTTTACTGGCAGAAGCCGATTCCTGACTTTCCTTGTCCTTCTGGTTCTGACTCTGAAGTCGGAACCAGAGTCCCTAAAAGAATAAAAGATGTTTGATTAATGAATGAGGAGAAGGTTTATTTACAGTTCTCTTGTTTTGAGTCTAGCTGGAAATGGAGGGATTACAAATTATTTTCATCAACATCCCACACCTTTGCCTATTCATTTTTATGGTGGTGTTTGAAGCACTAACAGACTGAAACTCTGGACTTTTATACTTTTAATGAGTATTTTTTTAAATGCCTTCTTTTTTTTTTTTTTTTACCAATCAAGTGTAAATTAGTTTCAAATTTCTGATTGATGGAATATCTCTAATCAGAATACATATTACTTGTTGTTTCCTTCATTAGTCCTTATTTTAAAGCTTGTTTCTATGAATGAAACTCTTTGAGGCAGCAGTGACTTACTGAAACTGATGGACTATTGTAACGAAAGCTGTGCAAGGCGCTTTTCATTGAAACTCTAATTTTAGTTTGTTGTTTCAGAAACTTCTTTGTGTCTCAAATGAAAATCTACATATTCATGAAATGATGAGTCAGTTTTTCAATGAGAAATTGCATGTTTGGCAAAATAATGGGTTGTCCTCTGATTTATTATCTGGCCATAAATGACATAAAAATTTAAGAGTGTTTATGACTATCGCATGATGAAGTAGATTTACAATGCTTGATTATTGCTGTTCTCGGCCACCAGAGGGGTTGAAGAAAGTGGTGGGAATGCAGATGTTTCCTGTGATGCGTTCATTTTCTTTCTCTTATTTTCTATATGAACTTTGATTCTTATGCATTTGGCAGCATATCTGTAACAGTGAGCTGGAACAGCTGCAGCGCAGCCACTAAACATCCACTGAAACGTGATGTAAGCCGGCAAGTGGCCTCGAACTCACTGTCATTTCAGACTTGTGTTGGTGTGTTTGAAAGTCCTATATTTAGAAACTCTTTCCTGATTTGTTCCTGATTCTAGAGGGATTTTTTATTTATTTTTGTTGTTTTAAATGAGACATGATCTCTGGTCGCTTTTCTTCTTTTTCTTAGGAGTAAACAAATATTTCTCCCTTACACCTCAGGTGCAGGACGCTCTCAACAACAGACTGATGGAAGAACTGCAGCATCTTGCTGCAAAGCTTGACTGATCTTAGCTTCCTCAACAAGTCCAGTCTGCTCTGCCTCTTCACTGTTGCGTCTCCAGTTCAGTCTGTTGTCCAGGCAAACGCTGAGACATTTATATTCCAACACTTCTTCTCCCATGATGGAAATATGGTTTGATCTGATCTTGTTCCTCCACAGATATTACTTAATGCCTTTGAAATCTTTCTAACAGCTTCATATTTATTTATAAATTGTCACGCTGATTATTATATGTGGAGGTAATGATTGTTACTATCTCCATTCCTTTGTGTTCTTCATTATTTTAACTTTTTTTAACATTAAAATGTTTTCTGATTTCAAAGATTTTTTTTGTTCACTTGTCAACACAAGACAAGTGAACAACAGTAGGGGAGAGCTCCACCTAGTGGTGGATAAAAATACTCGGCATGAACTGAGACTTCCTGTTGTGTGGATCTAAATAGCAACACATTCTCCTTAATTAGTTTAGCACATTTTACATTTCTTTCCCCGTCTCATTGTTATTAACAATCAGCTATCTGTGTCACTTATTTATTTTTTATTTTTCTTAATCTCTAAATTGAATGGCGCCTATAGAGGGCGCACTTGTTTACAGAACTGAAGCCACATTAAGCTGGCCACCCTGCATTTATCTCACACCAACAAAATATTCAAATAGTGAAAAACTGCACACCGCTTAAACATTTTACATTTTTACAATTTACTGATTTCTTTCTGACTGTAAATAAAGCAGATATGTCAAACTGCATGTCATTATAAATCTTGAGGCCTGAGAGTTACGGTCCAGAGTGCAGTACTGCAAAATAGTATTTGTCCCCTGCAATATGTATTGATATTTTTCCCCCCTTTGCACTTGAAGGTTTTAGGTCATTAAATAAATGTATTTAACAGATAAAGACGTCTTGAGGGAAAACAAAAAGCCGTTTCCACATTATGATTTCATTTCTTTAGAGGAAAATAGTCTATCCAAACCAGGCTAAGTGAAATAGTAATCGCCCTCCTTGTTAAATAATGAATTAACTGTGACAAAACAACTATTAACATCCGACACAATTACTTTTAGATTCTGGGTCAATTACTTTTTCAATAGCTTGAATAGCTTTATTATTATTATTATTATTATTATTATTATTATTATTATAATATTTTTATTCCCCTTAAAAATTTAAATCATAATTTTAAAACAGCTTTTTATTCTAATGTTAATTCAATACTTGTTTGATGATTTGAAAAATTTAAGTGTGACAAAAAAAGCAAAAACTGACTAAATGTTTTGGGGAGGAAGCTCTTTAGCACGACACCATGCAAGGTGAAAGTATCCACATAATTACAATAAAAAAAACAACAACAACAACAAAAAATCCAGACTGGTCCAAACATGTACCACTGTAAAAGCAGCTCATTTGGTTGATCATGGAAACAACTTCTCCATTTGGTAATGACTTTTTTTTTTTTTTGGAAGATATTTAGCTTTTTAAGCCTGGCTGCCTGTTCTGGGTGTTTGGTCAGACGTTCCTGTTCCCTTACGGGAAAAATCACCTGCATGAATAGAAATACAAGAAGAGGAAATCATTTCATTAGGCTAGAACAGAACTGAAAAAAACCCCACAGGCCTCGCTTTTGTTTAAGCTCCGGTTTTAGATAAATGTGCTCCAGAGGGTTTGCCCTGTGAAATGCATGTATTTAACAATTCTTAGAAAATTAACAGTCTCTACAGGCGACAGAACCAGAACCTAAGCAATGACCGGACCAAACTTTAGTGAGGTTTCAAGGTTTTTAAGCTCAAACACTGGCATTGGCCGTTCTGTGAGGTTTTCTGTTGATGGTTGAGCTGTCACTTTGCTCCTCTGCCTCTCATTTGGGCTTCAGCTGGAGCTGCTACAAGAAGAAACAAGCAAAGCAGCTTTCAACAACCACAGATTTTTCTTTTTTTCTTTAGTTTTTTTCAGGAACAGCAAATTCCAGCTAAATTACTCAGGAAACACAGTAGCTTCTCCTCTGTCCTCCCACAGCCCAACAGCATGGATAATTAACCTTACATAAGATTATATCAAGAAGGAAAATACAACAGATGGTGACGGATGTGGCGTCTTGTTGAATTTTAGCCATTTAGGAAGACAGGATATTGTTCTAGTTTCATTACTTTAATAAGAGATGCACTAAAGACTAAATTACTCCAACTTTGGACTTGGGTGGGGGGGAGCGAGTTTGTGCATTTAGGTTTCAAAACATAAGTCAGCTGTTTAAATCCAGACAAGACTCAACTCTCTGTTTGGATCTTAGCACAATGCAAGCAAGCAGTCACTAACACTGGATGGCGTAAATGAAGTATATATTTTATGACCCAGAATTATGCAAAAGTACTTTTTTTTTGTTTGTTTTTAAGGCAAAAATCAAACTCTTAGTATATTTGTACACTGAATGAGCTTCACAATGATTTCCAATGAAGTTTAAAATGAAAATTCATAAATCTTCAATCTGACCTTGTCTCGTTTTGTTCTCTGCCAAACAGGATATAATTTGTCTGTCCAAAAGCGAAGAAATAAAATGCAGTTTGGCATAGCAAGAAAACTGCACACGTATGTGTTGTTCATGATGTGGCCCTCATATATCGCATGTATAATGTGATGAATGGTGTAAAATGCTAGTAAGTGTAATTTTCCTGCCCATGTCTGACTTTTTTATGGCGGTGTGTGCAGCCCAATTCCAGTCTTTGAAGCAACAGTGAATTAAAATGTGAAGAGAAACGTTTCTAGTTGTTTTCATGGAAACCAAGATGTGGGGAACTGTTGGCGGTTTTGTGCTCAACGTCCGGACTCCGCCGGATGAAACCCGGTGTTTGCACTGTCACTAAACACATGTTATCCCATCAACAGGTCGCGCTGAATCGACTGCGTCTCCGTCTCAACACAAACAACAACAAGCTCATCACCCGCAGCCAAACAGTTGCGGTAGGTTTGCTCAGGCGGTATGCGTTGCTGCATTGCTCAGTTGCCAGGGGTTGTTGCTGTGGTGTAGGGAAGCGGACTGTTCCCTAGGCTATTGTCAAGCTTCACAAAGCTCCTGTAAGGCAGCTGAGTGTAAGACATGAAAGTTTCTTCATAATTATAAAAAACTCAGTTTTGACTTTTCTGTCTCATTTATACTAAAATGAGTGAGATGAAGAGGGAAGAGGAGGAACAGAGGTCTTCTATTCTATTCTCAGAAGCTCAGTTTCTGTCAATTATCTCACTGCTCATTACAAAACTTTCTCCAGTTAATATGAGATACATTACAGGGTTACATTAATATTAACATGTGTTGTATTATATTTACCGCAAATTTAAAATGTGTTATCAACAAGAATTACAGTACAATAGGGAATAAACATTTTTCTTACACACACTGTAGCAAATGGCTGGAAAAACTACAGCATGAAAATACAGTCGTCATCATCATGGCTAAAAAGGCTTTTCTAATTTTCTGATCTGCTTTTGAAACAGAGCAGATTATGGTTTATGTTTCACATTTTCAGCATTTATGGGTTTCAAAGCTCTATAACATGATTTTATGACATCGCCCTTTCATTTCTCAGTCTGTATTGACCGTTTGTCTTAAAGCCTGTCTAGAGATTTCTTATCAGCTGCGTTTTAGCTGACACTTCGCTCTGTCAAAGCTTGAAGGCGTGCTTCCTCTTCACCTCGGTAACTTGTGGTAAATGAGATCGAGGTTACAGGGTTAATTTATTGTAAAGGCAGGGAGAAAGCAAACAAGAGGAAAGCTTGGTCCTCCCCTGCTGTCACCCAGAGCTAATAGTGCTGAATCCTGGAATAATATTTCTCTGTTCAGTTATCATTTCTGCTCCTCCTCTGCAATAAGCTTCACTGCAAAAGTCTGAAGCACCTTTTGTTTAGCATTTCCAGGTTGTTGATTTATCCAGTTGTGTCTTTAGTTTTTGGCGTTTTTTTTTTTTTTTTTTTTTTTTTGACATTGCTTCCTGTGTTGTTGATATACTTGTTTCTGATGTAGAGGACCTTGGATTGGGAAAGCTTAAATTATTATTTACCTTCGTGATGATTTGCAAGGGTCGTTAGTTTTACACAATGTTCTTATAGCATGCAGAAGAGGTGGGCATTTATCATATTGTTTCTCTTTTATAGTTAGACATTTATCATCCTGACAGAATTTGATTGATACATTTCAGCTAATGTGGAAAAAAAAGAAAAAAACTTGACTAAAATTTTTACTATTTGTCCACAAGAGCAACAATAAATGTCTGTAAATTTATTGTTGACGTGACGTCTGTGCAGTTTAGTGATTTAAATCACAATTAAATAATTGTCCTTCTGAAGAACTTTATTTTGAATCTGTATGTTTTTCAAAAACAGTTTGAGTTTGTTGCGTTATGAATGCTGTTGCTCGCAGCATGATAGTCATACAGTTACCTAAAAAAGACGTGATCAATGATTCTTATTGTCACATTTATTGTTGTCACAATTATAAATAGTACCTTAAAATACTGTGATTTTATATTGCATCTCATGATATCACAATGAAATGAAATTAATTATATGCAACTATGATATAACATAAACACTTTTGTTGTAAAGTATGTTTTACATTCTTGTGTTTAAAAACCACTAAAACATGCTCATCATATTATGGTTCAAAACTAACATGTAGTTGATGGAATTACCTTCTTCTTCTGGTATTGGTGAACTAAATGTAATTTTCTTTGACCTGAAGCAATAACATTCAAACCTAATGACATGTGCATAGAAGTGACTAATTTGTCTCGCAAACGAACCCAAAAACATCTTGCTAAAGTCACCTAAAGAGGAGCAACCTTTGGTTGCAAGGCACCTGCACTGCAGCCGGCCTGCCTAAAGCCGTTGCTTTGCACGTATCATCAACAAACCTGAAGTTGTTCCCTGCAGGAGAGTCTCCACACACACACACACACACACACACACACACACACACCCACACACACACACCACACACACACACACACACACACACACACACACACACACACACACACCAGCACATGGTGCAAAACAATCCCAGCACAGCTGATGTAAAAACTGAAGAGTCAATGACAAAGTTAGACCAGCTCTAGCAACGGGTCATAAAATGTCCACAAACATTCTGCCTGCAGCATGACCTTTGTCATGCTGGTACAGTTGTCCTCACTGAGTCTTTAAACTGAGTTTGAATCCTGTTGGACAAATGCACAGCAATGTAAAGGTTGTGTTGATTTGCACGTCCAGATCGGGAGGCGCCTCGTCTTGCTTCGTGCGCCTTCTCTTTCCCAGGCTGATTCTGATGCAACATCTGCCAAGACCCAACTCTCTTGGTACCTGAGCTGAGGCGAGTGGGTGTGCATGCGTGTGCTTTAAGCTCTCCACACGTGTATTTGTGTAGCTATGACATGTTTTTACTTTCCAGTTTAACCCCCCCCCCAGCTCATTCAGGAATAAAAACACACACTTTCATCCACATTGCGACCTGAACAGTTGTGTCAGAGTGTGACCCTTGTTCACCTCCCTTCAAACCGGCCGCACCTTTCAGTTCCTGCTTAACCACTATGTCTTCCCACCCTCTCTCCCCCAGCCTGTATACCTCCAGGCGGCCTGCATTGTTTTTAAGGCCTGCTGTCGTCTTGGCTCACCGCAGATTTGTTAAGAAGGTGATCATTACTCGTCCTATAGGAGCATACGGCCCATATGTGGAGGGAGCCGCCGCCGCAGCAGATGGGTAAACTACATGGGAAGAAGGGTAATTACAGCCCGATGGCACCCAGATGCCACGTGTTGCTTCGCTGGAGAATACTGCATGACGAGAGCCAACCCAAAGTCCGACGAGGCCCAAGGAAGGTTTTTTTGGGGGGGTGGGAGGCACATCAGCTAAAGCTCCACAGTCCCACCACCGTGTCTTACCTGCCGCTTGTTTTGTTTGCGCTCAATCATTTTTGTTTTCTCCTAACTTTTAAATATCAGTTGCTTCACATTCTTCATCATCTCTTTATTTCTGGAAGTATTTTAGTAAAGCTTTACGTTTGACGCTCCAAATTTCTTAAAACGTGATGAAATAGTCAGAAGGTTCAGACGAGGGAAAAGCTGAACAGCATGAAGTGGCTTTAGGTATTTCAGCAGTTACACTTTGCTTCCCTGTTGTGCCACAATGTATGTATTAAAAAGTGGATTGACAAAGCTGCTTGGCGAAGTGATTAAACGTGAAGACCTCAATGTTTAGAGGTGGCTTTAAGTGTCTTAGTCTGGTGAAAAGGACTTAGAGACAGGAAGATTTCACAAGCAACCATGAAAAAAAAGCAGTTATTCAGTCATTTATTCCCAAACAGATAAAAGTGCATGAAATATTTTCCCGTCTTAGTCACAAGGAGGAAAACATTAAGTTTGTTCCACGTTATGAGCAATTACTCCCACTTAGTTGAGGTTTTCTCATCTAAAAAACATATTTAAAATATTTGGAGAAGGAATAATCACTGTTGGTTTTACCTTTTCATAATAAATGCTGTATCTTGATGACCCTGGTAACCAAAGGTCAGCAAAATCTGCTTCTACCTCCAGCCACTCTCATCTCCAAAATGACATGTTTGTTTCAAAACGTTCTGTTCAAACTTTTGCTTTTAGTTGCAAGAAAACTTAAAAATACTTTTTTTTAATGATTTTTATTTTTATGATGACAAACATTTCCTCACACCTTATGAGTGATTGCACCGTTTTTTGCTGATCATGATGAGTTTAATTCTTCCTGTGGATTTTCCTTTTACTTTAGAGAACAAAAGGTTTTGTCTCTGTGTTGTCTGGTCAAAAATGAAGTTTTGCATTTGGGGGTTAATGTGAAAAAAAAACACCCAACAACAAATAAACAAAGTCAGGAAGGAGGGAAGAGGCGTGAGCTTGACCAAACAGCCTCGTCTCCTGCAGATGATGCAGCTGCATCCCAGCGAATGCAAAGTTATTTGCATAGGGAAATGTAAGGGATGCTTTCAGGAGACAGGGTGTTGTGTTTCCTCATTATTCATTCTGTTCTGTGCTCCAGAGAGTACGGATTAGAAATACAGGGTTACATCATGCTGACATGCAGTTTTAGGCTTGATGTTTCTTCGTGCTACAAAATCAATTGTTATAGAAGTCAGTGAAAAAAAGGACGTTTTAGTTGAATTTATTTTTCATTGCTTCAAACATATCCACATTCAAACACCAGGATGCATCTTCAGATAAGCATGTAGATATTAAAGTGCCCTGGGAATAGTATGAAAGTCATCTCTCGTTGCCATGACTTCCTAATTTTGCGAATATCCGTGTTTTGCTCCGTTGCCACAGCTCTCCTTTCATGCAGCCTGACTGATTTGCCTCCTATGCAAATGTCAACTGAAGACTGAAGCAGCGTTTTCATTTACATAAAATTCAGCATTTGTCCTCAACATGTTCAAGTTTTTATTATTTATTTTTTTGATCGATTGATTCTCGCTTTAAATGCTGAAAAAAGAGAAAAGAAGTCTAAACGAGGACAGACAATCACCGATTTCTTTATCTCTTCCAAGTTCACGCCCTGAAAGCCAAAATACTCTAAAAAATGTTTAAGTTGACATTTTGAGCTTAACTCGGTCTATATTTGTACAATTTGTGAAAATTTGGACACTAAGGCTTATTGCAGTGCATGTATTTCACTGTGAAAGTATATTATTGATGTGGGGTGAGAACATTAGCCAAACCAAGTGAGCAGCATCTGAAACTCATGTATTTGAAGAACAGGACAGGCCTCTTGTTTTGGATTGATTGAACTCCAAACAACATGAATAAATTGTCTTTCTGAGCTACTAACCCAGAGTTCTTACTCTTACACCCTGGAGCTCAGAAAATAGACTTTAAAAGACTTTTGTGAGTTTATAAATCAATGAATGAAACTATATTAAACATCTATTGTTGTTGTATCAACCTCTATGGTTTTCTGGCTCTTGTCTACTTTGCATCCCCAGAACCAGAACCAAAGCTGGAGTGTCAGCATCAAACCTTCATGCTCCTCTAATCTGGAACAAACTTCCAGAAAACTTCTAAACTGTCAAAACACTGAATTCCTTCAAATCAAGGCCAAAACACACCTGTTTGTCTTTTTATGAGTAATAATTGGAACAGCAGTCAGCATATGTGATGCACATTTGATGATTATTAGTATTCATGATTTTGATTATGGCATTTGACAAATGTATGTTTATGTTCATATTTAGATTTTTTTAATGTCTTTTATGGATCTCAAACTAACAGGACCCCGAGGTGACAAACACCAGATGACATCATTAGATGCGAGGATACTTTTTAAACATGTGAATTGTGCCCAAAGGACTGAATCGTATCAAAAACATAACAATTAAGATGCCTTTCAAAGTCAAAAATTGACATCCTCCAGGCACCAAGAGAAGGTGTGAGTTATAATATTCATCACAGGAACAAAACGGCTCAGGTGTTCTGAGGCAAGAGGTGAGCAGGGGATTTGAAATATATTCAAAACCTCGCCTGCTGCCTCCCTCAAAAACATTCTCCTATTGTTTGACAAAATAACCAAATGATACTAATCTGTTGCGGCTTGTAATTTGTCAACTTTGACCTGGGTTGGTGTGTTTAACAGTCTGCACAGGGGAAAAAAAGCAAATGTGGGAGTTTCCACACGGAGTGAAGGTTGTTTTAAATGCAGAAGAGGTTTGTACCCTGAGGGGATATTAAAATGGTTACCATGACAGTGCCTTGTAAAACGTTTCGTACTACTTCAACATTTTTATATTTTGTCACATTACAAGCACAATCCGTATTGTTTTTTTTTGTCTTGTCAAATAAGAATCTCAAATCTGTGGCATATGCAGGTTTTCTTCATCTGACAGCTGATATTTAGTTTTGATGATATTTGTCAAAATGTAACGTTTATTTCTTGTTTTGTAAGTGCAGGAGTAAATAAGACCACAGATTCTCCTTCGTATGCTGTTCGCGGCTTATTTTATAACCTAACTCCACTTTAAACTTCTCTGTAACTTTGTCCCTGATCTGTATCTTGGTCTTTGTGATGCTGTAACATTCTATAAGTTATAACTTTTAATGGAGCAGCTGCAGGTATTTTGCAGGGGGAGTTGAATGCAAATGCACGCCCCATTTTAAAAAACAAAGAAAAAAAAAAAAGGTTAAGAACCAGCGTGTCCTTTTTCTTCCATATGTGAATTTTTGCTCTACTTTGTGTTGGACTCTCACATGAGAGAAGACGATGACATCTGCTGTCGCAACGAGACAAAGTGAAAGAAAGTTCAAGCGGTGTGAATACTTTTGCAAAGCTCTGTAGGTTAGACAGAGGGATTATTATTATGTGTATATCTGATGAAAGCCATTGAGATCTTGAGAATAAACATGCAGTTATGGTCACATGAATAAAAGCGAGCATATTGTTAAATGATAATAACAGCAACAATCAGTGGGGAGATGGCTTGTATTCACATTTACACACACGCACACACACCTTCTTTTGAAGTATATGTGTGTGTATGTTGGCATGCTCTCTGTCTGCGGTCCCTCCCACATGAATAGCGCCAGGCCCTGTGCAGTCGACAGCTGTCTCCTTTGAACGCCCAAAGACAAAAAGCCTTAAATCCAGCGACCTCCCCTCTTTCATGTGTTCACCTGATACCACGATTCCTCGCCTTACTGTTACCCTTTCAGCGCCGTAGCTCCAGGCCGCGGCTCGTTGCCGCTCTGTATCGTCCAGGGATCCGTGACTAGTTTCAAAACAGTGCTTCATGCAGATCGACAGCTAAATGGCGATCAGGTAAAAAATGACGGCACGCCGTGCAGAAGTCGTCAAGACAGCGTGTTGTGGAAAAAGTCTTGAATTTCTTCAAATTTTACTTCCAAGGCCATCATCCTGGTAAAGACTCACTTACAAATGATTGGACACAGAGCAATTTTTCAATGAGGTTTATGCGAGGCTAAGAGACAGTTGATAGCAACAGCACACCATCCAGTTAGCTGGGCGAGAAAAAGGAGTAAATTCTGATAAACTCAGCTCTTATTGCAGCTGTCTAATCTCACACTGACATTTTCATACAAATACAATCTTTATTTTGGGGGACAGCATGTTAACATTTAAAAAAAAAACAATGTTAAATATAACTGGACTCCAAAGACACCTAATTTGACCAAGTATTTCTGGTCTAGTTTCTAGTGCAGTTGTATAATATTTCATCTCCAATAAAACAACAACAAAAAAGCACTTGTTCCATTGGCAAATAAATTCATTAATACCAAGACATTTTCCCATGTTATAATCTCACAGTGGAACTAAAACTTTTTTAATCAAAGTTAAGGAATTGTTGACTCAAGCTCTTATATCTTGCTGAAAAGTCACTTCTAAGTTAGTTTTGCTTTATTTCAGGTGCACTAAAATGTTTGCACTGGAAATTAGATCAACATTTCCTGGCAAGATTTTGTGTTTTTGCAGTGTGAATTTATCTTAAATTTCCGACTTTATTGGGTTTTTTTTTTTCTGAGAACCTTCTACTTGTTAATCCATGACTTCCTGTTTCCCTGTGATACAGAGAAAAAACGTCATTTAGTCATCGGCGCCCTGGGCCCATATTTACTTTATCACCAAGCACAACATGGAGCTCACCAAGTCTCTATATTGTCTACTAGATGCCAAACTTTTGTGTTGTGCACCATGCCAGTTAAAAACTAACACACCTTTTCTGGCCTACCATCACAAATGTAAACATAAAATATGTTCCTCTCATCTGGTGTGTGCTTGCTCTACTACAGAACAAAACTAGGCTTGTAACCCTTTGTGTTGAAGTTTATAGTCTAGGCCTTGGCTACCCTGAGCTATTTCAGTACTTTTGTTGCAATAGACCACTTTTCCTTTCTCTGTTTCTTTCTCCTACTACTCTCCAATCATTACACCCAATTATTGCTCCGTTAAGTGTTTTTTTTTTCCTGTCCTTTTCTTCTTTATAGATTATTCTGCTACAATTAATCCATTTTGAAACGTCTTACATATCTTTTACAGGACTGCCAGTAAATATGGAGGGTTCTTTATCTAGAATATTCATCAGTACTTTTGTTTACTTAAAATATAGTAATATGTGCTGCTGTTGCACCAATTTAACAAGTATCGGCTTAATTTTTTTAATTCCTCTTTTTTTAAACGAATGAACCTCAATGCTCAAAAGAAAAGGTTTCAATTTGGCTCAGGTTACAAAGTGAGACCCAAACAGATCTTCTGGTTTCGATGCCTCCCGTGCCCCTCATTCACTCTGACTAAAAAGCACCACAGATGAAAGCTAAAAATAGGGCAGTGTGTTTGGAAGAAGATCCGGGAGTCTTGGAAGTGTGTGTGATAACCTAGGCAGTCTGCCCTCTGTGTGTCCGTCTGCCTCCCATTCACTCAGGGTAATTAGAAAATCTTCAAGGCAGGAGCTACTTGGCTTTTTTATCTAGGTGTGTGTGGGCGTGTGTGTGTGCGTGTGTGAGTAGGTGTGTAGTTTGTGCATGAGGAGGCAGAGGCCCAATACTGTACCAGGCAAAGGTTTCCACCAAATCGTTCTTGCATAACTCAGTGAGCGATAACACCGGTGCATTCCTCTCAACACATATCACAGCTGGCAGCATCCTTGCTTCACTTTTTCCCAGCTCTCTTTTTCAATGCAGTCCGTCTGAGCCGGAGAGCATAAGGGTCCCACTGTGAGGGGGGACAGGAATTAAGCCGCCACTTTGGAGGATTCCCTCTGTGCTGCTTTGTTTAGCGGAGATGAAGAGATCTGGGGGATCGTCGGGGCAGCAGGTTACTGCGTTCATCAGGAGGTAGGTCAGCAAGGGTTACAGCTGCAGGTGTTCCTGTGTCCACTGAAAACCTTGTCCTTCCAATCTGATTTGAAACAGTCTGGGGAGACGCTTCTCCCGGAGACTCTGTTTCTATTGACACTTTCTTCTGTTTAAACTTTTAGTGGCTGCTTCAGTTTTAAAAAGTATACATATATATATATTTATAAATCAACCAGGCACATGTGAACCCCCTCGCATCATAGCTCACATCGTGTTCGGCATTCAAAGACACACCAAAGCCTCTCATAAAAAAGTTGGTTGGAGCTGTCAGACGAGTGGATATTTGATCGTTTCAAGTTGGCAAAATTAAAGTGTTTTTATTCAAACCTTGTTAAACGTGAGGATGTTCAATTGAACACCCTCAGTGAGCGATGACATTTTCAGCCGATGTGGTCCGCTTTCACACTCGACTTGTGTCAAATGAGCCAAACCCTTTGAAAAACCTGTTCCTCCGACTTGCCTGTGGTGGCGCTGCACCAAGAGCCACTGAAAGAAATGACTGAAAACTTCTGAAGAAGAGCCTGAGCGCTTCCTCTTTCACAAAATGCAAACCAAAACGTGGCAGCATCCGATTCTTAGCAGTTATAGGATTTCTTTTTTTGTCTTTGGCAACAGACCCTGAGTCATTTCTCCTGCTAGTGCTAGACTCATTTGTTTTGATTGTATTTACCCAGAATGCCCTGCGCCATAGTCTGGTTTCTGCTTTTGGAACAGTTTCTGGTCCGCTTGGCGTTCACATACGCATACGAATTGCACCAGAGTTCACTTCTAGGTTTTGAAATGGCTTACTTAACTCCTCCTTGTCTTGATGATTTCTTCAGAGCCTTGCTAATGACCTAATTAATCTAATCAGGTGTGGTGCAGCAGAGGCACTTCTAAAAGTTGGAGGGCAGTGGCCCTTCAGAACTTGAGTTTGACACCTGTGGTCTAGACAAATGGACTAAAGTTCGATCTAAAGGACTAAACAGTGTCATCCTGGACGATGGGATAATAGATTGTATAAACATGGATATGCAGGGTGCACGGGCAATAAAACACCACTATTAAGCAGTTTATATACACTCTTGCTTGCCAAAACACAACCTTTAGCTGCACTCCCATCACCCGATGAGCAGCTGGCCTCCATGGCTGCTGGCCTCCCATAGGCTCTTGCAGGAGAATATTACCCCTCTGTCTTGGTTTCCGATTGGCAGAGAGCGCTGTATGAATCGCCGATCCCAGTGTCTGGAAAGTTGCAGTGTTTACAGAGTGGCGCCCTGATCCAAAGGGTGTGTTTAGAAGGTTGTAAAGCTCAGACTGAGAGAGTCGAACGCGTTAATGTGTAGCTCTCCTCGTGTGGCGCGGTTGAGAGGCTGAGACGCTGGGGTAATGTTTAGGCCTGTGGACTTTGGTACTTATTTCTTTCTGATTCACACAAATGAGTCAAATGTGGCGATCATTTACTCACAGTGAGAGGCCAAGCAAACTCTTGAGGACAAACTCAGAGTTCTTCCAGGTTCAATTGGATGCAGGGTGAACAGAGGGGTGTGTGAAGTGCTTTAGATTTTTCATCCACAAGCTGACCTCCCTAGTTATGCAACATCAATACTCTATTTATGCTGCCTGTGTTGCTCAAAGTGAATTTAATTTGTTTTTTTTTTTTTGCTGTTTCACACTTTTTTTCATAACTGTGTTTTGGGTAAAGCAGAACTGTCCAAAAGTACTTAGTCATCCTTCTTTTTCTTATCTTCCAAGAAGTCAGATATGCTTACCGTATAATGTTATGAAGTGGTAATAATCAATCAATTATTCAGTATTAGTTGCACTCATTTTGGTAAGCATTGATATAAATAGACGTAAATATCTTGTTTGTTGCTTTACACTGTGTTCCAAATTATTATGTAAAATGGATTTAAGTGCCATAAAGATAAAATGTTTTGTTGTGCTATTAAACTTATAGATGGTATTGTGTGTCAGGGCTCTTTGAATCACTGTCATTAATTTCAGAGATCTGGGTTGATTAGTTTCTCTGCTGAGCTCAATTAAAGGAAATCTACTTAAGAAGGATGTTCCACATTATTGAGCAGGCCACAGGTTTCTAGCAATATGGGAAAGAGAAAGGATCGCTGCTGATGAAAATGATCAGATAGTGTAGTGCCATATAACAAGGTATACATGAAGCCATACATGAAGATTAATTTTCAAACAGACTTGTTCACTGATGACTGCTGTGCAACCCTGGATGGTCCAGATGGACGCAGTAGCGTTTTGGTGGTGGACGGCCACTACGTCCCAACACGGCTGTGACGTCAGCAAGGAGGCGGCGGAGTCATGCTTTGGGCTGAAATCATGGGGAGAGAATCATTGGTCGGCCCCTATGAGGTCATTTTCGCTGAAGGTGTGAAAATGACCTCAATAGGTCATAATAATAGTAATACTAATAGGCTTTGCATTTTAATTTGAAACAGTGCATTTTGAGTTTTTTATTTTTGGAAAAAATATTCTTCTGATGGGGAGCTTTATTCAGTAAAAGTTGATTTATACTGTAAAAGTTCATGACTTGAAAATTATACTGACCATCATTTGCATTGACCATTTAAGAAAATCTGAGAAAATGTCACTCGTATAATAATTTAGAGCACAGTATAAAAGCATCTTTTGAAAATAACAATGTATAAGCAGATATTAATGTTTCATTAAGCCCACATTTCCTTTGCTAGTTTTTTTGGTCTGATGAAATATTCCAATTTTAAATGTCTTGTTTTCATTTAATGTAAATTAAATGGAAGAAACTCATAGTTAACAGAAATAAAAGCTTTCAAAGAGCCATCTGTGTTTAATTAATCTATATAATGTGTCCCACTGAAATAAGAGGCCATTTCAATAACGTCTTAATGTACTGAATGTGTCTGATGGTCTGTAAAATATGGAACAAGTTTCAATAATCAACTGGAAAGTTTACATTTATTGTGAAAAGCCCCCACAAATGGTGCCAGTTTATTTGAAAAGCAAAACAAAAAGACTTTTTCTTTTCCTTTCAATGACTGTAATACAAAGAAACACGAAACAAATAGTTGTGGAATATGTGCATAACGGATATGCGCTACTCTGTTCTGGGACCGGGCTCTTCTCTGTTGTCTCATTTGTGTGCTGTTTTTTTTTTTTTTTTTTTTTTTTACACCTCTCCAGTTGCAAACACTTCCACACTTCAACTACAACTTCTTCCTCCATTTCTGTGCACACATCCAGGAACACGCAGACAAGTGTGTGTGGGCGTGTGTGTGTGCGTGCGTGTGTGTGTGTGTGTGTGTGTGTGTGTGTGTGTGTGTGTGTGTGTGTGTGTGTGTGGGTACGGGTGTGTGTGTGCACAGATGGCAGATTCAACTACAGCAAAGCATGTGAATAACATGTAAATATTAATCATTTGGAGCCTTCTACACTGCCTATGAAAAGTGTTCAGACTTTTTTTAAAAAAAGGATCTTGTTGGCGCTAGTGACGTTTTATGAGTCGTCAGACAGGAAATTGGGTAAAGAGAGAGGGCAAAGGTCATCAGGCCGGGACTCGAACCTGACCTCCATATGTGGGTTGTGATCTCTATCTGCGACGTCTCAGCACCCTCTTGAACATTTCCCCCTTTTGATAAATATTACACATCAGTCATGGTCAAAACAGTTTGGGTGTTTGGACAAAAGATTTACAAGACAAAATATTAATATCAAAGTGAAAACTGATTTCTACAGAACAATTGCAATTAAGTAAAAACTTTGAACATCCAAAACTAAATTTTATAAGCATTTTTATATTGCCTAATTTGGCAGCTGTGAATGATTTGTCTGTTTGTATGTGATATTTGAAGTCAATTTTTTCATAAAACTATTTAGCCATTTTTTTTCCCATTATGGCAAAAGGAAAATTTTAGATATTGAAAACTAGTGCACAAACTAGTTTTACAATGTAATCAAATCTTTAAATGAATGTTTTCATTTGACAAATTCTGCATTCAGCTTTGCAGTTGGCAACATCATCTAACTACAGCCGGATGCTGCTGTTTCTTTTGAGTTTTTCAACCACGTTGTCACTTTTTTGCCTACAAGTGAATTTGGTTCCCCGTTTCTCTGAGGCTCTGCGCAGCAGGCTGCAGCCTTCAAGACATGTCTGTGTTTGCATGTGTTTAGCTGCATGATGTTGCCCATCAAAACACAGCAGCTGCCCATACATGGTGGGATTCAGCCGTTCCTGATGGGAATCGACAGAGAGGTTTGAACGACACACCTGAGGAGGTGAAACCGAGCACTTAAGCTGTAAAGAAATGCTGGAAAATGAATGAATTAAAAATAAATAATGAAGAGGAAATCTTATTTTGTTGGAGATCTGTTTAGTTTTTCTGCTCACAGTTTAGCACAGAATGAAGTATTCCTTCATTTCTTCATACTTTGTCTTCCAACTGAAGTCACACTTACGCAGCAAAAATAAGAGACTTCAGACTCGACTTTGATTTGTATCCTAAAAGATTTTAGACTTGACTTGTACTCGTGGTTGGAGACTTGAGTTTTGGTAACAGTTTATGTTCAAAGTAGTGAAGCCAGTGAGTTAAACAGATACTGCAGCTTGTTGTGTTGAAAGGATGAGTTTGATTATTATCAATTGGATCACAATGACTCATAATAATATATTTATGTTTGCCGTAACTTCATTATAATAACCACATGGATGCCTCTTCAACTATTAAATGACTTTGGATCATCTATCACTACTAAGCCGTTTTTAACATAAAGACACCTGAGGCTTAACATTTCAAAATAAAAGCACTTTCGCTTTCATCCAATTAGACGTTAGCACCATAACTTACTTTACTATTTCTTGTTCATTATGTTGCAATGTATATTTGAACATTTTTATGATTAATTGAAAATAAAAGCTTTCTATGTAGATTTAGAAAATAATTTCTTTTAAAAAATCCCAAATTCTAACACTTACAGTGAAGAGAAGGAAACTCTCTAAACCACAGTAAATGTAATATCTTTCTTTGAATTAAATGTTTATTTATTTTCTTGAAGTATTAAATATAACATTTGATCAATTGTCATCATAATATAATCTTTTATCAGTTATTTTGAATGCTGAATTAAATGGTAAACGATTCATGCTGAATAGCTAGATTTGAATTCCTAAATATTCTGGAAATAATTTTGTCCTAAAGACAAACAGGAGAGGATTGGACTCTTTAAAATATCATAAATTCTTTTACAGGATGAGGAAGGTTTTGTCAGCATAAGGCAAAGTTTGTAAAGTGTACCCATAGTAAAACTCATACTCTAACCAGAACTTCATATATTACGTCATTTGGCAAGTATGGAGAATATAACTTAATACTTACGAGTTAATAAATTCAAAAGTTAGTTAAGGAGATCAATGCAGAAAGAAGGACTGGCGCTGTGATGTTTTTTTTTTTTTTTTTGAAGTTCAATGTCAGAGGACAGCTTCCTGCTTCCTGAACCAACATTGCATGCACTCACTCACTCACTCACACACACACACACACACACACACACACACACACACACACACACACACATGCACGGACAGACTTCGTTTCCCCCTGTTGCCTGTCAAACACACCTGCAGACCTGCTGGTGGGGTCAAGTTTCAGTCATTCACGGTTGAGACGTTTTAGTTTGTTTAGGAAATGAGAGTAAATGCTAACCTGCAGCTCGTCATTCATTGTGTTGGTCTTTAAACAGCGAGCTGGCCGCTCCTTCTTCAGGCCCAAACTTTAGTATTGTCCTGTTTTTAAAGGGCTTGTGTGTGTTTGCTCTTAGGGCATTATGAGGTGCTATGCTAGCGTAGCATCTCCAAACACACCTGTCTGTTTCGTCCAAAAGGCCTGCTGTTTGATCCTGTGTGATTAGCCCCTTGTAATGTGTTTACTGAGACATTAGCATTAACAGCAGTGACAATTGTGCTGTATTTCATTCAGTCAAGCTCTAATTGACATTAACAAAGAAAGGAGTGGCCAGAATGCCAGCCTGTTGTGTCTGTGAGGTAGTGAATGTAGGGAAAGACAGAGGCAGCACAGAAAGTTTGCAATATTTTGATTTACCAGATATATTTAGCATTGCAGTATGTAGCTTTTATAACATGCTTTATTTTTTATTTTTTTCCATATTTTTACATATTTGTTAAAACTATTACTATAGTATCACAAATATATGGTTTGAAAAATTGAGCTCCTCTACCTCCTACGTCCTGCATGAATGCACAGCTTTGGCAGAAACAGCCAATCAGAGACAGGAAGAGGACTTCCTTCCCTGCTATGATACAGATGGTTCATTACATCACAGCCTAATGTGGTGAATGCTAAGGCTAGTTAGCATAGTCACCAATGATGGAGGATAAACGGTTTTTCTGGGAAACAACAGCAAGTCGTTTCCCGGTCATTAGCACATTAAGCAGTGAGTACATGAGGGTGATTGACAGCTAACATGCTAACATGAGCTCCGTCTGCCAAACCGGCGGATGTGGAGGTGTGAAGCATAAAGGACAATTTACTGCTGTGCCTCAATTTGTATTTGAGGTGGTGACCTCTAACATTTGCTTATTTTATACTGTATGTTAAACATTATTTTGGTGTAATACCCCAAGATAATCACTGGCCCCCATTTAAAAAATTAAGCTCATTAAAGCCCAACACAAATCATTTCTCGTTTTCTTTCAGACCTTTGAGGCCAGACTAAAACATGTTTACACTTACAGCCCTAATAAACCAGATTTAGAGTTATGTTTTGCTCTCTTAGCTAATACATCCCAACTTAGCCTTCCTCTCACCATTTACGTTCCTCTCTGTGCTGAATCATAAAACACTCACTGGCACGTTTATACATCTGTTTTCCAAAGACAGGTTCAAATTTCAGTAGTCATTTATTTCAGATTGAAAGGTGGTATGGCAAAACCAACTTTAGTATCTATTCCCAAATATGTTTTGAGCTCCCAGAGCATTGGGACTCTGTAACGTAACACCAAGCAGAAATTAACCAAGCCATGAAGAGCAAAAGCTTGATAGACAAAAGACTAAAGCACTCTGAGCAAGAAAAAAGTTGATGCATGTTGTGTCCTGCTCGACCAGAGCATTTGGATAAGCAAATCCTCCACCAGAATTAGAGGCAGCCAGTATTCATAAGGTAAAGGAGTTAATAAAAAGCTAAAGCAATACAGTAGCACACTGCTACAAACATTTATAATACTTTATGATACAGTTCTGATTTCACTCAGAGCCTCTGCTGATCTTTTGAATTTTCCATTAATCCAAATCCAAGTTCCTGAATTATTGAAAAGGCTTCCACAGTGAACCAGCCACCACTCCAAAAGCAGAAAATGGGCCATAGTGTGGGGCATTCTGGGTGAATAAAACCAAAGCAGTTGTGCAAGTCTAACATGAGGATGGCTTGTGGTCTCTTACCAATGACAAAAGAGGAATCCAAAAATTGCTCAAATCTGACACTACTTCCTTTCTGCGCTCATGTCTTCTTTGGAGGTCTTTGAATCGTTTCCTTCAGTAGTTCTTGGTGCAGCGCCACCACAGGCAGAGTGGGTAAAGGGGGTTTTTCAAAGGGTTTGGGACATTTGATACAGTGTGAAAGCGAACCGCACCAGTTGAAAACGTAACAAATGGTGCAATTTTGGTCCCCAATCTCATAAAGTCTACTGGATTATCAGCTGTGAAAACACGTTTTCCGACCTATGCAGAGCTGCATGCTTGTCTCTGACTCACTAAAGCCTTGACTTGTAAATGTACACTGGATAATGATCAGCCTCTCCCACAGAGTGTGTCATGGGGTCAGTGTGCAGGGTAACAGCAGGTTGTGCTCATGATGCAAGACATGTTTGTGATGTGGAGGTTCTTTGGGGAGTCACGGTTCAGGTGAAGACACCATCAGGAAACAGCCCATTGGTACCAGTTACCAAGGAACACAGCCCCTCCCCACTCCAACATCTTCACATGCACTGCTTCACTTCCTCTGCAGGTCAGGGCCATGACAAAAACACGATTACAGACCACGGCAGGCACATTGGTGCAACTGGAAGTGGATAAAGACATTGGAAGGCATTAGATAAGTCATATTGCTGCCATGCTTGTAATGTGTTCTCTTAAGTTGCAAAGGCATTATGTCAGATGTCTCAAAAGATACAAAAGTAAACCTTGGCAATGCAGAAATTGGATATAAATAACATAAGAACAGGCAAAACAGGAAGCTTGTAACACTATTTCTACCCCTTGGACTTTCTTACACGTGATACAAACTTCTATGTATTTTTTGTACAAAGCAGTAGATGATTATAAAGTGCAAGGAAAAGATAAATGATTTTGAACATATCGAGTCAAAAACAGGAAAGTAAGACATTCGCATTCAGCACTCCTGAGTCAACAGTTTGCAGAACGACAATTTGCTCATTTAAGGCAGCAAGCCCTCAGCGGAGGGTCTCTCAACAGTTTTTCATTTATTTATTTTGCCTAGTCTTTCTTTTTTTTTTTTTTTTAAAAAAAAGAAAAATAGCTCAAGCTCAGTCAAACTTGGCTCAGACCATCTTTGACCATCATTTTCAAGTCTCCATCATTGCATTTAACCCTGGTCTTTAACTGGACCATTCTGTAAACATAATTTAATTAAAACTACCTTCTGTAGCTCTTGCTCTTTGTACAGAGTTGTCACCTGGCTGGAAGGTGAACCCTTGCTTCAATCTCTGATCTTTTAAAGTCCCTAACAGGATTTTATCCAAGAAAGTAAAACCAGGTCATGATGCTGCCACCACCGTGTTTCACTGTGGAGAGATGCTGAGGTATTGTTTTTGTACCAAGCTTGTCTTTCAGAAATTTGACCCATTTGGCTTCAGAAAACAGGGAAATAGTTCTTCCTCGAGCTTTGAGAAGACTTTAAATTTAAGGACTGAGTGTTTTCTTGGGAAGGAAAAACTTTTAGTTTACATTCCATCTTCTTGATCCAGACATGTGGAGGAAACAGGATAACAAATAATATAAAGATAAATAGATGTGAGAAATGTGTTTGTTTTTTGGTTGAATAGAACAGAATATCTATCGATGTTCAAAGGGTTTTAAAATGATCTTTATTTGTCATAAACTACTTTGTGTTTGTATGGCACATAAAATACAGATTAAATGTATTTGTGTTTGTGGCTTTAATGTAAAAAAAATGTAAAAAAGTGAAAAACATTCAGGGGTATGAATACTTGTTTTTCTGACAAAATACTGAAATCCAAGCGTATTACTAATGCAGATTTTGCTCCATATTTTCATATGATCTCATCACATAAAACTGTCATAGAAGCATTTCATTACATTGCTGCCTTTTGCTGCTAAATCACTGCTGGTAAAGAGAAAAAGGGATTCAATTAAGTGGGATTTATAGCCTGGGAAGATGCGCTGCTCTCTGTAATCCTCATCGCCAAATCCTCAAGCCAAAGCACATATCTGAGCTGAGCAGAGAGGGAGTTGAGGAGAAGAGCGATGTTCACCAATTGCACTCAAAAAGTAAAAGGGAGGACAAGAAGGCTTAGACGGAAATAAATTCTTTATTATGTTTAATCTTCATGGGGGTCAAACGACGTGAGATGAGTGGCAGCAATAAAAGAAGGATTCTTACAATGCTCACTGACATCACTTTAATACAGGTCAGCTTGGTCATTTTACACTTAAAAAAAAATGAAGAACTGGTCACTTTCTTGTGATCTTTTAAGACATTCTTAAACGTTTGGCAAACTTTTTACTAATTTTCTGTCCAGTCCTTTTAACTGGCACTGACAACATATAGTGTGGCTTAAAAGTGAGAGAATTAGTAAGAAAACAAAACAAAACTGTCAGGTGTAAAAAAAATATATTCATAAGTCTGACAATTTCTCAACGAATTTTCAGTAATAAAATAATTTATCAAAACAGCAGAGAGATTCGTCATTGGTTGATTAGGTCAAGTTTGCTGCAAACAAAATAATAAAAAAAAACAAAACAACAACAAAGTCTGTCAATATAAACTTTACTGTCGGTTTTTTGATAAGATGCTGTTATGTGCAAAGACGTGACTAGTCTTTGCACATAATTGATTTACTCCTCTGAAAATGGCCACACATGACTGAGAAATAGTGAGAAAGAATAAAAATAAAAATAAAAAAAACTGAAAAAAAAGTTTGGAGAATCTGGTTAAATATTATGGGGAAGTTTGGGAAAACAGCGAACCTTTAGCCATAAGTCCAAGTCTAAAATTGAAATAAACATTTTCTCATGAAAGATTTGGGTCTGTCATCAATGTAGGCCAGGAATCCAAACCTACACTTATTGTCTTTAGGCCAAAATCATTGCAAGAACAGTTCAAATTGATCTTTAAATCCATTAATTTTCATGAACAATTAATCTATTCTTCTTTTAATTAGTCTATTAATTCAGCATTTATAAAAGCAGTTTCATATTATGACAATTGGTCAATGAGTATGTTCATTAACCAATGAACATAATAAAAAAAGAACCTGAAGGAAAGATGTTAGAGCCCTTGTTCACTATGCAGTATATTGCACTTAATGTGGTTCACAAGGTTTTCTTCTGCTCACACATTATGTTCACATTTTCATTTCAGGCTTCTGTTCCATAGGTTTAAATATTTAGTATAAGCAAATATTGTGAACAAGAGTAAGACTTAAACTTCTAATTGAATGAAACGGGAAATGCTTTTATTTTAATATTTTCAGCCAGAAGTGTCCTTATCTTAAAAATGGCTTAACAGTGATAGATTGTGAGATATATTTTGTTCTGAAATGATCAAAAGTAATGTATCAGGTTAACCTGATTTATGTCAAAAGCTGTGACTTTTTACACATAGTGTAGATACTGAAAATACTGAAAGAATAAATTATAAACCTGCATCCAATGGATTCTCTAAAAGTGCCCTAACAGAGGGCTGTTCATTCGGGTTTTGGTCATGACTCTCAGCTTGGCGGTTAAGCAACAGACAAGGCAAACAGGTGTGTTGTGGAAGAAGACGTTGGTAATAATTGGTGTGCCTCACTCCATTTCCCTATAGCAACATGCCCTCCTCGGAGATTATGGGATACAACTCTTCCATCTGCACGCACCATCCCACCCTGAATCCTGCGGGGCCAATTACCCACTGGTGGTGGCAGTCTGCAAGTCGGAGCACGGCTGTGGCTGCTAGACCGCTGGCGTGCACACCGCTCCCTCGGTAGTTCTCTGGCTTTGTCAAAAATATATTCAGCTCTCTTCTCTTGTACACAAGAGGAGTCAACACGGATTTAGGCAAACAAATGTTGCAGTAAAACCCGTAGACACAAACAGAAACGAATATTCAGCTGCTATTTTCGTACTTTGAGGTGGTGGTGGATGTCTGCTGCTGCAGAAGACAGACCACTAATTGGCTGGAGACTTGTCAAAAGATCAGCGGTTGAGTTGCTGATCAGAGTAATGAGGGGCCTATAAACATCACACCTGGGCTAACTCCTCCAATTTCCTTGAAGACAATGTAAATCTCTGTAATTATCCTGCAGTCACCTGAGCAGAAGGGCAGGGCCGGAGACAGGTGGATAAAACAACATGAAAGCGCGAACATATATGCTGCACATTGAGTGAAAAGGCCCTAATTTAAAAGAAAAAAAATAATAATGGCAAAAGCAGCTCAGGTGATCTGCTCCTTTTATTTTTTTTTTTTAGAAACTGTTCGGAAGATTGTTTTGTATAATTAATCTTAGATGAATAATAAATAATATATACTGCACATTACACTATGGAGTTCCTACTCCCTGAGCGAAGCATCAAATGAATCATTTTATTAACAAGGCTGAAAAGACTTGGACTTTGCTATGACTTAAAGTTCTCAACCTATAAGCACTGATGAGGTGGTTTTTCCAGCCGTAATGAAATAGATGCATTTCACAAAACTGCAATGAAAACCGTGTTTTTCCACATCGAGCAGATCACATGGCCCAAAGTTACTACTGGTGAAAACGCTGAAGAAGACAAAAGGAAGTAGTAGAAGAATATAGAACGGATTTGTTGCTCCTGAGCCCCCGAATAAAATAAAGTCAGTGGTGGCTAATTGATGGAGAGCGCTAGCGCAGTGACTGAAATATGAATATAATCTCATGTAACTCTTTCCATCCGTCGCTACCATGAAATTTCAACTAACTTATCGGACAAGCTTATTCATGGTCATTTTTATTTGATTTCTTATTTAATGGAAAATTGTGTTTTTTACATTCGTCGAAAATTGAAAAAGATGTTCACACATTTGCCATGGAAATGCAGCAGCGCACAGTTCCATGTAGAGGTACCTTGATAGTCTGGCTTACAGGCCCGTGCAATACTTGACAAACTTTTTCACATTTTGACTCATTAGAAGCTGAAACAACATGAAAAATACATTGGGAATTTGTGTTATAGGTCAGCAGAAAGTAGGAAGTGGAAGGAAAAAGTTAAATGGCTTTCAAGTTTTTAAACAAAAATCTGAGAAATTAATACATAAATATGTTTGATTTGAAATATAAGCCCGTTCTTCACAAAGACAAAAAAAGTTCAATCTTTTTATGAAAATCATCTCTGAACACTCATCGCTGTCTTTGTCTCATCCCCATAACATGCAGCAGCCACCGCCGTGCTTCTCAATTCATATAAATAATGTCCATTTAAATATTGGAGCACACATAATTTCTTTCAGTCTTTCTGGTTTCAAATTGCTTGTCGTGTTGTTAGAAGTCACTGCTTTGAATCTATTACCACAAACAGGTGGCTGAGCACAATGATAGCAGCTCCACAAAGCCCTCAGGCGAGAAACATGATGAGTTTTAAAAGAAACAATGCATTCTGATTGGTCAAGTGACTTGAAAAAGTCCTATTTAAAATACATGTAAATATATATATATACATATACATTTCTATCTATTAGTCTTTACTTTGCTGTAGCAAACTCAGATTTCTGTGACTGTTGGCACTTTGAGTACAGAAACCAATTCACAGATTAATAAAGAAAACGTTTTAGGTTTGAAACACAAATTACAGTTGCCAATTGTAGGATGGCACAAGCAAGAATGTGAAATAGTTACGTTATTATAGTTATACAGTTAACATTTTTTGCATTTTACAAGTATATGATGAGACTACAACCTAATATAAAATTGAGACCTTTTCTGACTTTTGAGTTTGCAACACCTGTTCTATTCTGCATCATTATGCATTGTGTGCTGAGGATGGGAGGTAATGCTGGGTCAAAACACTTTACTAGCACCTGTTTGATATTCACATGAAAAAAGAGCCCTTTGTACACTCTCCCAGCTTCAGAGAGCGCTTTCTTTTGTGTTGGTAAAGAAAGCCCAGATTTCAAACATTAAATATTATTTCAGTGGTTAATCACAAACGTTTAGTAAATACTTTTCTGCAAAGTATTTTCAGAAAATTATTAGGAAAACTGGAGTATTACATTTTGTGGTTCAACATGCCGAGTTGAGGTTCGTAAAAGGACAAAACAAAACGATAGACTGCATTCATATGCACCGTTTTCTCATGATCCAAAAACAAACAAACTGTTTTAGACTTGAGAAATTACCAGAATTTAGAAACCTGAACTCATGTCCTTTTTTTTTCCAATGAGAAAACGGCTTCTACTGAATATAGTTTACATTTTTTTAAATTCCAAGCCAGTTCTTGAGAGGCCTTGTGATGGACTGGCAATCTCTCAAGGGTGTTGTAGCTCTGACTCATGCCCAATCACCCCTGCAGATAGGCATCAGCAACCCCCAGGACCCTGCATGGGTCAGCAGGTGTAGACAATGGATGAATGGAAGTTCATCAGAGGCTGTCTGTAAAAGTCAAAATGTTAGCAGGGTGTGTCTTTGCATTTGCCATGATTATCAGTTTAGCTTGCCACTCGCTAGTTTCAGTAAAACATCTTGCAGAAGACATACAGAACAGGACGGCGGTCACACTGGATGGACACTACAGTTTTGTTTAAGGCACAAAATTGAGTTTCAGCCAAACTATAGCAATAAGAAAAGGAGAAGAGGGCAGACATTTTATTTAAATATCTCCATATCAAATGATAATGGAGGAATTATCACAACAATCTCATCTGTTGAATGTTGTTTATATAAATGTTTGGCCTTTTAAAATCTTCCTTAACACTGGTTGATACAGGAAGTTAAATAAGTAACAATGTAAAGCTGCAGCAAGCAATTGCCTCATTGTTGTGGTATTTTTTAATTTATAGTCGCATTGTATTTTATGCTACTATTTATTATGAAGAACAAGGCTGCCAAACTTATTATCAGCAGTGGTCTTCAGTTGTCATACTTTATTGTGTTTAATTACATGTCCTACAATAGACATGAAAATTTGTATGATGCTTATTAGTTGAATAATGTCATCAACTCTCTTCCAATCTTTTTTGTATCTTGTTTCTTTGTGCAAACTGTTCAAAGCCCAGATCAGTATTTGTTTTTGTATCAAAGCAGTTGTAGACAGACTAAAAAACTGACAAGTAGACGTTACCCACAGAAAAAGACGTTTTTTCTTCAGCCTGCGTCTCTGAATCTCCTTGTTCATTTTTGGTATGTAACTAAGATCATGCAGGGCGCTACCAGTGCCGTTTAGTCCACTTTAATCCTACATAGTTCATTTGCCAGGTTGTCAGGTCAGGCCTCTTCTCTAAAAAGTCTGATTCATTTGAGGAGGTGTGAATGCGTAATCGAACTATGAGCTCTGATATGAACCAAAAAAGCAAACTCTGGTTTGCCTGAAAACCTTGGTCGCTGTTGTGGTTAGAATGCTGATGTGGATGCAAGCGGACCGGAGAGCAACCCAAAAGCATGAAACGAAATACGGAAAAGGGCATTCTGGGTAAATACAACCAAAACATTTTACAATTCTAATGCTAGCAGAAGAAATGTCTTGTGGTCTTTTACCAAAGACAAAAGAGAAATCCTACAATCTCTGAAGTCTGATGCTGTTCCAGTTTTATGTACATTTTGGAAAGTAGTAAGTTGCGCTCATGTCTTCTTCAGATGCTTTTGTGTTGTTTCCTTCAGTGGTTTCTGGTGCAGCGCCACCACAGGCAAGGGGAGGAACAGCCATTTCAAAAAGTTTGGTTCGTTTGATGCAGGGCAGTGTGAAAGCAAATCGCACCAGCTGAAAATGTGACAAGGTGTTAAAACACCAACTGAACCAGATGTTAAAACATCCAAAGATTAGAGTCATAAATAAGCTTCCAACAGAGGCTAAGTCATTTTAGTGGGAACTGTTTCTTGATCAACAGGATGCTGGTTATAGTTTGCTTCCAAGCTTGCATTATTAGATAAATTAAAAAGGACTCAATAAAAGTTTTTTGTAGAAAAGTTATCATTATGAATATTTTATAGAAGGACATATACATGCGCAACAAGGGAAGTCAAGTAGGAAATTTGATTTAAATATCAAATTAAGGAGGCAAAAAAGTTTCAGTTTTGATCTGCTGAGATCACCTACAGCCAATGAAAGCAGAACAGCGAGAGGAAAAAAAAGCCTCGTATTTGGATGTATATTTGCACTTCACTGTGTGAGGATGTGTAAGCAGGCAAACATATGTGTCTCTCTGTGTGTCTTAGTTTGGGTGTGGATCCTGGAGCTGTTGCTCAGCCTCGCTGATGGATATCCTTACGTCCTGTCTTGCGTGACTAGCTGCCTAGATACCCATCGGTAGCCAAATGAGTTCAGGTCAGGCCTCTGTGCTTCACTCCAAAACTCATTTGGTATGCAAATTCAAAGTCCAAACAAAGCCGACCTTTCAGGGCAGAGAGACTCACTACCTGTTCCCTCTGAAAGGGCCAGAAAGAGTTAGTAGTTTGTTAGAAATGACTTAGCTTGAACCTTATTGCAATCAATACAGAGGTTGCTGTTCATGCCAAGACTTTAGGATAGCCTGGTTCTAATTATTAGCAGTTTTTTTTCAAACTTCATTGGAAATCTTATGGTTTTCCAATTATATATATATATAAACTGAAAGAGAAAAAGAATAACCAGCCGACTGACAGGAAATGAGTATCAGCAGGTGGGGGAGGGGTCGGTGCAGAACCAAACAAGAACATCACTGTGGTGCATTGACTGGCATCTCATTAAAATAACTGTAGATGATGATGATGTAAACTTTTTGCTTTTTTTTTTTTAACTGACATACTTACCTTGAGATCACTCAACAACCCATTTCTAGTTAGCATAAGTTTGAGTGAAGGATTTCAGACAAAGCTATCAATCATAGTAAAGAACTAAAGTATAACTATGTGAGAAAAGTCATCAATAGATCAGTTTTTCTTTAGAAAAGCAAAACCATCAAACAAAATTAAGTCCACTTCTTTTACGTCTTTCAAATAGAAAAAAAGCCCTCTACTTCCATCTTTACCGCTGTGGTTCAGTAGCAACCTGTGCCACGCCCCACCAGAAATGAGATACGATTCCAGCATTGTTCTCATTGTTGAGGGTCTAATCCCAATAATTAAACCTCAGGACCGAAAGTTAACGCCTTGCCCAGCCAGCATCCAGTAACACTCAGGGCAGGCTGTGGAGGAAGCCCCCTGTTGGGCCCTCATGGGTCAAAATCCCCAGAAGGCTCTTTATCTCTGCCTCCCACCTACTCTGCTTCTGACTCCCCAAACTGACCTAAAGTTGCTGGTGCGTCTTTCTCAGGTTTTACTCACCTGCACTTTGTTCGGCTGTCGTGCTTGCTGTAACTCATCCGGGTTATTGTTCCAGGACAAAACGAAGGAGTATGTACTCAAGAAGAGGGAGAGGGAAGTCATGAGAGCAAAGGGCAGGTATTGGAGGTAGTGGGCTCATGCAGCTGAAAAGTAAGCTAAAGGGTTGATGCTTGACCCTTGAGTTGTGTCGGGCCTCTCGATTTATTTTCTTTGCTTAGACATCATGGGTGTGTTCAGCAGTTTATGTTGATGGAGGCGCAGTTGTTGTCTGAGTTGTAATACGAACAGAGGTCGTTCCCACAGAAGCTTGAGCTGACATCATAAAAAACACACAACAAGGTACCTAGGGGCTTATGAGGAGGGTGGAGGTGAGGCAACCAGCGAGGTGGGAGTCTGGGGGCAGGAGGGGTTTGGTGTTGGTGGCGTTGGGGGTGGTAGTCTTTTCTACCATTGGCTGAAGACCCATGAAGGACGCACCTGTGAGCGCCAGAGGCTAAGGAGATTGGCTGTGACCTGAAAATTACACCTGTGGGGAAAAGAGGGTGGAGGGGTGGGTCAGTCTACATGTAAACCAAGCCCTTTACAAATTCAGCCTCTGTCTTCTTGAGGAGCTTAACCGCTTCACACTGCCAAGGAGAGCTCATGGAAAAAAACAAGCGTCGCTTCGGCGACAGGAAGATAAGTGACGCGCTTCAAACTGGTTGGGTTTGTTCCGGGGCTTGGCTCATCCTCCGTCTCTTCGGCTGCAACCTACCTGAGAGGGACAGCTTTTTTTCTTTCCGCCCAGATCACCGCCCGAGAGGTCGACCGTCCTTCAGCGGGAGCAGGGAAGAGGAAGACTAGCCAACGGGGGCATCAAGAGCCCTGGTACAATGATGCCTCTTGTCTTGGGTTTCTGGCTCGGTGACCGCACCTGGGAAAGATAGGGTAAAAAAAAAAAAAATCCCTTCTTTGTCTTCTTTCTCGTCTTGAGGTTAGTAGTCGTCATGAGTTGTTGCTCAGCGACGCGGCAGTTTAAAACTTTTAAGAGTACTGCTAAAACTGCAAAATGTGTGGCAAACAAATGCGATTGTTGTACTTGGGTGGGATCGCAGGGTGCAGGGAGTTTCGATGAGAAGCGAAAATAATAATAATGTATCAAATTCCAACTCCATTTAAGCAGAGAGAAAGAAGAGGAAACAATAGGGGCTAACGCTCATTCCTAAACTGGATAGACCAGTTGGGGCAGGTAAAGGCAAACTGCCAGACTTGTCAAAGGACATGAAGACAGACGCTGACTCGTTCGAAAGAGCTAAATTTCTGCTTACGACGAGACATCCGCGGCATCCCGGTAAGACTCTGATTTACAAACTAGTAAATCAACAAACGTCGTCGGTGAAACTCACTTCTGAACATTTTTCCATAACCCATTAAACTTTAAAACCTTGTTTTTAGTTTGGTATCCTAATCTAACAAGTCGCTGCCTGCTTTTTTTCTTGGCTTTTCAAGATGGAGCTTACAAGCTTCATTCACTTTCTGCTGGGAAGTGGATGCGAGCCGGATGTAAAATGTCTGCTCATTCACTTTTCCTGCCTTTGAGGTACTGCTGCAAGTTCAGGCAGGGCAGAGGCTGAACACAGCAGAGAGTTTCCACAGTTTGGAAGGTGCATATTATCTTGCTGTCTGGGCTGCTGTCGAAGGCGCTACCAGGCGGACTAGCCACGGGATGTCGAGGGGAAGAGAAGGAGGGAAAATGGAGGGAAAATGTCGACCGAGTACTGTACGGGGAAGACTACGGAGCAAGGTGGAGGGTTGTGATTGGCTGAGGAGGAAACATTTGTTCATTTCTCTTTGTACACCCAAATAGCTGCTGGTCACATGAGTGCCGCCAACTCTGCTGGTTGTACGGCAGCGGAGCAGGAAGTGCAGGGCAGAATTTTGACTCGTTGTCATTTAAGCTTTTGGGAGGCGGCCTCAAGTTGAAGGTGTTTGTCAAAGCTTGAGCCACAGTTTGAATTCAATTGGAAGTTTATCTCTTATCACCTGAGAAGGAGAATTTAAAGCGGCAGTAACCCTGACACAGAGGTGTATGACTTAGCATTATGTGCCTGGGGCAATTTTAAAACCCTAGTGCAACAAGTTTACCTTCTTTATTAGGGAAGAATAGTGATTATGGGTTATTATTCAAAATACTAAATACATTTGAGCTCTTAATCGAACTCAATTAAAAAAAACTTTATTTATCTTCAGAGTGGGAATTAAAGTTTGGTTGTGGAGCTTAAATGAAATTAAGTACAAGATAAAATAAGATTTTTAAAAAGGATTTTATGTTACATTTGGTGCCTCAAGGGGGATGACAACAGGAGGCTATGATATGATGTACACAGCAGATTGAATTAGTCTTAAATATTTCACTTTTCACAGCTTTTATTCAAAGATATACATTTTTCCCCAAATAGCAGGAACAATAAGTTTAGTAGTAAAATAGAAAAAAAATTTAAAAAATGAAACTTTACAGAGTAAAAACTGAGAGAAAAAGTTCAGAGTTTTGAAAATTTTTGTCTTATTTTAAATATTCAAATCAGTTCAAATACAGAGCTAGTAAGTTTAAGAGAGGAAATGGGGGTGGAGCAACCAAATAATATGTAAAACCAACTCCATCAATGAATATATATATAAAAACCAGCACAATAAGTGGCACCTGTATGATAACTAGTTCTTTGGCCTAAATATCACAGTAGCTGCATTGGTCCTGCTCTGAAGGGCCAATTAGTTTGCGATGAGATAAGGCCGGGAGTTAAATAAGGTTTTGGGTTTCTCTCTGCCATTGTTTTCTCACAAAGACAGCAACTATTGATTAAGGGCCAGGCCGGTTTACCTATCGGGTTGTTCACTTCGCAGCAGAGTCACATTCCAGCAGAGAGGGCAGAGTTACCTGATCACGCCTCACGACCAACAGGCAAAGAAGTGAGGGTAGTTGCTGAGACTCCCACTGCTAGGAGCGCCGTGATCAACAACTGGAAAGAAAGCAAAAAAAAAAAACAAAAAAAAACAGCAACTCTGCAGAATATAGCCGCGAGCAGGAGAGGAAGTATCTGGACAAACTGGAGGACAAACTGGTAGGACGTTTGAGTGGGTTAGGGGCAAAACAAGCTGCTACTCTGTTCAGGTACAGATCAGTTCCACTGCTTTGTTACCTGCTTGAAATTTTCTGGGCTCACCCTCTTCTTCATATCTCTTCCTCTTTTCTTCCTCAGAGCGGCCTGCAGCGCTGGTTTATAATGCTGATGATTAACTAACTAAGAGTCTGGGAGAGCAGGTCTGCTTGACTTTCTCATTTCATGGGGCCTGCCTGGCTGGAGGGAAGACGGAGCGCTCTCAAGCAGCCGGCTGGAAACTCAAGATGTCTGTTTTGCCTCTCTTTCTTTTTCAGCTCCCTCCCTCCAAACATGTTTTCTTTACTTTGGTTTTGTTGCATTCTTTCCGTGGGGTACCTTTCACGACGGTAAGGTTACAGGTGCATTCTCTGTTTTCCTTCTCCACCTTCTTTTTTCCTGAAATTTTCCCCTCCCTTACGCCCTTTCTTCTGTCTCCTTCGCCCGGTCTTCCTGAGAAACATTTGCATTGCATTACAGGATGATTGAAAACCAGTTTTTTTTCTGATAGAAAACTGCAATTGTTTGACAACTTAAACAAGGAAGTAGGGAGACGTCTATTTGATTGTTTGCCATGGGAGAAAAGGGAACTTGAGGCTAAAATGCAAAAGAAATTGGAACAGACTCTAAAAATGCCAGCGCAGGGTGTGAGGACTTCGCGCGTCGTACCTGTGAAAGATCCGCGTTATTCAGTAAACGAGGGCTGTTTTCTGTGACCTTCTGCGTTCGCGCCGTTGGCTCAGGTCGAGCCAGACAGCATTCCATCGGCCTTTCATCACACGGCAAACACAAAGACAACGGACCGGGAGTACTCAACGGAAAAAACTGGGTGGAATAAAAGGGGGAAAACAAAAAAAGAGACAGTTATCCTTCTCTTTCAGCATATGTCGAGACAGACCTGACAAAAGCACCAATGCGAAACGCAAAGCTTAATCTCAAAGCGCTTCGGCTACAGTAAGATATGTAACCCAACCAGCTTCCAAGAGGGCGGGTGGGGGTGGAAGGGGCGTCTTAAACTTGGTGGCACTTTATAAATGACTTACAGCCATGCACTGTGTGAGGAGAAGCCCTCCCAAACTTTGTCGTGCCATAGGTGTAGACTAGTCAGAACAGGTTCTGGCAATCATTAACAGCCTCTGTGGCCCAGTCGTCTGTGACAGCAGGTTTAGGCGGTAAGCCCCCGCCACATCACAGCTCTGCCACTCACTCACCGGCGGGGTGTTCCCCGCATACACGCGTCTCCTTTTCCATCTGCATGAAGGCATCTGGCTCGTTTTGAGCGTTGCCTTCACAACCGCAAATGTAAAACCAATAGTTTGCCTTGATTGTGCAACTACTGCGCCGCCACCATTACTGATAGAGTTTTTCCCTCCTTTTATTTTGTGGCGCAGTCTTTTTCCTTTAAACACTGGACATCTATGGACATCCTTTTCTTTGGCTAAACGGCCAGACTTTGTCTTTGCGGAGACCAGATTTGTAAGATGAAGATTTTTCCTGTTTCAAATTATAGGCGGACAAATTAGTCCAAACTTTTACATGTGAGATGTGAGAGAATGTCACTCGATATTTTTGTTTTCCAAAGCTTGGGTTGCGATCCAGTAAGGTTTCCGTTTAGTTAAATTAAACTAAATAGCAAACATGATGATGGCAAAGCATGTTGATGCCTTAAATATGAACACAGATTTAAAAACACAGCTGACAAGAAGATGACATTAATTTATCAGCTATTGGTGTTGTTGGGGCAATGAGGGTTTTAGTGAAACTTTAGTTGGGGGTTTCAAGTTAGACTTTATTAACCATTAAAAACATTAAATGAAAACATTAATTCATATTCTCTAATCAAGTATTGATGATTCTGCTATAAGTTTAGATAGTGGAGGTATTTGGGTGATTATCTCCATCTTACGAGGCAGCATTGGATATCATTCCCTTTCTCTAATACTGCCTGGTAATGATGATGATACTCATCTGCTGACTGCGACCAGAAAAACTGCTTTCTGCAGGAACTTACTCCCGTTGAGCCTCCGGGATCAGGCCTGATGCTCGCGCAGTGACAGAAGTGCTTCCCAGGATCCATCTTACCCGACAGTGCTGGATTGTACAACTGTTGCTCTAACACTGTCTGGTAACGATGTTTCCTGGGCGGCTGTGTTCCTTCAACTTGACCGTGGGACGGTTGCCGTCATTAGAGGCCAACGTGGAAGGGTAAAGTTGGTTGTTTTGAATTTTAGGGTAATTCCAAGAGAAGTGTACTTTTTGTTTTGGACTTGTGTTTACATTAAACTAGCACCATGGATCTCCCCCCTCAGGCTACTCTGTACTGTTGATTGTTCAAACTGAAAAGAAAGGCGCTGACAGATGTTAATACATAAACATTAGCATGTAGATGTTTTCCTTGAGTAAAATTTCAATCAAACAGAGACTTTTGTGAAAAGGAATAGATTTCTAATGGGTTTTTTTTTCCTCTTGTCTCACTGCCCTTGAAAAAAAAAAAAAAGTTTTTCTAGCAATCTCAACCCCACCCAAGTTAAAGAATAGCAGTCGGTTGATGGTTCCACCGGTCCTGCAGGGCCTTGTTTCCTTGTTCCCTCCCCTGAACAGCGTTGGTCTTTGTGCTGTTTAGCAGCTATT
Organism: Poeciliopsis prolifica; assembly: GCF_027474105.1. NCBI lineage: Eukaryota > Metazoa > Chordata > Actinopteri > Cyprinodontiformes > Poeciliidae > Poeciliopsis > Poeciliopsis prolifica. The sequence continues at coordinate 5,303,041 of NW_026562402.1, forward strand.
GGTCGGCAGCGCTTTACCTGCGTGGCACATCCTGAAACGGACACATGAGCTCCGTTTCAGGATCTCGTGTGTTAAAGAGAAAGAAATGGGAAAAAAAACAAAAAAAAAAACCCAGCTCTGGCTTTCTCTTGGTTTCTCCAAGCTTTTTCTACGTCAAGAAAGTCAAACAAAACCATCTAACAAGAAGATGTGCAACAGACTTTAGACCTTCTTTAAAATTTTAAATGCTTGTAACTAACAACTTTAAAGCAATTGTAAATGTATTCTTAGTTCACGTGATACTATTTCAAAAGATGTAGTGTTAAACTTTTAAACCAGACTAAAACGGGAAAGAACAGAGCGAGCACAGACACTGTGTTTGTCAAAGGAGGGAGATACACCCCGCAGATATTGAGCCACACCTTTATTTGCCCACCAGGCTCCATTATCCAAGCCACCGCAACATGAAATAGCTATTTTTTCTAATGCCCCTGTGCTATTGTACTTCACATTTGTGACGTTGCCACATATTTTGTATTTAACAAAACCATTTCAGATGACCTCGCTTGAATCTCTTCGTGTCTCTTGGTCTGTTTGCTCACTCTTTTACTTACTTTACTTCATGCTTTGCAAATTTAAGAACAGAAAAGGGTCAGAAAAGAAAAAAAGTGTGTTTGAAACTGCTTATTCCAACCTGTTTCCAAGCTGTTCTGTTTCCTCCAGCACTTCCTCTTAGCACAGATGAACACTCAGGGGTCATCCCTTCTAGCCTGTTGATAGGCGTCTTACCAGACATGGTTAGATGTAATTACTGGTGTCTAATACTGTCTGGTAATGCCGTCCATTAAATGGCGCTGCCTTCTGCTCTCTTACTTCCCTCCCCCTCCTCTTCCCCTGTGCATTTGACGTGCTTTGTGTTGACTAAAGTCAAGCCCTGAGCAACAACGTATTGACATTTAGTGACAGGTGGCGCTGAGTGATGCTCACTGTGGAACTGTGATCCTTGCACTGGAAGATGGATGAATGTCTTTTGGTTTCTTCCATGTGTCACGAGTCAAAGTTTCTTCTTTAATCGGCTGTCCAGGACGACATTCGCTTATTTCAAGTTTAAAATGACTTTCCTGTGATATTTTTTTTCTCTCATTTTGTCTTCAGAAATTTATTTTCTTCCAGGAATAATGTAGAGATTTTTAAAACTTGGAATGTACAAAATCCTTTTGCCATTTGAAACTGTATAATAATGTTTTGTAATGCAAATTGTAATGTTTAATAAATGGGGCTAAATTTGCAAATGCTATTTTTGTTTGTTTTCTGTTCTTTAAAACGCTTTCAGGGTACTTTTTAAACAGTTTTTCCTCTCCTCTGGAGCCCTTCTGCTGCAGCTTTCCTGCTAATCGTGAACTCTTCCCTCGGACTCAGCGGAATGCCGGGTCTCAGTCAGGTGTGGATCAGGTTACCACCGAACAGAGCTTCTTTTTAAATACCTCAATTTACCCATGAGGTCCCTCCATCAGCTAAGCCCTCATTGTGCCTCCCTGTATAGCGGCTCATAGTAGCCCGGCCTGATAAACCCGGGCGGCACAAGGCGTGTTTTCTATCCCTCAAACTAGTCAAACCTTTTAGATGCATAAAGGTAAAAAGTCTGTTATCTACGTCACCGACACAAGAAGAGGCTATAGATATTGCGTTAGATTGACTCCGGGTTTCAGTTGACTGTCTAAACGCAGTCAGCAGATGTTATCAGCTCGAACACAAACAGAAAAACCATTTAGCCGTTTAACATAGCAGGCCTCAATCCTCAATGATCGGGGGAAGAGTTTACAATTCCCAGAAACATCACAACAGTCTTCACAGCACTCTTCAGGAATCTCACTCAGCTTGGAGGGGAACATGTTTAATCTGCTTTAGTTTGCTAAAAAAAAAAAATGTTTAATAGGACTTACATTTCTCAGCCTCTAACTGAGTGTGGTAAATTATTATGTGAGCTCCGTTATTTATGGGTAGTTATCATGGCTTCCAGTAACTTTGCATTCAAATACTCTAATCCTGGCATCCTGGTTAATTAATGATTAAACCCAACCCACCATTCACTGTAGAGTCACTTCTCACAGCACTGAGATCAAAAAGAAACATTTTTATCTCTTCAACTATAAGTCAGAATATGTCCAGCTTCCTGTAAGCGTATGAGCTCCAGTTATGCTCAACAGAGTTGGACTAATCAATAAAATCTTGATTTGTTATTAAACATGAGATTAAATATTATTTATTTTTTTCTTTCTTTTTTTACTGTAATGACTATAAAACAATACATGCTGGAAACAGAACTGACAAGAAACACCTAATTAAGCCAATTTAAATTCTAGTCCCAATGAAAAGATTAAATATGATGCAAAAGTATTTTTACACTGTTAGAGGATGAATAGTACAAAATTTAGATCCAACTAACTGCATCAAAATATGCATTGTGTGTAATATTTCAGATATAATACACAATTAATATAATAATAATAGTAATAATAGTTATTATTATTATAATCATAAAAGCAGTTCTATTTTTTGTTATTAATATTCTTCTTATTATTATTATGTTATTATTATTATTACTAATATTATTAGAATAATATTAATAATAAGTATTAATAGTAATATTATTTTTATTACTGTTAGTATTATTACTACTACTACTTCTACTGCTAATAATAATAATAATAATAATAATAATAATAATAGTAGCAGCAATTATTAATAGTAGTATTATAATTGTTCTCATTATATTATATATTACAGTTAAGTTGAAAATGATTTGCACCCCTGGAAGGTTTAGGTTTAAAGTGACCAGCAGCGTTACCAACATATTTCTTCTGACAGGAAATAATATTAATAGACAAAGGAAGCTGGAGAACCTGGAGAGAACCCATGCATGCAGAGGGAAAGCATCCAAACTCCATGCAGAAAGACCCCAGGCCAGGAATTGAACCCAGGACCTTCTTTTTGCAAGGCAACGGTGCTACCAACTGTGGCACTGTGCAGCCCACTTATTGTGCATGACTTCATTAGCTTTCGAGTGACACCTGCAGCATTTTATTATCAGGAATAAAGTTTTATATCTGAATTTTCTCAGGTATGAATGCATGCACGTGTTTAGAATAAATTAATAATATTAGGTAGATATTTAGTCTTAAATGTCCTAATCATTGTCATTATAAATAAAGTATTAATAACAACAACAACAACAATAATAATTTGTGAACTTTTAAAGTATCAGTGAATTTCAAATTCTGCACTTTATCCATTTGAAATTCAATGTCAGAAGAGATTTGCACAAAACAAAGGCCAAAATGGGACATTGTTAATACTAAAGGGTTAGCAGCTCATATTTTTGAGAAGCTGCTCAACAATATTTTAAAATCTTATTCAAAGTAAAAATTTTGTTCCGATGTTTTCATTTCAGAAATTTGGTCTTGCTCTTCAAAAAAGCTGCTTCATATTTATTCCAATTAAAGTAAGAAAACACACGAAGCTGCAGCATTTCAGTATCCAAAGCCGCACACGCTGTTAGCCCCGGTTGCTGTCTGTTTCGGTGACGTCGACGACTTGCATTCCTGGCTGGCAGACAGCTTGTGGAGGATTCCTGCACCGGCCTGTGCATGTTCAACGCAATCAGACAGGATTTTTGCAATTCTGCCGGTTGCATTGAAGAAGGCCCGGTCTGCTAAGCCGGGTTGCCACTGGAGTAGAACAGGAACACAACAAAGGCTGAACGACTCCTGCAGCTGTGACGCACACTTAAAGTGAAAAACACACACACACACTCCCATCTTATTTGCATTTATTTACTCGTTTATTTATGACACGTTTGTCATGATTTAGATGTCATTCTGAAAATAAGCCAAGAAGAAAAACATTAACATTCAAATCTTTAATTGAGACACATCATCAGCTTTCTTCTGCTACTTGTAAAAAGCAAAACAAAATGAAGCAATTGCTTCAATAAGTGCCACTTAAGTCAACTGTATCTGTGAAAGTTGCCATATTAAAAACTTTTACTGAATTACTAAAAAAGTTTACTAAACCATCTTTGCGTGTAGGATTGTCTATTTCTCTTTAGGTCAAAGGTGTAAAGTTCATTTTGTTCACACATGTTATCTTCTCTATGGTGCAGTTACAAGAAGAAGAAGAAGGAGGAAAAAAAATCTGTGTTTCACTTTCACTTCTCTGAGAAATTAACGCAAAACATTACTGCAGGCAAGCACAGCTCAGATCAACCAGAATCATAAACGCTGCGAACTCTCACGTTTTGTGGAAACTTGGTATTGCAAAAACCCCAAACAAACAAACAAAAAACCCAGCTTATATTTCAAAGTTATTTAATCTAAAACACAGAACTGGTTCTGCTTTATCCTTATCAAGTGATCGTTGAGGTTCAAACTTTTTCTTTCAGTTTAGTTTGTTTAGACCAGTTTACCGGTTTGTGTAAACCAGTTTTAACTGTCGGCTCACATGCGTGACATGTTTCAATTGACTTAACTAACGTTCAGTTTAATTATTTATTATAGTGCCTACTTTCCATCAGATGTTTACTGATCAAATGTGCTTAACATTTGCCATTTTTTCAGTAGTTCAAATTTTCTATGGTCACAGTATAGTCCCAATAACTCTGATTTGCAGAAACTAATAATTTTGTTAATGTAAAGATGCTGAGAGAAATACTGATGATTAAATGTTGAGGAAATCTTACCAGAACTCCACTTCAGAATACGTGAATTATGATTTGTTCCTTTTAATCAACCTTCTAGTGGGTGCAGAAATCTTTCAGCTGATGTTTGGTATAAGTCCACACCAGTAGTTAGTGCAAAATTACATTAAGTTGTTCTATCTCAACAATGTACTTAATGATAGTATATGGGTCCTACATTTAGAAAGATTCATGGAATGTTTATTAACGGTTATGTTGCTTTTCATTAACAAGATCTTGAAATTATGGTGCAACGTGTTCAGTTTTAGCATACGGTGCAGTCAAACCCGACACATGAACCAGATAATCAGAATGAAAGGATGGCTCCAGGTTGCGGAATAATAACCATTGGAGTGAGTCAGATGCAACTTTGCTGGATCAAAATTGGTGATTCATTGCAAAACGCAGCTCAGGAAAATCACTAGATTAAGAAACAGCGATACCCAAGAAACAGTCACTGATTGATTTGGTTTTCTATCATGAACCAAATCAATCTTGCATTTCCACAGTATTTTCGTAAATTATTTTCTCATCTATAATGGTACGCTTGAATTTAAAGTACAGGGATTTATTTTAATTTTTAATGTTTAATGTGCCGACTTTTCTTTTGAATGTGTCACAAAGTGTGTTAGATTAGACGCACTTGAGCAACATGGCAAACACTTCTTCAAAGTTGATGTTTGTAAAATGTTCAAGTGCTGACCTAGCTCTGAACCGCTCAGAAGCCGTCATCTGATCCGATCTGCAGAGAGCCCAGAGCTTTCAGTGCACATGCACTTTAATTGGTACATCCTGAGGCTATACTAAAACTGGAGTTTTTCCCTCTCTTGGTTAGATTTGCCCTGGTTAATTACCAGTGTCTCCTGATGTAAACTGTGTGTCTTTTTCCATCTATCTATGATTCACGTGTTTTTTCATAACTCTACAGGGTGCAGCCAATTTATTCAATGACATCAGTTCAGAAGCTTAACCAGCTGTGCATGTCATATCTAGAAAACAAGCTCAGTCAAAGAAGTAGAGTAAAGTCATTGGCGAGACTTACACAAATACATGTCTGGAGTTTTTGACCCACAAAAAAGCAGCATTGATCATCACTGTCAAGATAAACACATACGGGGAAAACATTTGCATAGTATCGCTGTGTCAGTGATACTTTTTTACAAGATGAAATAAATGTATGCATACCCTGGGAACAAAATGACCCCCTCTCTCCATTAGAATGGGCCTCATACGCTCTGCCCAGTGTAATTCTATAAGGAAATCATGAATAGGAGGGGAAAGGGAGGCCCAACTGAGACAGACTTTTCTTCACAGCGTAACTCAACTCCATGTCTTCCAACATAACACCTCAGCAAGGAGAATCCCTCCAAATCATAGGTGGAGCAGGGACACCATTGCTGAGGCTGCTTCCCGGTAATTGCGGAGCACTTCCTAGTCGCAGGCAGTTGAGATGACATGAGAATGAGCGAACCTCCAAATACGCCCCCCCCCCCCACACACACACACAACTTATAGAGTAACCGCCCCACGACAGACTGAAACACACACATACGCACCTAGTTTTCATATAATAATCAATGTGTCTGAGAACATTCTCACCCTTTAGAAGTTGCTGCTGAATCTGTTTGTTGTGGTTGAATTATTTGAAGCGAGTTAAAGAAGTACAACAGTAAAGGGTTGCTTTGATAAGCTGGAGTCTATAAAGTCATCTATGGGAAATTGAATTTAAAACTCCCTTCTAAATGAGTTTTAAATTCAGCTCATCAAACCTGTTGGAAAATAATAGACATAAATACATAATGGTGTTTATTCTGATATCTCTCCCTAACCCAGACAAATGCACACAGACTGCTGGCATATGTTGAAGCACAAGGTCGACGGGGCTGTAAAACAAGCCTGCTCTCTTTGTCCACCTACGCAGCACTTTGCATGGTGTGTCTATCAGATGGCGGCTCTTTATCAAGGTGTGGCTGACACTGGCTTCACACAAAGCTCTGCTAAACACGTCTGCCTCTAATAACTGTGCTTCTGCATCTAGACTCAAGCACAAGACATTTCATTACATAATAAAATAATAATATTAATAATAATAACTGAAATAAACTAAAATCCAGGCACAGCTAAAGGCTCTTTAAAACCCAACAGTGCTCTAAAATATGATGTTTTTTTTTTCACTTTATTCGATATGCGAAGCGGTCCCGTAGAAAAAGAGGTACCATCCCCATTTTTACAATTTTTTTCTTTTATTCATTTTAAAGTTTGAAAACAGAAGTGAAACGGTGGCTCTTAAAAATGACACCTGATTTTCTTTAATACACATGTATCCAAAATGGCAAGATTGTGTTTCACAAAAGGTAATTTAAAATAAGCGCCTCTAAGCTTTGGCCTGAGGACAAAATGAGGATGTTTGAGTTGTAAATGCTCAGATTCGTGTGTTAGAAAGAGCCAGTTTGAACTTTCTCGCTCTCTCTCTCCTGCTCTGCATCCGTTATTCTTCCTTTTCAGCTCCTCTGGGATTTCTGGTTTCATGTTGTGATGCTATTTCACGCTAATCAACTACGGTTGCTACGGTTACGCGTCATAACAAAAGAGCAAAATATAAAAACCATTGGCAAAAAAAAAAAAATAAAATAAATGAAACAAAAAAACGATGCAGCTGCGCAGCATCCAGACCTTGAAGGTTCGGTTTTTGAAAAAAAACGTTTTGCCAAAAACGCTGGAGTGAAAGTTTCAAAAATGAAAACCTGAATGAGAGCAACAGAGCTACAGCCTCTACCCAGAGTGGCACCATTCTAGAATTGTACTTCCTGGGTAAATAATCATTGGCTTTTTGTAAATATCTGCTAAAATGCTAATGTAATGACGGCATTAGGCATTCACAAATGAAGTATTTACATCAATGATTTTAGACTGAAGTTGAAAACCACAGCACATCCCTTTAAGATTTGTTTTGCATCATATTCACTTTTTTTTCTAAAATGAGTCTTTGGGGGAAATTATTTATTCGTTGCAGTAGTAAAAAGTGGCATGGTTGTGACTAATTCTTAAAAAAAAAAAAAGTAAGTGAAAAAACCCAAAAACAAAACAATTTTACTTGTTTTGCCCTGAGTAAATTTAACATCCACAAAACATTTTCAACAATGTGGACCTAAAACTGTTGGATGCATGACTGGATGCATAATTATATGTTTTTGGGCCTTGGAGGCGCCCGCCTCCTGTCGATTATTGTGCTTTTGTGGGGAAGGGAAGGGATTATTTATAATTTCCAACGGTGGCTGGGCCTGGGTGTTTCCTCCTGACTCAAATCACAGAGACAGAAGGTAATTAGTGGATTTGCCTTGCAAACAGACAAATGCTATGTTGCTCAACTGCATACCTTGCTTCTGAATTTGTCAGTAGAGGTTGATTAACAATATCAGTACAGATTAATGTTGAACTTCATGGATGCAACGGATTCTGATGTTTTAGGAGTTTTGTTTTAATCAGTTTCTTATTAATTAACATATGTATATAATTACACACACACAGGGATATATATGTATATATAGCCATGTCATATACACGTTTCAGATTTATGAGATAATGCACACTGTGTGTTAAAGAGAAGGTTAAAATACTATTTAACCCTCTGAATCAGCATATAATACCCCTTCTGACTGACACTCTCCTCTAAGTTCACCACACGGTTCACAGAGCAAAGGCTTACTGGAGATAAATATTGAATGAAGCTGAGCTTAGGCGGGGGGTATGCAAGGAATACATGAAACATGAGTTGTGAGTTTTTCTTCAGGTGTTGCTGTAATATTCATTCTACAAATGGCAACTGTTGCTAAGAGACCCATAAAGCCAGTAACTGTTGACATTAGCCCTCCAGGTTAGCTTCCTTTGGAGGGTAAAACCGCAGACATCAAATATGATTTCCTGCAAAGTTTCCCTTGTTTTTTGTTTTGCAGTTGGTCAATAAGAGTGGAGGTGGATGAAGAAGAATCGGCTTACAGAGGTTTTCATGAACTTCAAGGCGTATTAGTCATGGAGTTACAGGTATGTAAACTCAGTCTGTCTGTTATCTCTAAGAATACTTTACATTTGTGTAACATCTGCTATTTTATTCAGTGTTCAAAGTTGCTTTAAATTTGAGTTAATTAAATGTAAAACCCAACTATATAGTAATTCATTCTATCATGACTTGTCAGTCTAACTTTGTGCTTTCATTTGTTTTTTTTTTCTAAAACATGACATTTCTCTGTCTGACAGTACAGAGCTCCTATAGATGTGTTATCTTATAAGCAAGTTTCATGGTTTTTATTGGGATTCTACATAATGACCAACACAAAACAATTTATAAGTGTGAACCAGAAAAATAACTATAAATGTTTTAAATAAAAAAGCTTGATGGGGTTAATGAGCTTGACGTCTGACACAGAGCTGTGCAGGAAGGACAAAATAGGGTTTAATTTCAAACATTTCCAGGCTCTCTAAAGACATAAAAAACATGAGACAATGTCCATTATAAGATTCATTTATATCAGTTTAATAAATTCAAAAACACAGATTCTAATTCAATGATATGCATTCATTTGAGTTATTATGCAAATCCAATTAACTGGCAAACGGGACGTTTTCCATCTAAGATCAGCTGATTGCATAGAGATGTTAACTGTGCAGCAGTCACTCATTCTGAGCATGCATGTGGCGACAGCAAAAAGGATCGACTGTCTTGTAATAGAAGTAAGAAATGTCCAGTAAAGCCTGGCACTTCGAGAGCCCCAGGAAGTCTTCTACCAACTGAAGACAGAGCAGACACACAAAACACAGGACTGATCCAGGAGTACTTTCTACATGGTAAAAAAGAAAAACAGTAAGCAGATAAAGGGAGCAGTGTATCCTTCTGTGAATATATTTAAGAAGAGAGCAAGACGAATAAGCTCTAAGATTAAAACGTATGAGATTAAAAAGTCCAGGTCAGCCTAAAAACAGAAAAACAAAGTGAATCATCTCTAGAAAGAAAACATGAAGGTATTGAGAGGCTGGTGGCTTCTTCTGAGAAGGTGACACAGCAAACCACGGAGACGCCAGCCCATGTGGGACTTCTGAGAACAACAATGGAGAAAAATATGAAGTCAGTTGGTTGTCATTTATAGTTTAAACTGAGAAAATAAGCCCATTTAATTCAGCTGTTCCTGAGAACAGACAAAAATGTCAACCTACAAACAAAACAACCAGGAAACCTCAATCAATTTACCTCCAATGCGCAACTGTGCATTTCTTTGTGTTGTTTCTATTTCCTCTAGAACCCAATAAGATACATTGAACTTTGTGATTTTAACATTACAGACGGTCTAGTAGTCCTCATGCAAGAGGCCATAACACCTGAGTCCTGCCAAGAAATGTGCAGTGAAGACACACTGGAAAAGAAAAACAAGCAGATTCTTTATGGAGAGAAAGAGGAGAACAACAACAGAACAATCTGTGTCGCTGGACTCACAGGAAATGACATCACAGTGTACCCACAGGGTGGGGCCATGGACTCGGGAGGAGGGAAGGAAACGTTCACACTTCTCTGTCAAGCAGAAGAGACTGCGTGGACAGACAGGTGTGTGTGTGTGTGTGTGTGTGTGTGTGTGTGTGTGTGTGTGTGTGTGTGTGTGTGTGTGTGTGTGTGTGTGTGTGTGTGTGTGTGTGTGGGTGAGAGAGCAGAGCAAGCAGTTATACAAGTAGTTTGATATTCTATCAACACATTGAGTATTTATGTGTTGACAGTATTTTATCACCTTAATTAAGGCATCAATGACTTAAAACAAGCTCCTGTATCTTTCTGAAAATTTACTTCCAAGATAATTTTGGCCTTATTTCAAGTGTGAGATATTTACACTAGAATCTAGAAGAAATCTACTTGGTAAGACTTTGTGTCTTTGCAGTGGATCAGCCCTGACCAGCTTAACAATGGCATTCATCCTGGGACTCTTCCATAAAAAAAAAAAAAAAAAAAACAGATGTGATGAGCTCCTACAGGTCCTTTTAACAAATCCTCCAGACCTTTCAATTTCTGCAGCTCCTTCACAGTCAACATGTGGGAAGAAAGACTGCAGCTGCTCACCACTTTTTTTTTCTCCATATTTTAATTGAAAGAATAATTTTTAAAAAAATAATAAAAATTAAGGGTGCTCAATGTGATAAAATGTGAAAAGCTTGCACAGGCATACTGTGTAAGCTTTTCACAGTATGTCTGTGTACAAAGGCACTGTGTGAATTTGTTGAACTATGCAATGTTAAGATCTATGTTTTAAAATATTAGGTGGATCCAAAGCGGAGGGCAGCTCCCAAAGGTCCAAACCAAGGGGATTGCGGCCCTGCTCTAACAAAAGACAGGACAAAGACATCAAGACAGAGGAGCCTCATGGACGTGGGCCATTCTACTTCTTTGGAGGAAGCAATGGGGCTGAAATGTGAGCAAGAGATGTGAAACACGGAAATATTATCCAATTCAACATGAATCCACTCTTACCTCCGGTGTTTTGTGTGCCTTTGCATATATGTGGCTGATTTCTGGCAGAGTGTGCGGCTACTGCGAGAGGAGAGGATGGAAGAGGATTTATAACAATCAAAGGGAAGATTTCAGGCTCAAGTGGTGCGAGACCAAAGCTCAAGTTAACTACAGCCGCTTCAAGCAAGGTGCTGTAGAGTTAAACAACACAAGATGGACTCTCACTCTGAACTGCACAAAACAAAAACAGCAACCAAAAGACGAACACACACAAGTTACTAAAATGATAAATCCACATATTTTGTTTCTAGGTAGACACTTGGTGTTCCAGATACCCAACAACATGGTTCTCACAACTAAAATCGGCCTCCTCACCAGCCTGCGGGAATTTGAGAGAATAAGCAGCAAAATCAAATACAGACAGGGACGCAGGTAAACCAACAGCTTTTAAACGGCTTTTTAAAGGGTTTGGATTGCTTGACAAAGCTCTGTGTGAAAGCGAAAATATAATCATTTTCGGTCCCCAATCGAACTGAGTCTACCAAACTATTAGGTGTGAAAACATGAACCTTTCAGGTAACAGCTGGATTTATACTGAGATTAAAATACTCACAAGTGCACTCTTTTTTTTTTTTACTAGCTAGATGACTTTTGTGGGCAATGGATTGGCTGAGGTTTTATTTATGGCTGTCGGATGAAAGGGATCTGAGCGAGTACATGACACGCTTTTTCAGATTTTTACTTGTTAAAAAAACAATGTCCCTGACAGGAAGCTGAAAATGGATGAGTTCATTCCTACAACGTTCCGCATGGATGTGAAGGAAGAGAGGGAAGATTTCTTTTCCCGCATCGCCCCACAGGGGGGTGAAACAGGTAAAACGCATCCTGTGTACATCCACCCAACGTCCCGCTGCAACGACAACGATTCACTGGTTAAACCGGATGTAGCTTCATTTGACAAAGATTAATCATACATGACTGCTTGTGAGCACGACAATGAAACGAAGTTTGTTCTTGATGGTGTGAGGACAATAGTTGCCCAGGTGAGTGTTTGATCAAGGGGTTGAAAACGTTGGAAAATAATGCACTTCACCTCCCATGAGGCCCTGATAAAATCACCAGGGTAGCATGCTGCTGCCATGGAGACGAGTCAGCAGAGGGCAGGGCTGAGACAAACAAAAAGATCCTGAATGCAGCACTGCTGCTGAACAAAGCTATGAGAAGCAGATGAAGGTCTTTTCTAAATTATAATAATAATAATACAAAAAAAAACCCCTACAGTTGATGTTGTGCTGGGACCTGGAGATAAAAATGACTAGATCTAGATTGATTGGTTCATCACAAACACATTGAGCTGAGTGGAGTACAGGTTAGTCAAACACAGCTATCACAATGCAAACAGGAGAAGGACTCAAACAGCTGGTTTAGATCTCTGGCTGACGGATGGATTCATGAGATCGACAAGAGAAGAATAAAACATGAAAAGAACTGAGTCAAACTAGAAACGTTAAAGATGTAAAACAGTTCACACTCTCTACACAAGACTCACATTCTACACTGTGAAATGAACAAAAAAGGTTCGCAGGTAGTCAGGAGCGACTCTTTTCCATTAAAAAGAAAACTTTCAGTGTGCATATGCTTAGCATTTGTACATTTCCAAAGTAAAGTATTGTGCAGATATCCTAACACCCATTACTTCAGCCTGCCTTGCTCTTTCATGTCTTGTGCTGTGTATGCTTAGGAAAACTAGAAATATGAGTAAACAAGACTAAGTGGACACATAGAAGACAGATTAAATGTTGCGATTAAAAAAACATAACAGAACAACTGTGACGTTCTCAATGCTTGCAACGTAATTTCAAATCTTCACTCTCAAAGTTATTGTGTCGCATACTGACAAGAACGATGACACTTGCTTAATTTTTTTTAACTTGTTGATACAATTTTGTATATTTCTTTAGATATAACTTTTCAAACTAATCTGAAAAATGAACTGAACTTGTTGCCTGGTTTGATATGAAGCATTAATGTGGATTTCAATAACTTTTTCTGTGAAGTTTCTTGAGATGACGTGTTGTGAATTGGCACTGTTCAAGTAAGATGGATCAAAACTTACTTACATACTGAGTATGTAAGTAAGTTTGCTCTTGTTTTTGACTGAAAATGAAAAGCAAGAAAAGAAAAAAACAAATGCACATAACAGATGTTGCGACAAAATGAATAATGTTAAATTCAATTTATGGAAAATGATATGGAAAGACAGATTCTTGTCCTTGTTGTACAGTTTCATAGCTGACTATACATGTGGTTTAAATGTGCATTGCAGGCAATGCAGTCAAAGAAATTGTCTGTCGAGCTTTAGATTATCTTTGAGATTCAAATCTAGAAATGTACTAACTCAGGAGCAGGTTCAGCTCTCACAAGCAGAGTCTGTAATCTTCCCCTTAGAGTAAAAGTTTGCAATAAAACAGCAGTAAAATGTAGGAAGCATTAACAATTACAACTTCCGGAAAGAAATATTCGGAATCAATTGCTCCACTCCTGGTTTACCTGATCATCATTCTCATCAGATTTGTGTTTTGTGCATTTATTTTGGAAAGTAACCACAAAAGTATTTTGTAAAACAGTAATAACTTCACATGTTTTGTACCTGAAAAGGCTTGACTTTGACTAATCCTTCACGTTTGACTGCAAAACTAAAGAGGTTTGCGACTGAAACAGCTCCAGGATAAAATGTAATAAACAATTACCTCGACATGCCTGATCCTGTACAACAGAAGAACAAACTGTTTTAATTGCACGTTGATGAGTAATTGATGTGGCTATGTTTGTGGTGGCAGCCTTGGAGAACACAGAGAGCAGCATGTGGATCTGTAAGCCCACCGGTCTGAACCAGGGCAAAGGAATCTTTCTCCTGAACAACCAGCAGGATGTGGCCGAATTCAGACTGAAGCTCCAGAAGATGGAGGAGCTGCAGGCTGACCGTAAGATGCCTCACCGCCGAATTCAGGCTCACATTGTCCAGCGGTAGGTGAACGTACGATTGTCAAAGTGTGAAACAAATCATTCTTACAAGTAGAAGGATTGACTGTAATCCCTTTCTCTACTTCGAGCCATGGTCATACAATTAAAAACTATATTATAATACATTTCAATATATTTAACACACTTTATTTTCAGAAAGTTACTTTTCTTTTCAGCATCGAGGCCTTTAAAATAGTTTTTTTTTGTATGCAACGTCTTATGATATTTTTTTCTCCCAGTTACATCCAGAAACCCCTTCTACTAAATGACAGAAAGTTTGATGTGCGCTCTTACCTTCTCATTGCCTCCACTGCGCCCTACATGGTCTTCTTTCGTCATGGGTATGTCCGACTGACGTGTGACGTCTACGATCCCAGATCCACAAACCTTTCTGCGCATCTCACAAACCAGGTAAACAGACAAACACACAGGATCTAACTTCTAACTTCACCAAGACTTTGAGTTGACTTTCATTCATTTTTCATTCATTTCTAACCCTGAACCTAACCATTACTTGTTCATACTTAACACCAATACTACTCTGTCATTAAGCCTAAACCAACTCAATTCACACCTAAGTCTTAAACTTCTTGTTGGGCTCTTCCATAGCAAAGCATTTCAAAAAGTACAAGCAGAGTTGACTTGGCTTTCTATCTGAAATCTGGAAAATATGAAACAACTTCATAGAACATTTTTGTTGAGTGGTTAACAGAGGTACACAACACTGATCTCCAGTACAACTTGCTGTACAGTGGAACACAGCTGAAATGGTTCATCTGATAACAACCCTGGTTGCTTTGTTTTCCTTCTATTCTTTACATTCTGGTTTCTGCCAGGTGTTGTAGCTGAGCTGAAATAAAAGATAAAAAAAAGAGTCACGCATCTCCACAATACTGAGTCATTCCAAGGCTTTAAAAAGAGTTGCTGCCTACACTTCTCTGTTTTGTGTGTCTCTTCTCCCCCTGCTGTTTGCCTCCAGTACATGCAGAAGAGAAACCCTTTGTACAGCCAGCTCAAGGAGGACACTGTGTGGTCTATGGAGAGCTTCAACGCCTACGTCAACAGAAAGTTTCAGGTTGCCAAGGGTCTGCCCAGGGACTGGGTGCTGGGAGCCTTTGCGGTGAGGTCTGTGGTGTGCTGTAGCTCTCAGGGACCAATTACCGGCACAGACGTGGTAGTTGGCACTGGGAGCTAATTGAGAATGTGGTTAGTTTTACATGAGCTCATTTCTGTATGAAGAGTCATCAAGTTATGGTTAAACAGGAAATATTACAGGTTGTTTTTCTCCATACTGATATGCATTGTAATAAGTCGGGGGGAGTTTTTTTTTAAGCTTTAGCTCTTTTAAATATAACTCTAAACCTTGAGTGTGGCATCATTTATGGTCTACAAAGTTAATCGTTACTCATTTGTTTTCTTCGGAAACCTGCTGATGCGTCTCAGTTATAAATCTACATGTGAGTTTGATGATTATTTTAAAGAGTATCTGCATCATGGGTTTTATGACTTATTAAAATGTGCCAAAACTCACTAATGCATCAGATCATTTAAAGAGAGCACCAAAGAAACTCATTTATCTTTGAGAGATAAAATGTTCAGTTTTGTTGGAGAGGTCGAACATGAAATCTGTACGACGTTGACGCGCTGTGACAAAGATGGTAGATTCCTTGACACAAATTATTTTTTACAGCAGCAGTGGCATAATATTTTACTGTAAGAAAAAAACATATTAGAAAAAGTTTGGTGTGAGGTCTACTAAATTAATCCTGTCATTTGATCCACCGTGATTACCCACGATCCATGTTGGCGATCCATGTTGCGTTTTGAGAGGCGGGCGGTGTAAACCCTCCTCCTGTCCCTGATTGGTTGTTTCTAGTTAGCACTGGGAGCAGTGCTAACAGAGGAGCTCAATTTGTTCACAGATTATTTGTCTCATGCCACAATGTCAGACTATAATGACAGTTTCAACAAATATGTAAAAATACACATTTTATGAAAGTTTTCTTACTGCAGCATTAATGTCTCAATGGACACGGCAACCAAAGTCAAATTTGTTGTTTGTGGACACGAGTTTGGCCAATGAATAGATTCTTAAACATACACTGACCCTGAGCCATGATAAAGTATGGATTAATTTATAGATATATATTTTTTTCTGTTCATATATCAGAAGCGCATGCAGCAGATTATGACCCAGTGTTTCTTTGCCGTCAAGACCAAGTTAGACTGCCGCCCTGGATTCTTTGACTTGATTGGCTGCGACTTCATGATCGACGAGGATTTCAAGGTGGATTTTTAAACTTCTGAGGCAGAGCTGGATATCAATATGCTCGTACATTATGTCTTCATGTGACTTTTCCAGGTTTGGCTTCTGGAAATGAACTGTAATCCAGCTTTACACAGAAATTGCAAGGTGCTGAAGGAGGTGATTCCCCGCACTGTTGGAGAAGCTCTGGGTCAGTTTAGCACATTCTGCAGATTTTGAGTACAAGTTGTTGTTGTTGTTGTTGTTGTTTTTTTATTTTTCCGGGTATGATATGTGTTACTGCTTAATTGCTTAAGCATCTTAAGTGTGAAACTTCCCCAATGTTCTTTAAGTGTTGTTTCATGGTCCTCTACTTAGCTACAGGTTTGTGCTATGTCAACTTTAGCATCTATTTCTACTTAAGACCCAATTTCAGAATTTTTTAACAATTGAGATATAATGTAACCAGTCTTTGGTTTCTGATTTTGTCTCTACCTTCTGCTTATTCATATTATGTTTCCATAAATTAGCACTTCAAACTGCCAAAAGTTTTGAGACTGACAGAAACCTTGTTTTACCCAAACGTTTCTACTTCAGGTTTTTATTGTGCTATTTTAAATGGATAAAGGTTGTTTTTAAGACTGACAAAATGGCATAAAAAGTCTCTTTTCACATGTTTACTTCTGCCACAAAATGACGAGGCAGAATCGTTTCAATGATCTTTAAATTCAGGTTCAACTTTGCTCACACAGCATATTTCAAAACACATTTATTCATTATGCATGAGCTGGATCTCTCAATCTTGGCACTTATGTTTGCTAAAAGATCTAAACATTTCCTCTACTGCTTTTTCTGCCTAGATTTAACTCTGGAGCTGTTCAACAAGCGTCGTCTCAGGCAGGAAATCTTCCCTTTAGTCAGTCAACAGGACTTTGTACTGCTTTATAGCGGTGTCTCAGGACATGTCAACAACAAGAGGAGCAATAGTAGTGAGTTCTACCAGAAAGCTAAAAGCAACAGGAAGTTCACAAGGCACAAGACCAGGACAGAGATCACAAAAGGGACTGGTGCATCACAGCAGGATTGTCTGACTGAAGTCACGGAGACAGAAAAGTCACCTCTTCGTCAAAACGCAGCGTCAGAAGGTGAAAGCCCAAAGGCTGTCAGGAGGAAGACCACACTACCTGGAGGCAGACGGAAGCTGAGCAAATGCAATTCGTTTGAAAGCCAATGATGATGGGAAGCAACCGAAGGCTTAGCAGAAGAGAAAGATCACTATGTTTACAACCCAGGTGACTTCAGTTCTGCCTGCAGGCCTTCTGATAAAAACTCAACGGTACGGACCTGCTCTGCTCTCTCTGAGCACTGCAGGTGGAAAAGTTTGGATGACAATAAAGACTGCCTTTGTCTTCCACAGCGTTGTCTATTCTTACTGTTGTCCTCTGCACAGGAACTCAGTCTATTATGTATTTTCCAGCCACATAGGGCCATTATGTAGCAGAGTCAAGAAGCTACTTTCAGCTGTTGTAAAAATGTATGTATCAAACATGACTTGAAAGAAGTTTGACTTTGCATTGTAACATTACTAAACCCAGTGGTGTCTCAGGTAAACCTGATGCAATCAGTCAAGGGTTTCATTAGTTCCATGAGGTGTGTTTGAGATAGAAAACTGTAAGTACCTGGACTATTGACTTAGATGTTGTAGAAATATGGCTGAGTCAGGAGAATTGCCCAAACAGTTCAGAGAAAAGCTCACTGTTTCACAGGAAAAGACCAGATACAAACAAAGACAGAAAAAGGCTCTGAATGTATCAAGTGATGCAGCAGGAAATATGCCTCACAAGTTTCAGATGAAGGTGCCTTCACCACCTAGGCATTACTAAAAGAGGAAGCTATTAATGACTGTCATCGAGGAGGCGGTTGACCAAAGGCCCTTGCTGACCGCCAAAGACGTGTGGCAAGACTTGGTGGCAGCAACCGCGGAGGTTTTAGTTACCAGAAAAAGCCACATAATAAACACTGAAGGGCTTTTTGCCTGAACTTCAGGCAAGAAGTATACCAACACTGACCAAAAAAAACAAAACAAAAAGAAAAGTCCACTCCAATTTCCTCACAGCTCAGTAAATAAACCAAAGGGTTTTGGGAATTCTGTTCTATGGAGCGACGAATTAAAACTGGATCTTGTAGATCAGTGGTACAGTACAAAGTGAAGTGACCCTAATGGTCCCCTGAATTAATAACATGAAAGAAGCTATGAATCATGAATGGAGGAGTCGATAACCAAAAGGGTTCTGTACCAAGTATGAAAGATGCTATTCTGACGGAGGAATGTATTTTTTGTGAAACTGCAGTAGTTATTGAAAATGGCATATTGTGTTTAATTGCGAGACCTACTAATTGAGCAGTGCAAATTGTTTTTGTTTGGTTTGTTCATGAGGAAGCATACATTTTGCCAGGAGGCCTCATTTCCAACAGAGGTTGAGACTCTTCCTCTCCTCACCCCAGACCGAACGCAAACCCTCTCATCGTCCTCCAACCGGGAAGATTGCCACCGGCCTGCGCCTCTTGCACAGCTTGTTTTGACTGTAGCTCTTTATCTTGCTGTGTCATAACTCGCAATTATCTCAGTCGACAAGCCACATTCAGGGTGGAAGTCAGCAACCATGACCGCACATATTTCCCAACAGGAAGTTTGCTTCATCATCCATCTGTGTCTCGGTAAAGGCATCAATGAACTCACGTTGTCAACAAGAAGAGGTGTGAGAGCTTTCCCGACTAAGCTTTCGTTTAGTCGGTGTGTCTGAGTGACATCACAAACAGCTTTCATTTCTCACAGCAGTGGATCGCCGGCATGTGCAGAGTCAAATAAGCAAAGTGAGGAAGCAGCTCAGTCCTCTGCTGCCTCTCAACAGGAAGGAGCAACTTGTGAACTGTGACTTGCCAAAACCTTACCACCTTTTATCTTCAGTACCTCTTTAGGAGGCGACACCTTTTGTTCTAAGGAGTTTACGGAAATATGCTCTGCATGCTGCCAGAAAGGGGGAACTAGTGCTCATTCTCCTTATGCCGCCCCTCCTCTTCTGAAGAACAATATCCCCTTCTAAACCCAACCTCCCCTAACCTCTCTACTTTTCCTGTTGTCTGCTTGGTTTTATTTTGCCACAAACTGCTCGGATGAGTGCAGATGGTTCTCAGAGTGTGGACGACTCGCTGAGACAGGACTAAGAACGTAAGGTCCTTGCTGGTCATGGGATGCTGCAGCGTGACTCAGAGGCATACGGGAGTGGACGAAGTGGGTCCAGATGAAATTGAACTGCTGGAACTCTCTGGAGACAATTTGGGGTAAGACATGTGCAACTTGTTTTGGGCTCAGGGATGTTAGTTGGTCAGAAATATCAAGAAGAGCAAAAAAAAAGAGCTGCAAGGATTGAAGGGAGCGCATCGTCTGAAATGTGAATCTGACAGACAGAGTTTTAATTTACATTTTTAAGCATGGTTTTGTAAGTTGTGGAAGAGAAAGTGTGGCAGAGTATGAAGTGAAACAGGCCACCACAGCTGTGGTTTCATCTGGCATTGCATTGTCAGGTTGTTAAAATGTAAAACCAAATGTTTTCAAAGCTGCACCATGTTCTGCAAGGCCATGCTCAGACTTCAAATGTTCAGAAGTACTTATAGCCACTCGAAACTATGATGATGTAAGAAATGTATCTGATTTCTTTCTGCAATAACTTTGACCAATTTGCATTAAAAAATGAACCAGAATCTTTAATGTTTTTTTTTTTTTTTTTTTACAAAAACATCAAAACTTAGAGACTTAGACTTAGACTTGACTTTATTGATCCCTTGGAAGACTCCCTCAGGAAATTATAGTTACCAGCAGCTCACAGGCAAAAATGTGGCACACAGTAAGCATTGAGATTTTGGTAAGTTGGCAGTTTCAGTTTTGTAATTTCCTTTTAATTTCATGTTCCTGTTGATAATATCAAAGAGCAAAATCTTTAAAACTAAATAATGTTGGATGTCATGAGATGAGGAAGTTAAACCATCAGTTTAAGTTTGAGAGTTTAAATTATTCTGTTTGAGAACTTTAAATGTTTGTTGCAAAGTTGTTTTTGAAACACATGAATTAGATCAGATCATTTTGAGGATTTTACAGACAAAGAAATGATTCAAATATAGCGTTTTTCACATTTTGTGACATCACAAAACTGTTTGAACATCTCAAACCTAAAGAAGTCCTTTTTCGGGTTTGCTATAAGCCATGCGGGGCGAAAAGGAAACGTGTAGGAAAGTGCTCTTATCAGATAAGATCAAAACGAAACCTTTTGGGCTAGTTGCAAAGCACTAGCTGTGATAGAAAACTAACCTTAAATATCCCTAAAGTGACTTTATATGTAGAGGGTGGCAGAGACATCATGCTGCAAAAATGCCTTTCTTTAAGGGGCAGGGAAGAAAAATGTTTGGAGAAAATCTTTTATATGCTGCAAAATATTTGAGATAGGGGAGGATCAAAGCACATTTATGAGTTAGAGTGGTCCAGTCAAAATCCAGACCAACATACAACTTGGTCTGGAACATGAAAACACAGAACCCTGTGCTCTATGTGACTCTCACACCAATATGAATGAATTTGTGTAAAATATTGTACTATAGCACTATACTATTCTGTATTTTCTGTATGTGTAAAAATCCTGACATTCCTCAAAAGACTTGCAGCTAAAACGTTTGAGTCAGAGAAGCCAAACACAGATCTATCCCACACTTTCCCCACTTTTATCGATAAACGATTTTGAAAATCATGACTCAAGTTCGTTCTATTTCACAGTTACGTGCTGCTTTTTGTCCGTCAATCATATGAAGTATAAAACACACAATTTTGCAAAGAAAGACATGTGAAAAAAGAAGTATTAATACATTTGCAGAACTATTCACAGTGCCAGGACGTTTATCAAGTCGTAAAACTTGATGGATCCGTGGTGATGTGTCAGGCTGATGCTATCAGCATCGATATGATATTTTAACCGCCAGCAGGCAGCGAGAAGAACGACACGGACCAACATAAGCATTCCTGTTCCCCCGGGGTCAAATTTGTGAAGCTAGTGAGGCGACACTGATATGATTAGCAGATTATAGCCAGACAAGAGCGTGGAGAGGTTTAATGCAAAGTAGAGGGCTGGACAAATCCTCCATCAGTCGGAGGCAGCAGGGATTACCAGGAAGCTAATCGCAAACAGGAACAGCAGCTTCTTATGGGTTGTTTAATTAATGCCACTGAAAGCAGCTGGTCATTCCAGACTACAACATGAATCCAGATGGGTCTTTTAGGAGGAAATGTCTGACTTACAAAAGAAATACAATGCTTGAAGTGAGTTACCTCATCAGTCAAATCCACAGCATTTATATCTGACAACATTACGTAGTGATCACCATGCTGAGCTGGTTTTGTAATTGCACAGAAAAGTGATATATTTCCTGCAGAGTAGTGACGTATTTATTATGCCAGAGAAAATAGAACATTTCCTTTGAAATGCAGTACTTCAGTCATGCTTACTAAGATTATGCATTTATAGTGTAATGTGGTCACAAAAGCAACCAACATAAATACTAGCTGAAATTTTTCTCTCTTTCCTTGCACTGGAATGTGTTGGTCATAATCTCTGCGACATGTAGAACATCTTAGCTACAGGCTGGGGGGTAGACAAGAGGGCCCTGGGGAAGACAATGAAGGGAGCTGAAAGGATCATTGGATCTGAAAAAGATCATTCTGTCCAGGATCTGGTTCAGAGCCACTCCAGGAGCAGAACTGAGCATTCTCTGAGACCTCTCTCTTCATCCCTATGAGCTTTTTCAGCAATTGCCAGATCATGTCATGGGAGGACATTTTCTTCATTCAGGATTCCTGGAGTATAATTAAATGTGAGTTCATAAAGTTTGTTTGCAGAGTGAAATGAAGTTTGCACACATGCAAACTTCATGCATGTGTGCATGCATGTGGTACTTGCAGAAAAATGTGAACACTATTTGCAGTGTGATTCGGTTAAGGTTTAAAATGCAGAAGTCTGTGAGATACCAGTTGACATATGTTGTGTATGACTGCAAGACCATATGCTGTACACTGGTCTGATAGCTCTAGTGAAGGAGTATAACCAATTCATCTGGGTCACACACACCCACACACACACATAATGTCTATCTATCTCCACAAGGATTTACTGTACACCTAACCATTACCAGTACATGCCTCACCCAAAACCTGACCTAAACTCAGTTCACACCTTTAGTCCTAAACCCTGATGACAATTCGCTGGTTCTGTGATCACGCACCGATATTTGAGCAATTTCAAGAGTGCTGCATTCCTCTAAAAGACCTTTTACAATTCTGCACTTTTCATTGTCACTTAAATCTCATTGGCCCATTTTGTCTGAAGAAAAGAAGCTGCCTAATAATTATGCACACAGGGTGTTGATCTCCTTAGGCCCAACATGCATGAAATTATGATATAGTCACAACTAAAACTAGCCTAATAATTGTGCACACAGTGTACAGGAACTCAGCGTTTCAGCAGTTTTGCTGTTTTCTGGAATTTGTTCCAGGTTAGAGAAGCACACACACAAAAAAGGTTTGCTAATCCAAACATGTAGAGACCTGCTACTTCTCCATGTCTGGTTGTGTGGATGCAGATCAGACCAGAACCAGAAGACCAGACTATAAAAACCTTTATCATAACACTGTGTCTGTTTAATAGTTTTTACATCAACATGATCGAAGAGAAATCCTTCTTTATTCTACGTAGCTCCCAGTGAAATGACAGGTTTGGTGTGCTCTAACTTCCACCAAACTAATCTATTCAACAGTCATTCTTATTGGAGGATAAAAGCTCCAAATTGTTGCAGGAATAGATAAGCAGCACGTCTGTCTCCCCTCTGATCTCTGTAATCTGATTAGTCTAGGCTGGGGGGATGCAGACATGTTAGCGCTGGGTTTTAATACTGTTGCTCCTTATGTTAGCTTCATATTGTTGACAATGGCTGTTACCGGCTGGACAGAGCATACTTTGCAAGACAAAAAACGTCAGCAAATTCACAGATTTGTTGCATTTCTGACACTCAAGAATGTTTAAAAAATGAATTAATTAAACATTCACACGTTGTCCAAAGCAGCGGAGCCACGGTCATTTTACTTGCTGCAGCAAGTTCATCACTGACCCCTGACACACGATGTGTCATGTCTCCGTGTGTGTGTGTGTTTTCAGAATATGGAGTCTGAGCGAAAACAGAGTTCAGCTGTCGGTGAGGAACAGCAGAGATGAGCAGCAGCTGGAACCACAGCTGCCATGCAAAGCCTCCGTGCGACACCTGGAACAGGAGGTCAGAGTAAAGCCACAAACCCATTGCAGATCTGAAGCCTTTAAAGTGAGAGTGCAGCGGTGGCTCCGTAAATATCAGGCAGACAAACAATTTCCATTTTCTCACACTCACACATGTATAATTTACTCTGCAAGAAAACAAGATAAAACAGATTTTTTATTATTTTTCTTTTACCTAAGATATAAAAAAAACTAGGCAACACATTTTTCCCCTAAGCTTTACTTTTGATATTAAACATGCAAAGAGAAACATTTATTTTATTTATTTGTTTTTTTTTTAAGACAGCTTTGATTAACAATTGTTCACAGACCCTAAAAGTCTGCTGGAATTTTCTTTGGCTGCATTTTCACTCATGTTGAGTCCAAACAAAATTGTGTTTGTAGAACAGGTTAGTTGTAATTCTTTAAAAGTAGTTTGTTTTTGTGTTTTTTCTATTTCTTTGTTTAGTGATCCTGTGGAAAATTCTTCAGACATGTAGACAAAAAAAAAAAAAAAACTTGCTTGAGCTGTTATGATTTTTACGTTTTTCTTGGTCATGGCCTCCTGCAGGTCATGACACCCTGAGTGGAGAGCCATTCAACCACTGCCTCTGTGTGTATAGACACAGCACTGGTTCACTGCTTTCCTGCAGGACACTTTTTTGCTTGAAAAGGTCATAGTTCAGACAAACAACAGCACTATTTTAAAGACGTTAAAAATTAAAAAATGTAAGGCTGAAAATGTGGAGGGGAAAAAAAACAGCCAAAGTGCAAAGAAAACTTTTTTACGGTTTTCAGAAAGCTTTAAAGATTTTTATTTTTATTTTGTAATTCCAAAATAAAAAAAATGTAAAAGAACGATGTGCAGTAATACTTTCTTGTGCCTGCAGGTGGTGCTGTGGGGCAGGACCAGAGATGAGCTCCACCACAGGATTTACTCTCAGCAGCCCATCAGGGGCTGGGAGGGCCAACCTGCTCATGTTTATGGAGAGGTCATCCACTCCTCTGTGGTGTCTTTCTACAACAACTATTCAGAGGTAAAATGGAAAAAATGTTAGGAAGCTACTGGGGATTTTTCAAATAAAATCACTGCCTTACTAAATATGTGCTTCTTCTGCACATTTTTACACTCCTTATAAACTTTGGTAAAATAAAAAGATGAAGTCAAAAATGTATTATTACAGCAACACAGTCTCGTTCTTTTCTTTCTCTGTCAGCCTCTTCCCTGTGAATGATGGCAAGAAAACAATTCAGCTTTCAGGCTCGTTTGACATATTTCCATCGGTTTTAAACATTTGAACTAACATTCTGGTAGAAATAGGCAAGATCAACTTTCTTTTAGCAATTTTCTGGTTAATGAGGATCAGTAATGCCATGTTTTCTTAGCTTTTCCATTTTGTTGAGCAGTTGATAGAAATGGACCTCTGCGTCACATCATATTTATAATATAGCTAAACAGGAAGTAACTATTTAAAAGTTCCTGGACACACTTAATCATACTATTAAAAAAAAAAATAAATATATATATGTATGTATATATATATATTTATTTTTATTTAACCTAAGTGTCAGTCAAGGGTTGTAAAAGTTGCAGTGATTAGTAGAAAATCCTTTCTTAATGTGGGATGTTTCTATGACGTTGCAAAAATGTTTTAAAAATTCAATGCAAATTCAAAAACTACTTACTTTATTGACCGCAAATTGTGCGATTAAATAAAAATGATGTAATTAAAAAATGAAATGTTATTCCAAAAAGTAGGGAGAAAAAAAAAAGAAAAAAAATATGGTTAAATCCTATGATGTTAGAATGAGATTATGCCACTGCAGTTAAAGATAATTTTATCTATGGCCTTTTCTGCTTTCCTACTAATTTGCCTGTTTACTGTTTGTCATTTTAATTAACAGATTTAGATACTAAATTTAAAGTTTTTTTTTAATCTGCTGTTTATTAACAGTGCACCTTATTGGAGTGCAGTTACTTTATTGTTTGCCACTGAGGCAGAGCATTTTCTCTCAATGGCACAACCAAGAACAAAAACTTCTGCTGTGTGTGTTCACAGGAACAAAGTGAACGCTTCTTGTTGTTGTTCTCTTTTCACCTTTTAATCCTCTCTCTGGATCACTCCCAAGAAGACTTCATTTATGAGGTATGTATTCCAATCTGTCGTTTTTTTTTTTTATCCATCCATTTAACTCACCCTATTAGTCTGCGTTCACACCGCATTCTGAAGTGACCCAACTCCAATTTTCGTGACGTAACGCAGCCTGTATCTGACAGTCTGAACAACACAAGTCGGATTTTTTTTTGAATGCGACCCAGACCACTTGGACATCCGATACGTATCCGATTCAAATGTGACCTAACGTGCAGGTCACACTCATCCGACCTGAACGCCACAGATACTCGACAAACGGCAATATTCTGCTCTGGTCGGACAACAACTTCAAAATTGTAAGCTGTCCACCACAGTTAGCATCAATGTTTACTTCTGCAAACACTGAGCACCACTTCTTCTTCATGGCGGTTGGCAAAACACTTGGCACGCTCTCTATGTGACGTTATTGCATCCAGGACCCTTTGAGGTCGACTGCAGTTCAAACTGGAGAACACATACAGATTGCATACAAACGTGAATGGACACAGCAAAATAAATCCAATTGGACCAAAAAAATAATAATCGGAATTGGGTCACTTCAGGTTGCAGTGTGAACGCAGCCTCGGTTTGCTGAAAGATTTTACTCAATGCTGGTGGCGTAATGTCTGTCACTCAAAGGTTTTGCGTTTTCTTATCCGCTAGGGTATACTTCCTGTTTCTGGCCTGTCTGTTCGAGCCCTATCCCTGCAGCTGGATGCGTCACGTCCAACACACATGTTTGAGATCACCAGTGAGTGGAAATTCTTAATCTCAGCGAAGATTTGGCACTTGGGTGTAAACTCACCCAGTTCTGACTGTTTTTATCCAGGTGCTATGATGGACTCCAAGGTGTTTGCATGTGCCAGTGCAGCAGAGTCACAGAGATGGATTCAGCACATAGAAGACCGGAGATATGAGTCCATGATGCAACCCATGAGTCCCTCCCAGTGTGCTCTTTCTTATCTTGTAATGTTTTCACATCTGTTGCACATCTGGTTCCAGCTGTGGATGGCTGGAGTGGTGCAGCTGATATCGTGCTCGTGTCTTTGTTCACCAGCTGCCTTGCGATGAAAACTGGAAAAGAGAGGAGCTGAAGAAATATCTAATGCAGGCTCCTATCTGGAACTGGGAGGGCTCACCCATACACCACATGGGTCAGCCTGGACACATCTCGATTGTTCACATCATCAACACTCAAAGACAGGTAGTCGGCTTTTCTGATTTCATTTGCAGGACGGCTTCATAAGCACCTTCCCAACTGCTGCACACGATGCGACTAATCGTATATCATTCACTGATCAACATCGTTCAGAGGAGGGTGTTGAAAAATATAGAGAAGGCATTCACTTTACATCAACATCTGTTTACATTTAGTGTCCAAGAGGCACCATGGCAACAATGTAGTAAAACTGCAAGCTTGAGATCGTTATAAACTATGAAATGCATCGCTTTAGGGAGTTTTTAATTGATAATTGTGGTCTTGCAGGGTCTCCAAGAAAGACTGATGATTCTCTTTCCTCAAGATCTCCTGCTACTTTCTGTGGACAGTAAGCGGCTGCATATAAAATATGAGGTACGGTATAATGACTCTGAGAGGAAAATCCATAATAACAGCTCCTGCACCACCACGAGACAGATTTGTGTGAAAATAATCATTACAGTATTTGATGTTTTATGACACCAGTTTGGGGGAAGGTCTTCCCAGTCAAACCTGCTACATGTGTTTTTCTTAAAATGTGTTTTAAAGAAATCAAGAAATGTACCGTAGTATAATTAATGAAATGCACAAATTCCTTCTTTGTGTTTTTCATATTGTCTGTAACAGGGCAGGTTGGCCAGACAGAGCTTCAAGGCAGTGGAGCGCTCTGCACTTCCTGGACGCTTAGAGTTTGAACTAAGAGGTAAACGCGTCAGAAAATGTTTTCCTGTCTTCCTTTTTTTAAGAAGAAACATTCCTCTTTTTTTTTGTTTTTGCCATTTTGCCCAAATAGGGAAAAAGCAAACACACTTACTGACTTTCTAGAGCGCCTGTGTTTTTGGCTGCAGGGGAGCTGCTGGAGACGCTGCAGGTCTCCTGCACCTGTGTGGAGGATTACCAGGCCTGGATTTTCCATCTGCAGCAGGTTAGACTAATTTTTCTTGGATTAGATTAGCTGTGCTTGTCACATGCACAGATGCACGCAGCAATGTGAAATGTGTTGCAGTCAAAGAGAAAGGGGCGGAAAAAAGAAGAGAAAAACACGATAAGGGCAGAAGTTTCACGCAGCACATAAATAATATCAAATAATAAAAAGACAATAACTATAAATTATACAAAGATCTTAAAAACCAATAAAAAGATAAGAACTTAAATTAAGGCTCCAGAACTGAGCAAATAAATGACTTTGTTCTTGTGTTATTTAACATATACTTGCTGTCAAAATTTTGATTTCTGTACACTATCAGCATTAAAGAAGGGTTAAAGGCAGACTGTTGTGTTACATAAATGGTATTCTTAGCACTTTCCTGGTTAACGTCTCCTTCTTATATTTTCCCAGGAATATTGACAGTTCACTTTGACCGAGCTGTTTTTTTTTCTCTTCGATCCACAGCCAGACAGAGACAACCACATTATCATGAGTCAGCCGCCGCCTCCCTTGATGCCAAAGCTGCAGAGGAACAGGAAGGAGTCGCAGGAGCCGATTTTAGCAGCCGACCAGTGTCACGTCAACGGCAGGAGCTGACCTGCAGTTCTCAGAAAAATCTTTAAAACCGGACTGTTCAATATAAATCCAAATCAACTTTTAGATAAAGTATTTATGTTTGCCATAATAAGGGTGGAACGCTCTTTTCCTAATTTAGATATAAATCGTTGAGTTGATTATTTGTATGTACCGGATAAGGAAGTCTGGTCTATTTCACGTGTGACCAGACTGAAAGCAGGTCATGACCTGGTTTCAGAGGAAAGATGGTAAATATGTAGAGCAGAAAGCCGGGGCTGAACAAAATGTACATTTATGTATGTAGAACTTTACTGATAGTTTTCAAATAAAGACTCGCAACCTGAGCATTGAACAAGTATCAGTGTTTATCTGAGGGTTGAAACATTTACAGTAGTGTTCAGAACTCCAGTGTATTATGGCATTATATTGATATCAGGGTAGAAAACCAAAAGCACCGGTGGAAACGATTCAGATTCAAATGTCTCTGCATATAAATTACAGTCACACAAAGAGAACAAGCCAAGTTCTAACTCTTTATACACAATGCCATCTACAGTAAAATACATATACATCAGAATCTGGGGGAACATAAATACATATGCCACAACAGCAACAGTTTAAATTACAACACACGGCTATTTGACAGGAACATTTCATGTGCCACTGGAAAAGTGGATTATGGTGGTCCATAAACAAATCTCAGCTCAGTCACACTGGGCTGCGTATCAAATAATGCTGACTGAAAGGAGCTACAGTGGAAAAACACTGACTTACAGCCGGGTCAGAGGTCAGAGAGGAGCAGGTCTGTAGCACATATTTTTTACTTAGGCATATGTGAAAGTAAAATTAATATTTTTCACACATGTTTGTAAATGGAATCAGTTTACAACCACACCTCATGAGCATAAATGTTGTGTTATTTTAGGAATTCAAATGATTGGTCCAGTAGAGTCACCTCGACCAGGGAGCGAAATCACAAGCTTTGCATGATTTTGCATGTAAAAAAGTGCATGCGATGCTTGTACTACGTATCCCACAATGCTCTTCTGGTCCATCGGTGGACAAGTCAGGCCCCACTTACTTTAAACACTTTTCCTTGCTACTCCAAAGCATGGACTTCAGTGGTTACATTGTTCTGTATATCAGCCCTGG
The DNA here is from genome assembly GCF_027474105.1 of Poeciliopsis prolifica. Classification (NCBI taxonomy): domain Eukaryota; kingdom Metazoa; phylum Chordata; class Actinopteri; order Cyprinodontiformes; family Poeciliidae; genus Poeciliopsis; species Poeciliopsis prolifica. Next base: position 5,332,843 of record NW_026562402.1, read on the forward strand.
TCCTAAAGGCACAATGCCCTGCATGTTTTAGGCATTTTCCTGCTTCAGCACACAGGATTTCAATTGATCGCTGATTAACAGGCTGAATTGCAATCATCTGAAAGGGAAGTGCTGAAGAGAAACATCTAAAGCCAGCAGGCCAGTGTGCCTGGAGGACCAGGGTTGGGAAAAGCTGTTGTGTTGCTGTGAACTGGTTATACTGATTAAACTGGGAGTATCATCAGTTCTTGGCCAAATCATGAAAATCCCTAAAGCAATATGACATGTATGCTGGTGAGTGTATGTCAAGGTTTGAGTGGAGCTGAATATGTTTGTTCACTTTTCATAGCAAATATGAAAAGAATATTTTCCTTATATACAATAAACAAATGTAAAAAGGTCTCCCTTAACAACCGTTTTCTGGTCAGTTCACAAATTCTTAAAAAACAGCAAATATCCCACACAGGAGGTCTTTTTGTCAGTAGTAAATAGTGCATCATTGTTTGTGTTTTTATTTTCAACAGTGAAAATGTGGCTACAATTTACAACAGAAGGATGAAGTGTTTGAAACTTACTAAAAAAAAAAAAGAAACCTGCTCGCGTTTTTCAGAAATGCATCCGCCTCAGGACTCAAGTAAATTACAGATTTTGATGGAACAGTTTGAACAGAAAATTATTGCTTTCCACACAGGGAGATGCATTGTCTCAGGATTCATGTTTTGTAAATAGAAAAACAGTAGTTTGCAAAATGACTCAGGCCAAAACATATTTCCTTTGGTTCCAGTTGAAAGGAGTTGGACTTTCTTGTAATGTTTTAGAAAAGTCAACTGTTTTTTAGCTGACTTTTGTTTCTCTTAAACAGCTATACGGAGTAATAAAATACTTTTTTCTACACTTTGATGAATTTGAAACTATTGCATAAGATAAGACAGGCCTTCATCACCTGCTCATTCATTTATGATCAGTGAAAGAGTCCAGTCAAATACGGCTTTCTGGTATGAAAGCCTAAAAAGAGATGACTTAAGCATTTCCCGCTGTCTCAGTGTTGGTTTGATGGTTTCAAATACAGAAACTCTCCTGACAAATCAATCTATCTGTCGTTCCGCTGAAGTTCTTGTTGCATGCAGAAGACAGAGCAGAGGTTTAAGGCCTTGTGAAGAGAAGAAGTGATGCCTAAAGCCTGTCCTGAGGCATTTCAGCAGCAAATATCTGATGACTTGAGTTGATTCTGTGTGTCTTCCACAATCTGCAGTCCTGTGACTGCATGGGACAATCTGAAGATATATTCAGCTGGAGAAATTGCAGAAAATTTGTTTCTGGGTTAAATTCTTTGTTTCAACGTTTTTTTCACTGTATACTATACTGATAGAGTCGTGAAAATGTTTTCATAAAAATAAATAATTTGAGCTTTGAATTGTTTCTTTTTTACAGACTTACACAGGTGAAAAGTTTTTCAAGCTGAAGATGTGAAATAAAAATGAATATGTTTGCTGTCTTTAAAAAAAAAGTGTTATTTCAGCACCTGCTGACTGTAAGAACTCCAGACATTCATCCTAAATGAAAACGAGCATCTGGATGGCAGCTTTACGGTAAAAGCTCGCTCAGTCCTCCCCTTTCAGTTTCTGTGTGACACATTTGATGCGGATGTTTTCTCTGAGGTTGCGGAGGCGAGCGCTCCGACTTGTGATTTCCTCCACGTAGGTTTTGGGGAACCAGCCCCGCTCCCCATCTGACAGCCTGATGCCCTCCACCCAGCCTGCAGAGACACATCAGCATCTACACATCAAGCGTCACACGTTTTAGACACGCATAATGCTTTCACTAACATCCATGAGGAGGTGGGAATGCAAGTTCATAGCTTACCCTTTCCACTGTTACACGTTTTGTCACATTATTTCTACAAACATTAGTTTTTTTATATGTTAGACCAACACAAAGCCATACATAAATGTGAAGTGGCTTTCAAAATGTTTTACAATGACATTTTTTAAAAGTGTGGCCTGATAAAACAGCTCAAACCCTAAAACATAGGACAAAGATAATGCATTAATATTAGTCTCGCCACAGACTCTGTATTTGATTTAAGTCTGGACTTTCTAATAGACGAATATGTTTTGGTCTACAGTATGGCACTACATTATAACTTATTTGCAGCATCTACAAAGTTTTTTTGTCCTCCCATTAATTCTGACCAACTTTGATATGACGAACACCGTGTTTCACATTGCTGTGTTCATTTTCTAATAAGGTCAATTCTGGTGTTATTTACAACAATTTTTTATCAATTAGGTGATTGTGGAAAGAATTTTGTTCCAGAGGTTTTTCTCAGTAAATGCACAAAGCACATTTCACATGTAAAAATGTTGGAATCAAGTATTGTTTTTAAACCAATTTACACTTTACTGCTGTTTTCTGTTGGTTAGTGTTAGTATGATTTAAAAAAAAAAATCCATTGAAGGTTTTGGTTTTCACGTGACAAAAAAATTAAAAAAAAAAGTAAAAAAAGTATTTTTACAAGGCAAAAAAACTGACTCAAGACTCTTACCATCACTTGTAATGGTTTTAGCATGAAGAATGTCAGCTTTTTCCAAAGTTAACTCATCGTGCTCTTGGGCTTGATAGCTTTTAATGCACTGCACCTGGGATATGTCTGCAATAAAACACATAAAAATAAGGGGAAAAAACCCCATCTTGCCGCAAATACATTGATATGCTGCACAAATAAACATCTCTACTTACCATCATTTTCACTGGCCTGCTCAATGTCTTCAAACGGATCAGATGGAAACATTGCTGTGATCCATCTCTGCTTACCACTCCTTGGCAGACAGAACCAAAAAGAACAGTTCACTTAAAGCAACCCTGAGTAGAGATGATGAGAGAATGTTTCTTTGTTTGTTTGGCTCACTCTGTGTGTGATTTGAGAAGGATCTGATGTTTGAGCTGCTGGCCTTCACACAGCTGCAGATGGAAGATGAAGCCCGAGATTCCTTGCAGCTTCTGGCTGAGATCCTTCACTTTCAGCTCTCCAATCTTAGCATGCACAAATACCATGAACTTCCACGTCCTGCAACAAAAACAGATGAGGTTTTGCAATTGAAATCTAAGCCAAATGTCTTACTTTAATACAAATGTTTTTTTAAATATGTGTAATTATAATTCCAGTGCAGTAACCTAAAAAACTGTTTATTGAAAATAAACATGTTTATTAAATATTAAACCACGTGATGCATGATAAGTTAAACCACCGGTCACCTCCATTCTTTGTATTTATTCATTTAGGAGACAACAGAAATTTGCATCCTTTGGGACATGCAACAAACAAATCCTTGCTGTTATACATTAGATAAAAACTATAAAAGCAACATGTTTTGAAAAAACACGGGATACAATCTCTGCACTAAACAGGCAGTCAAATGAAACTTTAATGCTTACTCCTTCCTCCTGGACAGCAGCAGGCAGTCGTTAAACAAGTGGAGGTACACTGGCTTGGTGGGCAGCTTGAGTTTCGATCCCGAAATGCTCATCATCTGGGTGTCCACTTCCAGGAGTTCACCGTGCTTCACCAACCAGCGGGACTGGGAGATGAGAGGAAAGATCTGCACAGGAAGAAAAGCAGTCTCAGAATGGGTCGGCTAATTGGGTCAATCGAGCCAAAGCTGCTAAAAACAACAAGAAAAATCCACAGAAGTAACTTGCTTTGCCCTCAAAGTTGATTTTTTTGTTGAGGTGGATGAGTTCCTCCATCCTCTTCATAGACTGCACGCTGGAATTACACTCTTTGATGATCTAAGGAGGCACACACCAACACTGTTACTACTGCTACACCTCATCTGCGATGACTCCGGTCTTCTGGTCATTAGAGCCAACTGTCCCCACCTTTTTTAGCTCGTTGAAAGCCTTTGTTGCCGTGTCCTCATCTCTGGAGCCTGGTGTTGTCCTCTTTAAGATGTTCTGAAAAGTAAAGATGGTGTAAGAAGGCAAGCCCTAAGGTAAACTGGACTTCTGCTTCACAAGTTGGACGGAAAGAACATGGTTTCCGCCAAAATATCAGTCTAAATTTGACAGAGTGTTTCGAGGGTGAACAGGATCCCTGCTGTGAAAGTTCAAAGTCGTACCTCCACCAACATTTTGAGTCGTGTGATCCTCTGAAACGGGAGGATTAAAAAGGAGGTCAGGGGCAGCCTTTGGCAGATGGGGTCCTCCTCCAGGCGAGCCAGGATGCCAGGGAATCGAGGGTTTTCCTGCCTGAGAGGGCATTTACAAATGAAACTCTGAATCTCTTTTTTGGTGAATCAAACTTCCAGCTGTTTTTACTCCTGAGACAGAAAAAATTGTTTAACTCAGCCAAGAAAGGGTGCCTGCAAGTTAAGTCATGCAGGTGAGAAATTGCAGCTGAGTAGAAGGAAGATAAAGTTGGACTTTGCAACACCAGAGGACATTAATGCACTCATTCTAAAAGTATGGGGTTAATGAGGCATCTTCAGGTTTCTAATTGCATGTGTGTAGTAATCAGGGATGAACAGGGTTGTATTGTTTCATTTAATTGGTTCAAACAGCTTGAATCACAAGTCTCTGTCACATTATTATGTTGTTATGAATCTGAAAGCTTGAGAACGACACATTAAAGCCTCTAAGACACCCAAAAGTGTTAGCAATTTGCCACAAGATGGCACCCAGAATGCTGTGACGTTCCCATTCCTTCAACTATAAGAGAAAACTGAATATGCATGCTTTCAGAGGAGCTGCAAGATGAAACTGTTGATAAAGGAAAACCATGAAAAAAATTCTGCATGGAATTTGCCACAAGCCACATAAGGGACAAAGCAAACATGGAGAGGGTGAAACTCTGGCCAGATGAGACCAAAGCTCCACTTTTTGTTACAATATAATAAAAGTTATGAAGCACACCATTCCCACCATGAATCGTGGGTGATGCAGGATTATGTTGTGAGGATACATTTCTTTATAGAGAGAGGAAAGTTGGTCGGAGTTTATGGGTGATGTGAGATATGAATTCATTTTAGGTTTGAAAAATATGCATTTACTTCCTTAATCTTTACAATCATGTCCTACTTTCTAGTGGTCTCACATGTAAAATTTCAATAAAGACATTGATAGTTGTGGTGAGAAAAATGAAGAAATTCAAGAGTGATGAATCATACTCTTGCAAGCTTCTCTGTTATTGTGTTTGGACAGCTGGAGGTTTGGCTTAGAGCTTCTGCACAAAAGCAACCAAGAAGCACAGGCTGCACCAAGAGTGCATACTCAGATCTGAAGCAGATCAACTGAACATAAACCAAAAACAATTACTCACAGCAACCGCTGGTATGTCTGCTCCTGATAAGCCTGGTTGGTTACGTAAGGCAAATAGACCCTTCTCAGAGCCGGGCAGTGATCCAGGACTATGTCACACACATCAAAACGGAGAATGTCTTTCTCCAGCCTGTGCTCCAGGTCCTGAAGGAACCTGCAGACAGCGATGGAGGAGAGAACGCTCTCCGTGAGTGAGGATTGACAGCTGAAAGTGTTAAAACATAGAGTCTGAGTGCAAGGGAGGCAATCAGCTGCAGATCTCTTCACCTCTCACTGACATCTTTGACTTCAGGCAGCTTGGAAAAGAGCCACTGCTTCTCCTGAGCCCCAAGACACTCGGTGAGCTCCTGAGACAACATGAAATGGTCCACAGCAATCGTCAGGCTACGAATGTATGATGCCTCAGAAGTTACCAGCTCAAACTTTGCCTGAAGGGGAAAACACAAAGAATTGATGAAGTCTAAGAAGGGATGAAACAAACTCCGAAGGAAAGGCAGCCTGACGTTTCGTCACCTCCTGCAGTTTTCTCTCCTCGTTGCTGAAGGTGTCTAACTGACCGCTCGTTCGCACATCAGGTATATCCTGCCACAGTGCAAATGCAGAACCTCTAGAAGAGCGAAAGGAGCTGGATGGAGAAAGATTTGAGGGAGATGGAGTTCCATCTGAGCCTTCATCTCTGAGTCCCTCCTCCTCTGTCCCTGGATCCTTCCCTTGTTGCCTCTGGATCTCTCGGTTGATTGCCACGTCGCTGTATTCCTGGTAGAGGATCGCTGCAAAATCAAAAATGTTGACAGGAGAATTTTTTTGTTACAGGAATAACAGATGGCAAGATAGGCAAATTTAGGCAAACTTACAGCTTGGCAAAAAACGTGACAGGCGATTTGAAGTGGGAAATGATGAAGGAACGCTCACGTCTTCCTCTATGGATTTCTTTCGCATTCTGTGAAACCACAACAACAGATTTTATTTAAACGGCACAGATTTACTGAAAAACGTATTCTCACATTGGATTTTTGTTACCCAAGTTTAGTGCTCCACCGATGAGAAGAAGACGTCCCGTTGTCGCCACTGGGCAGCGGAAGCCCAGTTCCAACAGGACTGTAGGTGCCGCTGTCGCTAGAGCCTCCTGAGCTGCGATGTCTAGAGTTATGCTTATCTACAGCGAATAAAGACAAAACGTTGAACATGTGAAGAAACGTATCAAACTTGAGTCAGTCGCAGCAGTTGAATGATTCAATGCAAATAGATTGAGCCCTACTTAGATAAACCATGTGGCACTCTTGTAAGCAACAAACGGACAACAATTCACACAAGTTCACCAACATCAGATGGTGACAGACTCCCAAAAACTTTGCCTGGTTCAAGAAGAAAGGGCAATGCTTAATTCTCATGAAAGGACTGATCCAAATTTGATTCCAAGGAATGGTTCAGCGCGCGGTGGTTTGCACACTTTGCACCAAATAGTACAAATTGAGCCTTGCTCTGACTGCACATCCCACCAGAGAGTTGTTGCATAATAGATGAGCAGTGAAAACCTCTGAAACAACGTTGTGATGGCATAACGTATCATAACATCCATCCATCCATCCATCCATCCATCCATCCATCCATCCATCCATCCATCCATCCATCCATCCATCCATCCATCCATCCATCCATCCATCCATCCATCCATTCATCCATCCATCCATCCATCCATCCATCCACTCACAGTCCGGGTTGGGGCTCAGGCTGTTGGAGCTCTGCTTGTCTCTGGAGGCCACCCGAGCAGACAATGACTTGCCCAGCTTTAAGGTGAACGAGTTCTTCCTCTGGGAGAGTTGCAGTCTTGATATTAGCTCTGAAGCCGAGAAACGCCGGCGCTCTTGGTCAGTTTGTCGACTGCGTGTCAAAAAGCTCACTCCTGGGTGAAGCGATGTCTCTACGATGCCTCCCTCCTCCTCCTCCGCTCCGGATTCTGAGTCCTCTATTATCTGCAAGGGTTCTGACTGAACACTGAAAATATCTCCATGGCTGATGCTTGGGAGATCTTGCGTGCCATCTGTGGACGAGGGAGTTGAAGCTGCATCCAGAGAAGATAGTCCACTGAGGTCTTCCTCCAGAAAAGAGGCAAAAGGTCCGGGGAAGATGTAGTCTGCCTCCAGGATTGGACTGCTGAGTGATTCATCGCTTGGGCTGTCTGGAGAATAAACCTGCACCTTTCGCCCTGAGGACAAGAAAAGAATCATTTTACCTTAAATGAAAATGAGTTAAAAGCTTCTAAAATCTGATTTGCTCCGTCAACTCACGAATAGACTTCTCTTTCAGAGATCCCTGTGATGTTCTCCTCTGAGGCTGGCTGGCGTGTTGGCCAGGAAACTCTGGACATTCTGGTGAGGATGAGGAATAAGGTACCTGAGATTCCCAGGAGTCCCTGTTTGTGTACAAAGAGGACAGAGGAAAGGACAGAGGAAGGCTGAAAGCTGCGTGGAGTGGGCGGCAAACTGTCGTTACTGTCCGAGGCTTCTCGTTTTGGTCCTGCCAAGAAGTCCTGCTGCTGTTCTGCTGAACAAACTCAGCGTCATCCACAGCGTGTGACGGAGTGTTTACATTCATTCCATGCTCAGTGTGTGTCCTGTGTTTGCCTTTTTGCATGTCATTCAGTTCATTAAGAGTTTGTCGTAAACCATTTAAAGGTTGAGAGTGTGTATCTGAATCACTGTCCTGCCTCTGAGAGCCAAGACCGTTTAACTTAGAAGGTGCTGGTTGTTGTAGCTCAATGAACGCCAGCGTTTCCTGCTGGCACACCGCCACGTGGTTGGGATGGATGGGATGGAGGAGAGGCCGACCCTCCTTGGACTCGCTCGGATTGTGAGACTCTCCGGAGCCAGGAATCCACATGCTGGGGCTCTCTCCTCGGCAGCGAAAAGCGTGAAGGTGGGGATGGAAATCAGGAAAAGGTGAGAATCCATACCCAGGGAGCATGGCTAGACAGCCACATAGGAGCTGCAGCAACATAGACATAAAACAAAAATGGAATTAATTTGCATGCAAGTGTGAAATGGAATCAGTGTGGTATTGTACTGCTGTGATACATCATACAATTACTGTTAAGGTAGTGTATGTAACTTTTATAAAAAGTAGTGTAGCACACCCTGGTGTATCTTTGAAAGCATGCAGCTACATTATTAAGACATTATTATAGAAAGATTCACAGGTAAAACAACAAACAAACAAAAACAAAAATATTGAGATGTTCAGGATGTTAAACAGCCAGACCCAGGCCTCACAGATAGACACCCACACACACACACACACACACACACACACACACCACACACACACACACACACACACACACACACACACACACGCACGCACACACCACACACACACACACACACACACACCACACACACACACACACACACACACACACACACACACACACACACACACACACACACACACTCTCTGACGTCTGGTCTGCTGTGTCTCCTGAGCAATGACTTCCTGCTCTAATTAAAGACTTCTCCACATGGTATCCAGCCCCTGTACTTAACATCTACAAACGCGGCGACACGGCAGCCCCAGACAGAACCCCACAACAGCGGCACAGACAGAGGAAGACGGCACATCCTCCGCGCTCTCGCCTTTTGCCACCTGCACCAAGCGATCACAAAGGCTGTCAGAGTCTTTGATGGCAGGTATCGCTGCTCCACTGAATACTTGTTGTGAACTTCTATTAATAACCAGAAATTGGTTATGGAGGAAAATGACATGACAGAGTTGTCGAACACACACCAGGGCAGCTCTGTTGATTTTTACGCCGCTGCTTCCTGAGCAGCTAATCCTCAAGACCTGCTTTTAAACACCTGTTACAGGAACTCTGACGTACGTCACCATGCAGCCTCCTGCACAGGAGAAGGCAAAGATTCTTGTCTTCTGGTTGGCTGCTGTTGTTAACTCATTAAAGTAAGAGAACCTAATTCTTCCATTTTTAAGCAGCAATTATTCTCTTTGGCCTTTAAGGGAAGAACACGCCTGAGAGAGGCAAAACTGTAGAGGCACATAAAAGTAATGCTGTGAAACGGGGCGTAAAGTTGTCCTGGTTCAAAGCAGTGAGCAACAAGCACATAAACAAGGGGGACAAATCACAACAAGACACTAGAAAACCACAAACACAAATGTTAAAATCAGCATATTCACAACGTTAGGAGAAAACTGAACTCAACAATGCTGTTTTCTTACATTAGAAACTTAAGCTGAACCCCACATTTAGCAATGTTAGGTTCTATTTGTGTCTATTTGCACTCTAAGAACCTTTGAAGACAAACTTTGGCTATTTTATCCAGAAAACAGTCAATATTTTCCATCAAAGGCAAGAGCTCGGTGGCTGCTGTGTGTAAAGGGTCTGGCAGAGTCAGGTGAAGTCAAAACATACACTTCTGGAAGTTGAGGACTTGGGTTCTGTTTACAGCAACAAACACACCCACAAAATTGTGACCAATCATTCAATAGTTTCACATGAAGAAGTTCGTCTAGGAGACTGTGACAAGAAGAGGTAGATCCCATGAGGCTAAGTACAAAATGACCCAAAGCTTCGTCATCGGTTCAACAACAAGAACCGATTTCAGAATCGGCACGCCTGCAGTCTGCCTGCAGAGTCCTTAGCAGGCTTAGCTCAGGCTTTTAACACATTCATTTGTCTTTGTGGAAAGTATTTGCTAATATACGCCTGTCCTCTTGCCTTAAAATGAACAAATTTCTTACTGGACTATTGAAGGCTCTAACCATCAAAACTGTCATTACTGTACATATCCTGCTGCAAAGACAAACACAGGAATGAAGCTGCAGCCTCCTATATGTTTTAACTCATAAGTTTTTTCTCCATCCATCACACAAATAGCCAGAATGACACAACAAATGTCAATAGTTCAACTTGTTGACATTTTATTAGCTGATGTGCTAATAAAATGAGGTACATTTGGTCACATTTGTGGCTCTAGTTCCAATCAAAGAAATTATCAGCCAACTTTTCAGTCTCATTTTGTTTTTTTACAACTAAAGTAATGAAGCAATTAAGGTAAGACAATTTTATTTATGTAGCACATTTTCAGCAACAGAGCAGTTCAAAGTGTTTTACATGAATTAGAAGGAAATACAAACAAAACAAAACACCGAAAGAAAGACAAAAAGGTAAAAGTATAAAACTACATATTGGTTTCCTATATTTAATAAGAATAAGTCATCTGTAATCTATAAACTGGTGAGGGTTTCTCTGGATTCTTGTTCTGTTAGAAATAGCTATAAATAAAAATCAATAACTGCTTTAGTGATAAATTAAAGTGTATCAACAGCTCAGTGTACAAAAGAGATTTGAATAGCTGGAAGAGACCAGGCTCCAAACACTAAACATCAACTGATGAAGGAAGGGAAACTAGTCTATGAGGGGCTGTTTAGGACAAAAACTACGTTTTGTGTCTCACACACTACTAAAGACTCATACACACACAAAATATTAAAATTGCACATACATAGTATTAAAATGTCACACACGGATACAATCTTTCTCTCAACAAACACAAAATACGAGCGCTTGGAAGTTCACTTGGGCTCTAAGAAAGCGAGCCTCCTAACGCTTGAGGAGGGAGCGGTCGAGAACAGCTGGCCAAAATTAGCGTTCATAAATCGGATCAACCTTGAGCTCAACATGGAGCGCCGATTTCCAACTTGAAGCAAACTTCACTGTGGTGTCAACGCATGAGCGATCTGATCTCTAAATTATGCCCCGTCTCTTCCATGAGACGCATACACACGCATACAAAAATTTGTCTTTCACACAAATACAGATTTCATCCCCATTCATTCATTCATTCATTCATTCATTCATTCATTCACACCCTAGTGTTAGTTCACACACACATACATTTTCGACCTGTCATTCAGAATGTGTATTTCAATAGTGAATATGCAAAATGTTAGTATGTTGTGTGTGAGAGAGAAAATTGAATGTGTGTGTGACATTTTAAGTATATATGTGCAATTTTAACATTTTGTGAGTGTGAATGAGTCTTTAGTAGTGTGTGACTGATAAAACATAATTTTTGTCCTAAACGGCCACTCATATTAGTCCATGTTTAGTTTAATTTACAATATGCAGTGGACTCGACACCCAACACAACAAAGTCAGATATCTTTCATAAAGCTTCATAAAGCTGATTTTACATTGTAAAATCAGCCTGTCATTTCAAAAGAGCTGCACAGAAGAAATAATGTTCCTTTTAATTTCACTTTGCAGTTGCTTCAAACAGAGTGAATAGTGTACAGTGGGCACTTTAAGACAAAAAGGCCGACCGAATGTTAATTTTTAACTTTTTATCTTTCAACTATTTAATCCTGTCAGCATGCACCTGAGAGCTATTAAACCATACAGGTCATTTATCATTTGCCGTTCATATTCATGTTCGAAGGCCACAAATATTAGCAAACTATGACTGTTTCCTTTTCTTTTGCGTTTCTGAGTATTAGATTACATCTCTTTTGCACTTGCGAAATATACTCACATGGTGTTTCTGAAGAACACAAAAGCATACTTAAACATTTGTTTCTCAAAGTACATCTGTCTACATGTGCTGCTCGATGTCTTGAGAATCGCAAGGTGGAAATCACAGTTTATCTTTCTGTTTACCAAGCGCACTTGTGGCACATTTGGCGAACACGAAGCCACTGAAAAGCCACACCTGCTCTTGTGGGGTAGGCCAGCCAGAAAATCCTATCCGTCTTTGTTTCAGAAAGACACACACACACACACATGCGCGAGCGCACGTAGATGCACATTGCAGGGCTGGCACAAATGGTTACCTGTTCCCGGCTGCACACAAAGAAAACCTTTATGTGCTTACCTGTGCCAGGCTGCCCCGAGCACAGGACACCTGAGAGGGTGTGGGAACTACTTCCAATCATCCACTCCTACAGTGCAGCCACTGAGCCATATAAATACATCCATACCACGGCTGCATAATGACCCAATCTTAAAGGTGTCTGCAGGTGATCAGCCACTGCTTACGCTGTAATCCTGCTCTGTTTTCAGGTTTATGCAAACTTTGCTTAACTGCAGCTATCGTCTGTAACCTTGAGATCAAAGCTGAGTTATTTACAATATATTACAGAGACAAAATGATTTAAATGCCGCAATCTGAGTGAATGAGTCTTCTCTCAATCCTGCACTAACACTAAGTCCATTGTAAACCAACCCCATCTTACAGGCAGAATTAGCCATTTTTCTTATTTGATCAAACGATCACAAAAAAATTCACGGTAAGCTTCACCACCAGCACATGAAAGCATCGAGCTAAACTGCACATTCCTCGCATTGATACAATTATATCACGCCATTAAAATTTTACTCCAAAGACGTGTAATTTTGCTTGTCACACCAGGCTGTTATTTGTGACTGTTATGGACTTTGCTGCCATAGTTTCATCCCCTGTAATTTCACCAGGCTGATCCAAGACGCCATGTCTAGCGAAGGGAAGTTAACGAACGACCTTCTGACACGTCGTTAACGGCATCAGGCACATGAGGAGCACTTCTCGATTTTTCACATTTTCATCTCGAACAATCCTTTGAAGAAGCGGATCACGTGAGGAGTTCCGACCCCGCTGCTGGTTCAGCTCCTTGACACAGCAAAAATGTTCTGTAATCACATAATTAAAGTGCGTTTCACAGTTCCCAGGATGGAGGGGAGGATGCTAAAACAAACGGATTCAATGCAGGATTCAATGTTCTTTATGAGGAGGTAAAGGTCTGCTCTGTTTACTTTGCAGATGTTTGGGAGAATTTCGCTAACAGTGTTTTAAAGAGGCAACATGTAAGTGGAGGATGATCACGTTAATCCTCTGCGTAGTTAAAACGGATTATAATGTGTTTGCTTATGTCTGACGATCAAACTCTAAAGTATTATTCCAAGATAAAAAGAAACCCCTGCTTAAAGAAATCCTTATATATTTGGTTGTCAATTATATTTAGCAACTTACCTGCAGATTTTTATTTTTAGCTCAAATTATAATTCATATTCTGTTCATGCCCCACAAAGCACTTTCTAGCTTGACTCTAAGCTATGTTTTTTCCCTCACTATTCGGATCAAAGGTTGCATTTTGTTTAAATCACACCCACACCCACACACACACCCAGCCACAGCCAATAGATTAATCCAACTGTGATTAAAGGCACATCTGATAAAGTAATTCCATCATCCATGACTCTGTGGTAAATATCCAACAGAGAAGAAGAAGCGTTTCATTCTGAAGTCAGACTTTTTTTAAATAAAAATCCCCAAAAATATATTCTTTACTCAGTTTGCAACAACTCTCACGGACGGAGAGGGTTGATTTGGCTAAAACATCATTTTACAGTTATTTTTAGAAAACATTCATATGTGCAAATCGGTACCAGCTTGCTAAATATTAACTGATAGCCTTAAATTTCCTCATGCCTAAAATATTTCTCTGAACCATATGAAAATCAAAACATCTTTCAAATATCTGAACAGTTTAAGCCTCAATCAGGAAGGGGAAAGAACATAATTTCACTAAATCCTCCTCTTAAAAACTTTCTGGCAGTCAAAAGAAAAGCCAGAGAACTTGTCCAACAGCCAGCGAGACTGTAAGAAAGTCAATGAAATCGCAGCTCTATTTTTCCTCAAGTAAACAAAGAAATAACTCAACTGCAATGACTTTTATGCACACTTTTGAATAGAAAGGATGTTGAACCTTTCTTTATAGTCAGCTGCAGAAGACGTGGACAAACCAGTGAAAAACTGGGAAAACGTGGTCTGCTCAGATGAAACCAAAACTGAAAGCTTTGCATACACTATGTTTGAAGGAAGAGTGGCTCTGTACTTTACCCCAGAAACACCAAACCAAAGGTGGGAACATAGTTGTGTGGGCTGCCTTGAAGCGCACTGGCAGACTTCCTAGTAGTGAAGAAGAAGATGAAAGGAGAAATGTCCTCCCTTGATAGAACTGTGAAGATGAAATGACTGAAGATTCCAGGGAAGAAAATAGTCACAAACACACAAAGCCAATGAAGCTCTTAACTGTTTCTGGAGAAAGAACGTAAAACTAGTCGATCGTCTAACTTCTATTTAATTGAAAATGAATGTAAAAAGAGCTGAAGATTAGATTGCACAGAAAGTTTCCCCACGAGCCTCAAGATCTGAACACAGTTCAGTTGGAAAAAGACCAGCAGGTGTGTCGCTCTTCACAGGAGGCCATTTTAAACCAGTCTCTACAAAGTGTAATTGAGCTGCAGTTCATGTCATGGACTTATTAACTTTAATCTCACTTAATTCTTTTGGTTTAGTGATGACAACTTACTTTTTGTGCTGAATTAACTAAAAGTTACAAATTTTTAACTTGAAACAATAAAGTTCAACGCCGCGTTCATATCCTACGTCTGACGTCATGATGCAAGCTCCACCCGGGACAGATCCGGTACCGACCGGGGTGCCTGTGCTGGTTCTGGGGTGGAACACAACACACATACGGAGACCTCAGTCGCAGGTTTGATTCCCAGTCTGGTCACCTTTGCCGGATGTCTTCCCCCTCTTTCATTACCCACTTTTCTGTCCAACTACTCTCAAATAAAAGCTATCTAAGCCAAAACAGGGCGGCCTGTGTTTAACGTCACATTTTTATCAAAGGATTGCTCATAAAGTCAGTAGAGCTGTAATTTATTGATAAAGGGATGCAGAAGACTGGAGACTGGAACTGACTTGGAACAGGACAGCAAACATAAATGTGCAGGACGTGAAAACTACACGGATTACTTTTTCAGTTAAAATGTTCAGAATAATTTGTTTTCTAGCAAAAACTGTAGAATACATGAAAAAGGGCTGATGCGTTTGAACTTCTCCCATTATTCACAAGTTTATGTGAGCAACGATAACATTAGAGACCAAATATCACTTTGAACATGAGTTGATACGATTGACATGAGTGTACAATGTACAAATGGAGATATTCAAATCCTATAACTCAAACAATAATAGGAAATCCTTTTAAAAAGAAAATCTCAGTTTGTTCCTTTGCTGGCGCACAACTTTCTCCATGAGCTCAAGTTGAGCATGTTTGGTCAGACAAAGCAGAGTGTCCTCACAGTGTGGTGCGACCTACTGGCATGCACGTGCAAAATCACAGTTTTACTTGGTCACGTTAGACCACTAATTGCCAAGATGCGGATTTAAGGAGCCCAGCTCTGTCTGCAGAGACAAGACATGATGTCATGTAGCCTCACTTGTTGGAAAAATAACTCTTTGAACACAGACAAGTCTGTGATTCATTTTGCTCTGATCGATGGGTGATAAGCAGTGAGGTTCTGGTAACTTTCCACCACCTCATGAATCTGAATCTCGCCTTTTGTTGGCGTCTAAGGTTGAGTAATTAATCAATAATGTGACTCAACCTGCGTCCTCTGAAATACAAACTTGTCTTTGTCTGTTTACTTGAACTTCATGAGAATGCTAACTCTTGCAAAGCTTTGAAGATATGAGTTGGCTTAAATGGATTAATGAAAACCAACAAAAACTTTCATGGAGCACTAATGGGTTTCTTTATTTCTTGCCAAAACAAACTCTTCCAAAATTCCAATCAGAGAAGTCTAAATTGGACATTCTCTTTTGTGTCAGGTCATGGACGTCTTCATTTGTCTTCCAGCTTTCGCCCACAGAGACGGGTGAGCATGGCTATGGAGAAGGCCGAGAAAAGGGTCACCCAAAAGTTTACACATACTGCTGGTTGTCTTAAGCCTCCTCCAAGACCTCAGGCTGCATAGTCAAAACCTTCTGGGACACCATGATGGTACCGGCTTACACACCCACAGAATGCCGCAATGCGAGGTCCACCTGGGTGACAGTGAGCATGAGCATCCATCAGCTTCTGACTGAAAGCAACAAGCCTGACCCTGACCCTCCGGAGGGGATTCCCGCTCACAGTGCCAGACAAACAGCAATAATTCGCTTCCAGACTTGGAAAAATGGTGACCATCTCGCACGTAAACGCAAAAGCTTCGGGACCTTTAACCCCGACTCCCTGCAAATTCAGTTTTCCACTGAAGCAGCCAGATATTCAGGAGATGCACGCCGTGACTAGGAAGGACACAAAGGAGCCATTGACAAAACTTGTTGGAACAACCTGATCCAATTATGGCGCTTTGTCATAAGTCGCGAAAGCAACCATGTTAATAACGAGCTCAACAGGTAGTAAAGCCTGAAAATCCCATAATCAGTAGTTTTAGACAGACTCAGGGTGTCTGTAAGCAATGAGATCCAAAGGAAGGAGATGTTTTCTGGCATTAGAGACCTGGTTTATTTAAATAAGATGTCCGAGTTAAAAAAATATAACTCAAATCCTCGTATCAAAAGTAACGCTCTAAGATTTCCTAGTTTGTTTAGCCAGAAGTCCTTACCTTAGACAAGTTCAATTTATAGAGAGGTTGCCAGAATAAATTATACTTAGCTTCAGGAATAAACACATTTATTAAGAAAAATGAAAAAAAAAAAAACAAGCAAAGCTACACAAGACAATCATTATGCAACTAAGACAAAGCCTCCTAAGCCTAGTAACTTGCAAACACCTTTGCTATTAAGTGTTTACAAACTAGCAATCGTTGCGCCATAATAATAAATACTGCTGGGCAATACATCAATAAATTGTTCCAGAAATGATTGCGATAAACAATAATATTATTGTTTTGAAATATTTTTCAAGTGGTATCTTGATAATGAAATAATAATGCAATTTCACCCACTCAAAAACCAATAACCTGTAACTTTGTAAAGAACATTCATCACTAGAAATGGAAGACATTTTAAATATCATCACCTTCCTAAAATAATGGCTTAAGTCATTTTTCACCAAAAGGGATTTTTTTTTTTTTACTTTTGCCCCTGATACTTTGGCATATATCAGGGATTGATTTATTTTTTATTTTATTTTATTTTTTGGCCTAAATCACTTTTGGCAAAAAAAAAATTTGCTTCGGCTATTATTTTAGGAAGGTGGTGATATCCAAAGTAAAGCACGACAATCGAAAACAATAATAAATGAAACTGAAATGATTACACACATACCACAGAAACAAAAAATATTTCCCTGTATTTCCCTTGAAAAATATTAATGATCAGGACAGAAATGATCAAGTTCATTTCTATTAATCATTAATTACTTAGTTGCTCATTGTGGCAGGCTTGGCAACGAGTCTTTTACATCTCCTTCACTCTCCTTCGCACAATTGTTTTAATTCAGTTGCAATAATGGATCCACATTATAAAAAATAAGATGATACAGATATATTTATAGCAAACTATTCAACGGGTTTGAACTGCGCTCATTATGTTGGGGCCAGCAAGGAATTTCAATAAAACAAAATTAAATATTTGGGTTTATTTGAGTCCAAAAGAAACACAACCTCGAGGTTCTGCACTGCTGACCACAGCTAGGAGGAACAGACCGCAATGGAGTCCTCCAAACTGGGTTAGAACCGCGGAGAGACGCTTAATCGGATTAAAGACATCAAGACAAACAACTGGTATCAGCATCATTACACCACATAATTTTACAATTTTCCATTTCATCCTGTGGAAGAGTCCCAGTGAAGTCTGACCAGGTCAATGATGAGACTCCGTCTTGAGTTACAATTCGGATGCAATGCTTGGTTAACTTCTGCTCTGTCTGTTTTATCTCATGCATGGGTGAAATAAGAAATGCAATTTCAGTAGAAACGTCCCCTGTGTCATTGGAGTTTCTAACATGTGTGGCAACAGCAGCTGACATTCATACACACTGTAGGCTGGAAACGTACAAAACAAAAACCTCATGAATCTCAATGTTTCCATCGTTTGCTATCTCTTGAGTGCAGTTATCAGTGTAAGCAGTAGAATACCAAACACTGTATTACCCCACTGCTAAAAATTGACTCTAATATTTACCTTGTTTACTTTTTTAAATTAATGTTTGCTCAAGCCAAGAGTGGCTTTGCTGTTTTAGTAAATGATTTAACTGCTTTTTATGATCCATTTTTCAAAGGTTGAAGTTTCTGTCGGGCACCAGGAAGCTTTGGGATGGTATAATCACTGATGCCTAATGGCTGGCTTTTTGTTTGTTTTCATGACGTTTGCTCAGAAATTACAGAATCATCAACAACTATAAAGGTATAATTAGATCCTGCATGTTTTTGGATTGCCAAGGGCTTTACTGTTATGCGTGGCTGAAGCCCTTATTTTGAAGAAAGAAAGAAAACACAGAGCTTTGAAAAATAATATCACTGTTTTTGCACTTTTTTTGAGACCAAGTGTTTCTGCCCCCCGTACCCCAAAAAATAATATCATTCAAAACTGAAGTGTGTTTTTATAACAGAGTTCAGACACTATTTGCATGTAGTGAGGGGAAAAATGCTTTTCAAACCAACTTGTCCCTGCACGAACAGAAAGTAATATCACATCTTGTTAAATCTTAAATATACAAATTGCTTTTAGAAACTTGCGTTTTGTTTAACAAGAAAGCCCAAAAGTTGCTGGCTCAACTTCACGGCATGGAGAGGGTGAAAAATCTGGTAAAGTGAAAACTCCAGAAGTACAAGAAAACAAGTCCATTAGCAGACTAACATGTTTTGGCTTATGACCTTCATCAAGTCCAGATTCACTAGCCTAAAGTTTGGCAAACCTCAAAGAGCCATTTCTAAGGTTTTTGGGTGACCAGTAAACCACAGAGACACAGTGAAAACATGGAACCATGCAGGATCTTCCCAGGTGAGACTGGTCAAAATGAACCACATCAACAATTCCTCCAGGGGAAAATGCTGCAGACCTAATCGTGTCAGTTGAGGTCAAAGTTCACAACACAACAATAAGAAGCAATCACACTAAATGCTGACCAAAACTCAAACAAAGCCTCTTCTCATATTCCAAACATGTTGATGACTTTTGAAAAGACATGCAGCGGACTGAGCAGATAAAAGAAGCTCAGAGTATAAAACTAGCAACATTTCAGAGAAATATTTAATGCCCTTGGGCTGCAGAGTGATGACTGGGAGTTCTTCACTTCTTCAGGAACTAAATGCTCCATTGTAATTCACAAAGTCTTGAATTCTGCTCTATGGCACCAGCAAATCTGGAAGGAGAATCTGTTTGTGACCTTAAGGTCAAACACAGATGGGTTAAAGAGCACCGTCTGAAACACACCAGTAAACATGCAACTTAGTGATAAGAAAAAAAACATCTACTCATCCATTATCTGTACCCACTTAGTTGCCAGGGACTTTCTCCAGTGGTAATTGAATGAGTGTCCGGGGGAAAACCCTGGACAGGTCGCCGGTCCATTACAGTGCATCATAGACTCAGGACAAACACGCACACACGCACGCACACACCCTCACACACGCACGCACACACACACGCCATCATAACAAGGGGTGATTTAGAGAAACCAATTAATGTTTTTGGACTGTGGGAGAAAGCTGGAGTACCCAGTAAGAATCAATGCATACATAGAGAGAACATGAAAACTCCATGCAAAAAGACCCCAGACTGAGAACCAAACCAACTGTGCCACCATAGTGGCTCCCAAAAAGACGAGAAAAAACTGAAAGAAAACAGACTTAGTGAAATTCTGGAAAAGTACGATAGATATGAGATGAAGACAGTGTTCGTGCTTGAAGTCAATTCTGCAACAAGGAGTCAGAGTGACGGTGTAATAAACTCACAGCCTGTCATCACAAACTTGTGATGGTGGTGGTTGTTGCCAGAATGACAAAAAGCTGTTATTAGCTTTTAGGAGAAAATTACTTCTCACAATGGGGCCCGATTGGCTTGGTTAGCTTTCTATCTCCTAATTTCCACCATTTGAAAATGTTTCTGTTTCCTCTGTCAAAAAGGAAGAGACTGGGCTTGTTGGGCTCAAGCTGTCACTCACAGCCTTCTGGTTCAAATCTGATCCTGTGCAGCAGATGCTTCCAAAAGTCTGACCTACTTTTCTGGTGCAGCATCTGCATTTATATGCTCAAGTTTTAACTCTGGCTATTCGTCCCTGTTTTCAAACTCTGTTTCCCTCCAATGTTATCAGCAACATTCCCAACTTTTCTTATCATGACATGGATGAAAAAGTCATGTGTTGTTTTCTTTAAATGCGACTGGGTAAATATGAACACCAAACACAGACAACTGACAACCTTGCAGCTGCTGAACAGCTTCAATTGGAAAGAATATGGAAAAAAGAAGATAGAGGTGTTTTGATATGATGGTAGCAACTCGCTTGGAGTTTTTGTTTTTCTCAGAGAAGCAAAAACACAGAAAAAAAGAGAGAAAAAAAGTGCAGCACACTGCATTAAATTGGCCGAGGCTGAATGTGAAATAACCTGAGGGCTGCAGAGCCAGACAGGTGTGCCGGGCTGTCCGCAGCGTACACGGCCGGAGGCTCCAATGTCTAGATTCTGACTGATGCAGCCTTCACTCATGGACAAAATAATCCTGAGAGGAGCAGAAGGAGAACTACTGCCTAGAATGTGTCAAAGCTCCTGCTTTCTGGAAGATAAGAGCAAACCTTTCTACATCTTCTGCCGCACGGTTTAATAATTACTACCTGAATGCATGAGGTTCTTAACTCAGTAGGTGGTCTGCTTTACAGTCTTGGCTTCATGACAAGGGCATGTCCAGCTACAGTCCCAGATGAGACTCTCTGACACACTGAGATTCTTTTCCACATTCCCCGAATGACTTGGCGTGCTCATTCCTCTGAAACTGAACTCTAGGCTGAGACAGGAGGCAAAAAAACACCGAAACTATGCACGCGCAGGAGCAAAAGCTGCTATTATGGACTATTAAAGCTGCTGGCATCTGGGCTGCGAGCCAACACGGCGAGAAAGTGACCGAGTTTGTTTAAAGCAACTCCAGCGCCCGTGTTTGAACTGCTGTTTTCTTTAAGTCGGTGATGCGTAATGGTTTGGAAAACTGAGAGGTGGGAATAATAGTGGAACGCTTTGATATGGAAATAAAAATCTAAACGGTTTTTTAAATGTCTAACAAGCAAAGATCAGACAAGCATCAAAGACTCCTTTACTTTGACACCTTTATCTAAAATTTAGCGCAAATGAAAGTCCACCTGCTTAGAATTAATTGCCTTTGATTCATAATAACTGGAACATTTATCATTGTATCAGATTTATTCACTTTATGATTCTGATGATGACATTAGACAAGAGAAGTTGTTTACTGCCTGTTTCATAGCTGGCTACTGCGTTATCTTTTTATGATGTGCAGCACTTTGAACTGCTTTGTTGCTGAAATGTGCTACACAAATAAACTCGACTTGATTTGACTTCCAGTAAAAAGCCAAAGCGGAATGGTCCTAATTGAAGCATAATTATATGTTTGGACGGCCTAGTCAAAGTTCAGACATAAATCCAAGAGGTAGGACATGAAAACGAATGTACGTCCAGCAAAAAACACAAAACCTCTCAAAGTATTTTTGATCTAGCTTCTAGTGCAAACAACCCAAACATATGACTCTGTTACAAAGCGTTGTGTGAACCGAAGATGCAGCAGAGGGAGTATTTGAGTGCAGCTTTAGTTCAATCACAGAACTGAGTGGATGTGTGTGTCCCGCCTGCTTTCCTATATGGTGCACACACAGACTCCCACATACATGCTCAGACAGCCGCCGTCTGACTGGCAGGTGATGGGGGCAGGTGCTCTCCAGACACTCGCGGGGGAAGAAGGAAGTGGGAGGGCGGCCATACTTTACATCTGAGTGTGATGTGAGCAGACATGCGTACGGAAATCAAATCTAAAGCAGCCTATAGGGGAGAAATTCATTCCCAGCTTTTTGAACTGGTTCTGATCTCTTTCTCACAAAGAAAGGATTTCAAAGCAAAGGGTTATCAAGTGGTCAGTGATTATGCAGAGGACCAACTGGCTGTGATAAATGGCAGTTAAATGGTTCAAGGTCCAGATTTGTACGCTGTGCTGCTACACATTTACCCAACATGCAGGTGGTGCATTCAGCTCAGCCCTATTGCCATGTTTAGGTAGTGTCTAGTTACATGTGCCAGAGTAACTTTTTTGGGGAAAAAAATAGACGTTTAGGAGTATATTTTTCCTGCACTGCACTTTTTACTTTTACTTAAGGAGCTTTATAAAATATTGTTGATCTTACTTGAGTTTAAAAAAAAAGAAAGAAAGAAATTCTGGTTACTCTATCCACTCTGTGTGATTTCACTAAATGGAAAAACAAGCTTGCTGAACCAAAGAAATTACCAGACACACACACACACACGCACACCCCCCCCCCCCCCCCCCCCCCCCCCACACACACACACACACATATATATATATGTACAATTTTTGTGCACTGTACACATCTCTGGACCTGAGGTAGGAAATCCGACCATTTACTCCACCATATTGCGCACCAGCCTATTTACCACCAGACTATTTTATACAGGCACGGCTGCAGACGCCTCACATAACAAAGCTCTTAGTCATCAGGTGGCCGGACGGTCTCACCTCAGCTCACCTTCTCTCTGATGAAGTTTGAACAACCAAGGCCCCTCCGGACGACGCGCACGACAACCGGACGAGAACGTGAGCGAAGTTATGACCTTTTCATAACTTCGACACATTTCAAAACACACACACACACACACACACACACATGTCACACGCGCGTGCGGGTGAGTAAAGCGCCCTGGTTGCTTGGCAGTGCCCACAGGTAAGTGC
This sequence comes from Poeciliopsis prolifica, assembly GCF_027474105.1. Classification (NCBI taxonomy): domain Eukaryota; kingdom Metazoa; phylum Chordata; class Actinopteri; order Cyprinodontiformes; family Poeciliidae; genus Poeciliopsis; species Poeciliopsis prolifica. The sequence goes on from NW_026562402.1 coordinate 5,355,891, forward strand.
GCGCGCGTTTCAGCCTTACCTTGCTCTATTCCACAGAGAGGCGAGCACCAACTTTCAGCCACGTACAGTTTCCCCCAGCAACCTTTCATCTGACATATTCCAGACATGCACTTACCTGCCTCGCGCTGCAGCGGCTCACTGCCGCGCTGCAGCCGTCACATTTAAAGCCTCACTGCCTAAGGAGCTGCTGGAAACGTTACCGATGCAAGAAGCAACAGCGTCTTCAAAGGGAATCAGATGCATAGGGAAGCTAATAATCTCTCCTGCACCAAACATGCGTCTGCCTGAGCTGGATAATTGGACATTATCCATCCAAGAGGGACTTTAATTTAGTTGTTGCCCCCCCTCCCCTCCCAAATACAAGGACTAAATTTTCCTCCTCAGGCTGTAGGTCACCTGGATGAGCTCAACAGCGTCGCTTTCACCAAGCACACAACAGGAAGCGCAGCCTCGGCCCCAAAGAGCACAGCTCACCTTTCACTCCCTGCTGCTGCAGCAAAGTGCTCACATGACATGTGTTTTGAAGGTGCTAAAGTGCTGATTTATGTGCTCAGTTTGTTGTTTCGAGGGATGACCGGTCCCGTACCTCTCCAGTGTTCGCAGCCTAGAGCGTGTGCTGGACGGCGTCCAGCGGCAGTGTGTGAATCCAGCAGGCCGTCCCGGGGTCAGGCCCAGCCACTCTGCAATCCATTGCTGCCTTGTGTTCCTCTCGGCTTCCCCTCCTCCCTTCTTTGCGCTTGGCTTTCTTCCTAATCACAGCAGACTTTTCAGAACTGATGTCCCACTTCTTGGTTTCTCCTCTTTTTGCTCCGCTTGCTCTTTTCCTCGCGTTAGAGCATTTTAGAAAACGGGTTGAAAACACCCGACACTTGCTGCTCTCATAGCTACTTATAATGCAGATCCAGTCTCTCTCTGAGCTTCTCTGCCTCTTTACCCTCCCACCCTCCTTCTCTCTGTCTCCTCTCTCTCTCTCTGCTACTGTTGGGAGAGAGCTCTCCTTTTTTCCCTCATATTCTCCTCCCTTTCTCTCGCCCTTCCTCTAATAGTTATTTAGTGTCTCATTTCAGCACCTGCCCTGTCACAGAAAGAGGAGAAAGGGAGAGGGACGACAATAATCACCCTCCGATACGACAGTGTATGCAGTGCTTTGAAAAAGGATTCACGCTCCATGGCTCCATCGTATGCAGAATGTAAATCCCCACCACGCATCAGATTTTTATTTATCCACCCTGTTATTATGCTGCTAATTTATAGTAGTCTGCATAAAACCAAAACACATTAGAGTTGCAAAGCTCATGCATTCAAGGAGGGACTGTTTTGTGTTATCTGACTGAAAGCACATCTCCATAAACAGATTCAACGCGTAAAAACTTTGCACAAAATTATTTGCATGTCTTTGTGCTTTCATGCACTGTAAGCAAGGTTACCAAAAAAACCTGCTTCCAGTCCAAACATCATGCAGCGATAGGAAGGAGCTGCTGAGGGTTCCTTCGGCTCTCGTCTATTTCGGTGGGCTCTCTGCTGTGTTCACTTATCAAAGATAACGTGAAGAGGGTGGCGGTTTAAATCAGGACAGCAGTTTACTCTGCAGAGCTGGATGCTCTGATTGTTTTGTGTTTTTGCTGGAGCACAAAAGACTTTTGGTGTGCCATTTGCTTTGCTGGCTTTGCTGCATCTTTGTCCCCAGGCAGTTGATTTGCAGCTCTCCTTCAGCAGTTCCTGCATGCGAGCGTTGGCTCCCTCGCCCCTTGCAGGCGGTGTAGCGATCCAGCCAGTGTCCACAGCGCATACCTGTGCTTGCTGACATGTACTAACTCACTCTTCCTGCAGGCCATGGCAGAGGAACGCGCAGCAATCACAACAATTCAAAAGATGGAACGTGGCAAAGAGGGAGGACAAGCAGAGAGGGGTGGGGGAGCATTAAAGAGAGATGATGGCAGGAATTAAATGAGCAGAAGAAGAAACAATTCCAAGAGGGAAGAGGAGAAACGAGTGAAGGAAAAGGTGAGGCGGAGTAGAGGAGATCAAACAAAAGTCAGAAATTGCCCAAGGGTTGAATAGTGTGAGAGGAAGAGAGAAATCATTAACGAACGCCTGTCTGTTTCTGTCTGCTCATAAATCAGGATCTTCTTCATATGTTTCTGCAGAGCAGAGAAAAAGGAGAAACAAAGGAAGGAGACTGGTTCAGAAATTATCAATGAACGTTTGTCCCTGCAGCGTTTCATCGCTCAGCAGAGACAGTTACCAAGCAGCACTGTGCTGTGTTCAATAAACTAGCTTTATTCTGGTCTAAAATGCAAAAACAAAAAAAGCAACTCTGAAATGAAAAAAAAAAGTTCTTATTCAGCAGTGCATACAATACTGTTAATACAATACTGTGCAGTTCATTCAAGTAGAGAAAAAACCCCGACGTGCTGATGAGGGAAAACAAAACACATTTTATAACCTTTGGAAAGTTAACGAGAGTCAAGAAAAGCTTGCCCTCTGTGCAGCCTTACAGTATTAGCCAGCAATAAAATGGAAGGCAAACTTTGACCTCAGGGTCGAGGTCAGAGCAGAAGCTCCGATTTATAGATTGCGGTTGGTTTTCAAGCAGTGGGAAACCCGACTTGAGTCCAAGAAGTCAGCTGTCTTTCATGTCTGCAGAGGCATTTTCAAGTGTGAGAAAAATTGGGGTTATCTCTGCTTGAGGTTAAAGACTACAAATGATTAACAGCGAGCTGACACACACTGCAGGCCCAGGTTGAGTGAGGTTTTCACCCGACGGATCCTTCAGAAAAAAAAACAAAAAAAAAATACTGCTCCCAGTGAAAAATATTTTGGTTTGACACAAACTACAGCTTTTAATTCAAGGTAACATAAGAGTTCTACAAGAATGTTTTCATAATAATGGCATTTTGTCATGTTAGACCACAAACTTCAAAGTATTTTACTGGTATTTTATGCGATAGACAAAAAACAAAAGCTTCAGAAACAAAGATGCTCAGAGTCCTGTGCGCTGATGACAGCAATATTCGATTGCCGAGGCGATGCCTCCGCCACATTTGCTCATTCGATAGCCCAAACCTTCTGCAGAACATCTGTAAACATAATTATTTTACCACTGATTAGATTGAATTAGATTCTGTTAGAGTACCGGTGGATTAAATTAGGTCATTCTGAATTTTTTGGCTGGGACTTTTCAAAACATGACGTTGCCACTGATATCCCCCCCAAAAAACCATTTTGCTAGGAAGACGGTTTCACCAAAACAACGTCGAACTGTGGTAAGAATAATCATGTTTAAAAACATAGCTGAGCTAATAAAGCCTTTGGTTGCGCTAAATCTGGACTGGATATGTGGCTTTTCTGGGGTAAATAAAGATTAGCCAACTAATGTCCAGAGTTTAGAGAGAGGGTTCACGGTGGTGTTGTGTTCATGGTGGACAGTGTTATGCCTTTATGCCAAACAGATTTATTTTCTTCTCATGAACTGCATCTTCAGGATAGTCGCAGTAAAAGGGGAGAAAAGAAATGCAGGCCACACTCTTCAGATTTTTATTTTTAAGACAAAAAAATATGATAAACTACTTTACTTTGAATATAACTTGTACTTTACAAGTGCTTTTCTGACAGATAAAATCCCAGTGGAACACAGTGACGTTTGTGGTTGCAATGTGACAAAATGTAAAAAAAATAAATAAAAAGATAAAGGGGCTGTGAGTACACTCGCGAGATTCTGTACACATCTGCATCAACAATGCATGCTGTAGCTGCTGGTAGTCATAAATCAAGTTAATCTGCAGAGAAGCGGCGTCATTATTCCTCATGCTTGATGAATTAAGCCCAGCTTAAATTACAGCTCAAACATCCAACAACTGAAGTTTGAATCCTCCTGGCGAAAGAGCCAGCCAGTGACCTTAGTTTCCTTTGCCTCAGTATGCGTGCAGCGGCATCAACAATCTCATCTGGAGCTGGCTTTTTGACTTTCAAATGATGAAAAAAATGATCTTTCTAAATTCAAAGGAGCGTCTTCCTCGAATGTTTCCTCCAAGCGTTTCATTCCAGTCCGGATTCATCAATCCAAAGGACGTGTCGCTTGCTTCAAGTGGGGCGGCGCAATTAGATTTAGACATAAAAAGAAGGAAGAGAGATGAGAGAGTTAGTTTTATCAGTGGCTGCTCTATGGGAGCTGAATGGTGCTGGCACAGATTAGTTTTGCTGTGATGCTGTAATTTTCAGCTGTTGGCATCTTTAATAAACCCTGTAATTTGAAAACTCTAGTATCTGTGAATGGGAAACCTTGGAGAATGCTCCTATTATGGAAATGTGAAAAACCTAATGCTGCGGTGGTGGTTTAACTCATCTCAGGAATCTCAAAATACAGATGCAGTCAGTCCAACTCTTGCTGCGGTTCAAAAATGCACTTAGATAAGTTGACTTACTTCATTCAGTAATGTCGTAAGATATAAAGAGTAGCTAAAATGCTAATGTTAGCACAAGGGCCATTACGTTGCTACTGCAGGCACCAATCACTGCAGACGTTCATCAGTTTGAAATAATAGGAAAACATACAGTTTTGTAATGTGTCAGCACTTTGTTAAGGTCTGAAAAAATCTGAGACGAAAGGAAAATCGTAAGAATGACGGCAAACAGCATCAAGCAAGGCAAGGTCTGCAAACTTGTACAACCCTGTGCTACTTTCTGTCTCCATATCAAATCCAGTTTTATATTCTCATGGATCAAGAAGATTCAGATCAAGACAGAAGCTCATGTTGCAAAACCAACACTTTCAAGCTCGACTTACCTTTGCAGGTTCACACAGACAAGCCGAATACCTTCAAGTTTCATCACAGGATGGTAAATATGTTCTATGCAGTCAAGGCGATGCTTTTCAAACCCAAGACCAACCCTAACTGTGCGGACTGTAAAGCATGGTGATGGTAACATCATGCTGTGGGATGGTTTTGATGCAACTGGTACTGGCAAATTAAACAAGGACGACAGAGTAATAAAGGGAGTCTGTTTCTATTTTACCTGCAAAAAACAACTAGGTAATTGAAACTTGAACATAAGCAGGTTTTCCACTAAGAAAGTGAGTCCAAATACCAATAAAACTGGTTTTAGAATGAATGAATAAAGCAAGCCGACTTTAACATTTGAGAATGAATTACCAAAGCCCTGACGTCAACCTTGTTAAAACTCAAGTTCATTCGAAGACGCCAACCAATTTAATTTACTCTTCTACTTCTGATAAGCGTCAGAAAGAATTATGCTAGAGGTTTGTTGACGATGACAAAAAACAGACGGTTTCACTTCCTAATTGGGTATGTTTGAGCATATGTATAGTGAAACACTAAACATTATGTCCATGCATTCTCTGAAATCAGGTTTCTCTAAATCTCTTATACTTACCTGTGTTTGTGTGTACCAAACTAAATGCATATTGATTTTACTCTTTTGTTCTATAGCTTCATAAAGCTACACCCGATTGCTACTGTGTGATCTGCAGTTACTCTGAAGTGAAAGTACACACTGTCAATTCTTTGCTTTTATGATATAAGTGACTTGGTAGTTAACAGGTTCTGTAAAGAGATGGCACAGACTTTTATTCAAATTCAGAATTAGATATAAATAATGGAGTTACAGTTGCCACATCCTTGCAGGGAGTGAAAGATTGCTGCAAAGTCAATGATTCAGATGTCTTTCCCTGGAAAGACATCTGCAGCTACATACATTTTAGCAGCTACATATTCAATGTGGCTGTTGTATAAGAATTACAGTTAAACTAGACAACATGTCTGAATACGACTTTTTGTTTGACCTGCTCTGCAAGAAATCACCAAACATAACTTGTGCTCAAGTCTGCATAATAGATGTATATTGTATCTCAGATAGCATACTGTGTCTTGTGAAATACACCAAGTTGAAATTGAACTGAAAATACAATTCTGGATTCTGTTCATTACTCCGTTGAGGACGTAGCTAATAAGTGCTAAAATAAACACATGGCTTTATTGGTTGATCAAACAATTGGTGTGATTAACTAACTCGTTGTGCTCAGAAGTGGGATTTTCCAAATTCCCATTTGGAAATGAAACAAGAACAGTAGTCAGAATTCCAACTCTGTGAGCATCCAGGAGTTTAGCATCCAGTTTGACTGACATGCACATACAACGTAATGAATCTATTTATTGGAACCTCTTCGGGCCAGTGGCATACACAGTTGTATAAAATGTTTACTTGCAAGATGATTATGTTGTATTTACGTTGAAAGATTGAAGATAATTATTACATTTCTTGACATGTTCTCAAAAACACAGGTTTAACATTTTTCCATAAAACATTCAGCTGATGGATTTTGGTCTTCAGTGTTTTTTAGGTAATATACTGAATGTCTTATGATTAATACATTAAACTTTGTATGCCTCACTGTCTCAGTGACCTGACTTGGAGCTGGCTGAACATTGTTGGCTTTCTCGTTGACCTCAACTTACCAGCAGCGCCTCCTGGTTTTCAGCCAGCGCTTGCTTGGCCAGGTAGCGCTCTCGCTTGATCTTCAGCTCCAAGGACTCGGGGACGTCGGGTACGATCCAGTCAATGGCTCGCAAAACAAAAAATACCACGTGCTACGTGGAAGGAAAAGAAGAACGAAGACAACAAGATGTTTCGTTTTACACTGAGGAAGAATTAAATTATTTCTGAACTGACTACTGAGAATGTTAAAACTTGTGTTATATATACAGGGACAGCATGATGCAACTGAAGAAACCTATGGTTTTAAGCTGAACATTAGTAGATTTCGCGTGTCGTCATTCAGACCTCAAATGCAATGATAAAACCGAGTCGCACAGCGAGGAGTTCCCAGTAGAAGAGTGTATACATTCCATCATTGTCTCTGAATGCTTTATATCTGGAAATAAATAAAGCACAGTCAATGCAGAGCATGTACAGCAGCAGAACAAGAAGTCACAACAAATTCAATTTGGAACGCGACCTACACTGCCCTCTACTGGTCAGGTCTAGGATTTCAAAAAAAGCAAAAGAAATGCAACTTTTGTATTGAACAGAAATATTCAAACACATAATCCTGATTCAGTTAAACATTTACATTCAAATGAGCTCAACAATATTTGATCTTAAAAAAAAACATTATCAGAGGTTTAATAAATTATTCACATTCAAATCAATCAGGTCAAGTCAACGGGCCCCTAATCTGTGGGTCATAAAATACCAACACGGGATTCTTCGGATAATCTTCAAAAATCAAATCAAGTTTAGAAGTAAGTGCTAAAAGCAAATACTTTGAATAACTGTTGACAGAAATCATGAAAATAAAATTGCATTCTTGAGTATCTGCATCAAAGTTTTAGTAAATAAATCTTGAGTTAATAAATCAAACAAAAATGACCAACAAACCACAAAGTTCAAATGCCACAGGAAGTATATCTTACTTTCTTACAGGTTTTGAAAAAAAGTAATTGCCATAGCAAGGCATTCAGACCAACCCCAATGTTTACCTTAACAAAACTAAATAAATGAGAAAATAACCCTGAATCTGTTTGTACACCATAAATGTAGAAAACTTTCTGAATTCATTTATTTGCACTGTTTTCGAGAAGCTTTGACTTATAAATATAATGTTGCCACCATACCTGCACCTAGGGTAGTCGGTGTAGTTGAGTGGTGCATAGGCCAAGGTGAAGTCAACGTATCCATTAAGATCATTCCTGAATTTGTACTGGTAGAGCAGGCGTGGTAAAAAATCTGATGTGAAGGCGATTAGAAAGGCCTGAGAAATAAAACTTTAAAACATCATTAACTTAGTGATGACTGCAACATCTTGGAAAAGCATAACTACAGATCTACTGACATTGGCAATGACAGACAGATGAGACAAGGCTTCTAAGATGTTGAACCAAACACCGATGTTTTGAGCCCGCTCAGCCACCGGTCGGCGGTACTCGCACACAAACTTGTGGGCGTCAAGGCGAATCTCCACCCAGTTGTTCAGGAGGGCGAAGAGCGGGGCGAGGGGGAACGCTGCTACAAAAATTGTGATGAACCCGAACTGGAGGACTGGAGGACAGGGAGACAGTTTTACTTTGAGCAGCCAAACATAACATTACAACTATTGCCCTCCAGAACTATGGGCCCTGCTGGTGAAGATGTGTTCAAAGGCCTTAAAATAAATGGTCTGGTAAAATGTAGGAGATTCTCTGTCTTCTTGCAGCCATTTAATAAATTATGAGGATCAACACTTTTTGTCTTTCCTATTTTTAATGGCTTGGCATGAAAAAGAGGCCAAAGGGAAACAGTCAATGGTTATATATTAAAAATTCCAAGACATTGACTTTTAATTTTTTTTTAAAAACAACCAAATCAGCTACATTCCTACCTACTATCAAAAAACATGCCCCCATTGATTTTATGAAAACTTTGTTTTTTACCATGGGATTTTGCCATTTAATCAGTATTAACCCTCATTCAATATGTAATCTACATAAACTTTCTTCATTCAGCTTTCTCCAGCTGAATAAGGAAAAAATTGGTTCTTATTTGTTCGCCAGATGACCTTCAGAACCTTCAGATTTTGAACTACTCTCCTTATAAACTCACGTTTAAAACGCAAGAGATTGTTCTATACCTTTAACCCGCTGCCTCTCATATTGACCAGCTGTGCCAATAAGTGAGAAGGGCTTTGTATTAATAGCATCTTCATCGGTCTGGGAATTGATCCAAAAAACAACAAGTACTTATCTAATTACCCATTTCCAGATATTCCTCAAACAGGCCCCCACACGGTACCAGCTTGTAGTCTTCCTCCCAGCGCCGCGGGTCGTCTTGCTCATTATCTTGCAACACGCTGGCCAAGGTTCTTTTCTGCCGCCAGGCTTTTACTTTGCTGCATTCAAGGAATAACAGATGAGTTAACATATAAATAATCACTTATATGATTATTTATATGTTAAATAATCATCCAGCTGGACTGGATGAAAAGAAAAGCAGCGTCACTGTAAATGAACAAGATAACGTCTTTAGAAACCACACAGATATGAGTTCAGCTCGCTCTAACAACAGCAGCACAAGAGGCAACGTACGGTATAATGAACTCCTGGATGTTGTTGATGAGCTGCTTCCCCACCATTATGATGAAGAGTTGTTCAGCCAACTCAATGAGGCAACCACCAGGACCACACTGAAATCACAAGGCGCACAGAAACAACTCAATGCAGCAACACAGGAAGCTAGTGTTGCAAGAATTTGTATTAAAAAAGCACTAACATCTTCGTTTCTCATCCCAAACAAGGTTCCATAGTTTGTAGGGTAACCCACAAACCTAAACACACAGAGACAAACAGAGAACTGCTTACATTTCTAGAGGAACGAACATTTTATCAAGTGTTTCATGTGCCTGGGCCATGTCTTACCTTCCCTTAAAGAAAGCCACGTAGAAGGGAGACGAGTAGAAGTTGACGAACTGGAAGATGAACACTTTGAGGGTGAAAGCGTTATCATGCTGGGTTTGGGTCCTGTGCATCTCTGTAATGTGAGTACAGAGAAATGCAGTGATGAAGTTGAAGAAACGTAAAAAGGTTTGAGTGGAATCGCTAAATACTGTATCTGAATAACGTGCTATCAGAATTCACTCTAACAAAGGCCAACCCTTTAAAAGAATGAACTTAGTGAAAGAAAAACAGAATGTTATCTTTTCTTTTGTGAAAACTTTCAGCTTACATTTCCTCACAGACAAATGCAGTGTTGATCGTTTACAGCTCGGATGTTTCTCAACTCTGCATTGACTCTTACCCCATTTGGTGAGCTGCTCAGCTAAGGCCGTATAAACCTGACCCATTACCAGAATGAAGCCCAGGTTCACAATGCTGCTGCAGATGTTAGCTATGGTTCCAGCCTGAGGAGGAAATGACATCGGCGCTAATGTTTATAACATCTTTTAAATCAAACAAATGAATCTGACATGTTCTGCGCAGATCCGACGTACCTCTGTACGCAGCACAGGGCTCCCGCTCTGGTACATCATGACACTGATGACTCCTCGACACATGACCACTGTCACCAGGAAGATTATCACCACACAAAGCTGAGGAGACATTATGTTGCAGAGGAATTGTTTTTTTTTTTTTAAAGTACTGGTATTGGTGACAATATCCCTGAATTTACTTGAAATAAGATAAATACCAAAATTCTCAGTATTGCACACCTCTAGGTTTTTGTCAAGTAGGACGTCATCAGACACGACTCACCATCAGGACAATGACCATGGAGCCAGTGAACATGCGAGACAGTCTCGTCTTCTCTGGAAAGTATGGCTCTTTGACTCCAGTCACTGGATTTTCCTCCATAGTCGGGGCCGTGGCGGCAAACTCAGGACGGGGACGTTCCTGAGAGGACACAGCAGGTCAGGCTTCTATACAGCTGCATTTTGTTAATGTGTATTCTCTAAATGAGAAGATGCTGCTGAAGGTGTTTTATGATAAATTAACGTCAGGAAATAGATGGAAAAAGTTTTGAAACACTATCATTTTCTTGTGTTACTCCACCGCAGCATCTTTTAGTCTTTCCATTCGCAGGAACCATGAGAATAAATCAGCATAGGGATGCTCATGCTAATGTAACAAATAACCTCCTCCTCATGGAAATCCATGCAGTCCCAGTGATGGGCCAGGGTAGCCATCTTGCGCTTCCAGAACTCCAGAAAGGTCACGGCCCAGAAGGACATGAAAACGCTGAAGAACACGGTACCGGGATGGTCGAACAGGTAGCCCAGCTGTAGCACGCAGTGGCAAGAGACAGGTTTAAGCTCAGAGTTTGTGAGTCTAAGTTGCGTTTCACAGCAATTAAAGGAGTAAATATATCTTACCTTTGCCATGGTGCAGATGTCAGACATGTTCCAAGCATCGCAGGTTTTACAAAGGGGGCACATCGGATACTTCGCACCACTGTTACAAATGTCCTCCCTGTTGACAGTCCCACATAATCTTCAAAAATGTACATCACTTTGCCTTAAAACACGCTCTAGTTCATCATCAAGTGAGAAAGTTTGAAAATGTTTATTGGCTCTCACTGTAAGCTCTACTATTGCGTGGTAAAATTTACCCTCCCAATGTGCCTCGCTTAATTCGCAAGTAAGTGTTGAAGATTCTAGAAAGTTTTATTTTCCTGGAAATCACAGCATTCCTCAGAGGAAAGCTGTAACATGCTTTTCCCTCAGAGGATCAATGCTAATCTCATATCTGCACATTAGGCGCTCAGCTGCAGCTGGTGCCAAATATCGAACTTGACAGCCTCAGAAGTAGAAAATCCATCAACTCCTGTGCACGAACAGATCTTTCTTGACAGAAGTTGTGGTCGTATCATCATTACCTCAGCTAAATGAATAATCGTTGCTAATCATCTCTAAATGTTGCTTCATGTAAAGCCGCTCTCCTCTATGCTGCAGTGTATAGTATTTCCTGTGATATTCTTTGTGTTTTCATTGAAGACTCACGCTGGCGTGTTAGTGTCCATGGACATGACTCCTGACACAAAAACCAACGTTCCCACTATGGCCGCCGGCAGCAGCCAGGCTGTGTAGAAACCTGCAGGGACACAGAGCTTCATTAGAGTACAGCTCTCAGTAAACGGAGGGAGAGGAAGTCAAACTACAAAGCTGCTCCGAGGTTGATGCTGCGCTGCGAGAGACGGATCTAATAGTCCGAAACACATCCGCATGTTTTCTGCTGATGCTGCGCTGGCCCTCTTGTTCATCTGTTCCTATGAAACATACATCCATCTGCTGTTTGTTTGCTCAACACATAATTCTCTGTCAACAGTGTCTGCCAAGCAGCTGCAGTGGGCTTTAAGCCCGATTCCTTATTTTTATTTTTTTACCTTTTTTGCAGTTCAGCAGTGTCGTCCCTTCAAGGTTTTAAAAGGAGTTTGTTTTAGTTCATCAGTTGAAGGAAAAAGTTGGTTCATTGACAAATTTCATTTTGCTTTCCAGAGTTCCCAGCTCTCAAAAACGTTTACGTTTTGAGCAGAAGAGAGAGAGAGAGAGAGAGAGATGGCAAGGCGAAGCAGAAATAAAGAGAGATGAAGATAGCTTAGCAGGAAGACACAAGTTCATTATGACACTAAATAATTCAGCAACACTAATACAGAGCAATGTACTTTTAGTTTTCCTACATATTGGTGCCCCATCTCAGGCCATTTGAAGTGAGTTTGCTTCAACACTTTAAAAGGGTGAAGTTTTCATTTGTGGTGTGTGTGTTTCAGTAAAATTTGATACAACTACCAAATATTACAATTAAATGACAAAAGCAGAAAGTCTTTACCATTGACTCTCTTTGTGCTGCTGATTAATATCATGAAAAGGAGTTGAAACGGTACATAAATCAAGAGCCTGAACTTGAATTACATCTTCTAGAGATATTTGTATATATTTTTATCAATACATTTATATTTTTTATAGATTTAATTATTTATTTATTGGGTTTACAGTTATGTAAGGGGGGGTTCTCCCATGGTTCTTGGAGCCTGTTGTGAACGCTCAGGCTAGATAGAATGACCACCAATTATGGCGGACAAATGGTTTTTCTGACACATTAAGTTGTTTCTCCGCCATTAGCAACAAGTACAGGAGGGTGACTGACGGCGTTAAGACCGTCCTCCTGGCTCTGATTGGATGTTTTTGGTCAGGAGTGGTACATGTCCTTAGCTCAGATATTTCACATATTATCTGTTTCATACTATATTGTCCCAAGATGTGACAATTTTCAGTAATATGTAGAAAATATAATATATATATATATTTTTAAGTTGCATACTGCACCTTTAACATACATTCTTCACTCTGAAGATGGAGCTCTAGCAAGTACACAGAGTAAGTCAGATATTTCCAAAAATAAGAATGATTTTATACCTAGCCAAGCAAAGTAGAGGGCAATCTTCTCTCCAAAGTACTCCCGAATGTGATCTAGTGGTTGGTACTTGAACCATTTGCACCAGCGAGCCCAGTAGTAGTGCAGGACCTGCCTCTGGTTGAGCTCGTCAGGATGGAGCTCGTGGCTCAAAAGCTTGAAAGGACCCTGTTGCGAGCCGAGAAACGAGGCTGATCAGAGAGGGAAACACAGCTAAGGAAAACATTACCCAGCGGATAACAATCGTTCACCTCATGCAGAGGATAAGCTGCTGTGTAGGCCCCTTCATTTACCAGTCTATCCACACCAACCTCCGTCCTCTTTCTTTTGCCGTACACCGTCCGAGCGAGGATCTCATAAACCTACGTTAGAACACAAGACTACATCTGTCGGATGAAGGAAACACGGCCATCCCAAAACACTGCTATGCGGCAACAGGAGTGTTACTTACAACCTGGTGTCTCTGAGTATTGGTGAAGTAGCTGTCTTGGTCTTCGGAGCCGAGGAATCTGCATGAAAGCAATTCATTCATAAACATGCAGACACTGGGTCTGAATTTGATGTGCTTGGGGTCGGTGGTATCGTGTGGGACTCACCTGTTCATCTTTGACTTGCGGAAGGCGCATGTGTAATAGTCCAGCGGCCTGTTTGGCACCGATTCCATCATTATGTTGGGTACGCAGAGTCTTCTTAGAACAACGGAAGATGTGTTCAGGTCCAGGTGTTGCTGGGCCTGCAAATCACCAGAGATTTGCAATTTGCTTTTTTTTCTTTTGATGCAGGTCTAAAATTCCATTCGCAGGGATCTTAAATGGCTCTTTAAAAGTCTTAAATTTGAGTTAGTGAAACCTACAGAAACCCTGGGAAAGGCTAAAGGGAATATAAATAGTTTTGGATGGCAGTGCATTTATTAAAAAGGCAAGTTTTATCTCCATTAATACCATCTCTCAAATGAATGTGTGCTGCGCAGCAACTGGGATTAATATGAATTAGTTTCCAGAAAAGGGACACAGATATTTAAATGGTCCCGTTAAATGATTGTAAGGAACAGCTTTGCTGACCTGCAGTGGAGCTCGGAGGCAAAGTTCCTCAGCATAGTAAACCAACACATCCCACGGGGCGCTGACTTTAAGAAAATGTATGGTTTTCTTTTCATTTGCAGATTCCTCCTGAATGGAGAGAGCGGAAAGAGAAAAGCTGGTGAGCGGCATTGACGAATATGAATTCTGACTGTCCTCTTGGAGTAACAAAATAAACGACAGCACCTTTTCCAAGAGCAGTCCAGCACTCTGGAGGTTCTGGACAAACTTGTCCCTCCACTCTGCCAGTTGTGCAGACTCCCCATCCTCAGAGGTCCCGTTGCTTTTCCCCTTCCCTCGCTGCTTGCCCCGTGACTGGATCTCCCACACCAGCACAAAATCTGAAAGGCAACATTAAATAATTAACTGAACGCCAAATACATCATTCAAAGCAACACTGGTGATGCGTACCAATTTTAGTTCGTCCATCTCTGAAGTAGTTGCCCATTTTTGAGACCGCTTGGTTATCTCTCGTAATGCAGCGCAAATGAATTGGATCATCACCGTGGATGTGGCACTTTGAAGCTGCGGATGAAAACTGAGAAGGAACGTGATTTGGCCAATATGACAAACACATGACTCGCAGTGTTAAATCATTTATTCACGTTTTGTCAATGTAAAACCTCAAATTGCGACATGCTTTCTTGGAGTTTTATGTGTTATATCTACACAAAGTAGCATGTAAAAAAAAAATAAAAAAATAATTGTGGCATTTTTCTGCCTCTGTATTGAAAGGGAATATAAATAGACTCTCTGCCAACTTTGCGCAGTAAGACATTGAAATTGTAGAGTTTTGCCACGGATTCTCAACCGAACTGGGTTGCTCTAAAACAAATGTATTTTTATCTTAAACATCCTATCTGGTTCTGAACTGATTGTTTTGTCCAGCTGGAAAGTAAACCTCTGCCCCCAAATCAATGCAACTCAATTCGAAGAAACTTTACTTATCCCAAAGGGAAATTAAATGTTGTAACTCATGTCATGATAGGAGTCAGTATTGCAGTGAGTCTGAAGAGGCTGTTGCTGTTGATGTT
The DNA here is from genome assembly GCF_027474105.1 of Poeciliopsis prolifica. NCBI lineage: Eukaryota > Metazoa > Chordata > Actinopteri > Cyprinodontiformes > Poeciliidae > Poeciliopsis > Poeciliopsis prolifica. Next base: position 5,370,903 of record NW_026562402.1, read on the forward strand.
TGAGCTGCAAATAGTGATTATTTTAGTAATCAGTTAATCTATCAATTATTTAGACAATTACTCGATTAATCACATTGAAAAAAAACAAAAAAACAATTGGCATATTGTGCTGATTTTTTATTTGCTATGCAATATTAGAAATACAGCAAAAGTATGAAATAAACAAATAATTCACTTGTTTTTAAACAAACATTGCATTGTCTAAAAAGCAACACCACTGCTTTCTGTCAGTCAGTTTGAATGGAGTGAATATATTAAAAAAAATACCACTTGAGGAGTTTTGGATAAAACATATTGCTATAGATGTTTTTAAATGCTTTTTATATTTTAAATGTAATATAAACACACAAACATACACACACAAATATATATATAATACAGTTTCTGCTCTGGATGTGTGTGTCAGTGTGTGTGTGTTTGGGGTTAACAATTAATGGATTATTTCAATAATAATTCATCTCTATTAATCCAATTAATAGTTTCAGTCCTAATGATGGTCTCATGATTCTCCTGACATGCCAGTAGCTTCACCTCTGGGCAGCAGAAATTGAGCTGCTGATCATATCAGGCAATAGTCCAAAACATCTTCTTTAAATGTTTTGGATCTTTAAGGAGTTATATATTTTATTTTTATTTTTTTTAATTGTTTTAAGTAGGTAAACCAACAAACTAAAAAAGAAAAAGAAGAAGAAGAAGACAAATCACAAAATATTTTTTTTGCATTTTAAATGTGATTAATATTGTGGGCTCGTCGGGAGTTTAAATTTGGCAGTTTTGGCACCAGGTGCACACAAAATAAATAAATAAATAAATAAGACTCTATAGATGTAGAGGTATCAGAGTAAAAATAACTAAATACAGATTCAATTTTTTTTATTTTTATTTGTAGAGCGTTTTGAAAACCATGCATCGTTTTCCTTCTGAAGCAGGAAACTGACACTTTGGCTTTCAAAGATCACAAATCCGAGGCTTTTGCTCGCGAACACTTCCCTGCCTTTGGATGAGACTGAAGCGCGCACTCTTGTGCAAGACACTGCGCCATAAAAAGCCTGCACTCTGCAGTAAGGAGCCCGGAAACATGGAGACAGAGAGCTGTCCCTGTGCTTTCTGCAAGATAACACACACACACTTTATATATATATATATATATATATATATATATATATATATATATATATATATATATATATATATATCCCATTCCCAGTGACAGATCCAGATTCCCAGCTGACCGTGTGAAGTTAGTGAAGTGCGAAAAGATGAGGCAGAGAAACAGAGCCACGTATTGGCCACATGTCGGCTGCGCTGCACAGTATGCAACGACGTGAGAGAAGTGAGAAGAAGAAAAAAAGAAAAGAAAGAAAGAAAGGCGCTTACACATGGTGAAGGGAAACAGTCCCCGTTCTGCAGACTGCCGTAGCCGTCTGTGGTGCGAGCTTCACCCCTGGCGTCCAAATCCAGAAGGACTTCTCTGTCTCCACTCCGCACCTCCCAGCTCTTTTTCATCATAATGAAAAAAAAAACTAAAAAAAAAAAAAAACAAAAACAAACAAAAAAACAACAACACGAAAACACAAAAACAAAAACAAATAAAAAAACGCACTGCTGGCTGGCTCCAAAAATATGACTTAACAAAAAACAAACTAAACAAACAGCGTACTGATGACGTTACATAAAACTGGACAACAAACAAACAAAACCTGAAGTAGAAAACTGCAGGTTTTGCATCTTAAAGGAACAAATAAATGAACGGATTCTACCTTCTCTGCAGTGAGAACTAGGCTGGGGGATTTGCAACAGTCTGTGCTTCCATTGTGCTCTTCCTCCTCTTCATCTCAGTATCCATCAAGCCCCTTAACCGCCCCCCCCAACCACACATAAACACACACACACACCACCCCCAACTTCAGCGCCACTGCATTAGCTGTGGAGTACCGTAATGCACCTAATCCAGGGGGAAGCGGCACATTCTCTGCTTTGCTGCATCTCAGCATTACAGACGCACCCTGCACCTTTCAGAGGCATAGATGATTGAATGTGGAGTCAGGAGCAGAAGCTGTGACTGTGATGGCAGGTGAAAACGCATCTGTTGAGATGAGTGTGTGTTCTCACACACTCATCTCAACAGTCGATTTAGTGCATTCTCACAGCCGGGTCTGAACGTGGCGCACATTTGCATAATTTATTAAGTATGAGCATCAGTAGGAGAGCTCCGCCCTGCGTGGCTGCAACTTTAACGCAGGAGAGAGGGAGAGAAAGAGAGAGAGAGAGAGAAAGAGAGAGAGAGAAATCAGGTGACACTTTTTACTTTTCAGTTTGGTGAGATCCATAAAAGTTAATAGAAAATCTGAGCAAAAATCTTAACTTTGACCTTTCAGTGAAATTAATGAATCATGAATGAAAAATGCAGGAGAGCCTTTCCGCTCCCTTTACTCTGATGCCCCCAAATACAAAAATAGAGAAATTGTTGTATTAGTAAACAGAGTTAATGTGTAAGCAGTTTCATTTGTTATGATTTTAGAGGATGTCACATAAGTTTGATGCGGAAAATGAAAACATTCCTGCGGTAGTGGCGGTGGCATGCTGTGGGGATGTGAGTCTCTTTTGTTTCTTTTTTATTTATTTTTAAGCTTGGGTTTTCCAGGACGAACAGCCTGCTTAAGTTGGCACCAGTGCAGCTGAGTTTAGACTTTGATTAGGCCACAAAACTCTAACTTGAATGTTTTGATTAACTAAAGTAAAGAAATCTGTCTGCTGATGCTGTCTAGTTTCTGAGAACATCCAAGAATCTTTCGTCTGCAAGTCCTTAGGGAAGGCTCAGGATGCAGATAGATGCTGCAGAAAAGCACATTTAAAAAAAATGAAAAGTCATGCATTTTAAATAAAAAGGCAGCTAGCACAGAAAGTTAGAAAAGTGCCCGTTGTGTTGTAGTACTATAATATATTTCTTAAATATATAAGCTTATATCTGTTAAACACTCCATTTTGTCAGCCAGCTTCCTCCAGCAATAAATGAAACACTGGCAGTGTCACCAGGATGGCAAGGCTGAAAATACTACAGAAACAGCCCTCCCAAAGGGATGGCTATATATATATATATATATATATATATATATATATATATATATATATATATATATATATATATATATATATATATATATATATATATATATACACACATAGAGAGAGAGAGAGAGAGAGAGAGAGAGAGAGAGAGAGAGAGAGAGAGTAAAAGAACCCCCGGATCTCCTCAAATGTATCTTTCTCATTCCCCCAAAGCATCATTTTCATGTTTTATGAAAAATATGCTAAGTGGTTCATGGTTCCGTCATTGTAGTGATGCTCTCAAGGCATTTTGATTCCACTTAAGAGACAAAATAAATGACACAAGAAGCTAACAAGAAGCTAAAGAAATAAATTGTTTGAAACAGACAGTACTGATGTTCTCAATTAACCTTCACCTAGAACTTAGATTTAGGAATATCATCAAATGCAGATGTTTGTCAGTCCACTGCAGCAGCATGAGAAAGACACTGAATGTCAGAAGTGAAGGTGATCTTTTTTATTATTATTATTATTGCAGCCATCACCATGTTTTACATGCAAGACGACAATGTAGGGTTTAGACTTTTCTGTTCATTGCCTTCCTTTCACACTTCAAAGTTTCAGGTTCTGAGTAAAAACTGAAAAGATAATTACAAGGTATCCTTCAACAAAACATGCAGTGCATGTTCATCTTTAAAAGGACATGAAATAAACTGCAAACTCAAAGTCCTGTTGCCCTAAAGATAGGGAGCTTCTGTTTTGTGTGCCACAGTGTAATTCCAGATTACAATGTTGCATTTAACTAAAAAAAAAACAAAAACTAAAAAAATACATTTTCACTGAGCTGCAGTAACTTGTGAAGTTTCTGGTCCTGCTCTAACACGACTGCCACAGCTTTCATCCTTGATTATATTTGCAAGTGTCGAAACCAAACGCAAGAATCCTTAAAACCCACAGAGTCACAGCAGGAGTCGACTTTCTTTGCAGTTTATTTAGTTGCTTTTTTTTTTTTTTTGTACATTCTCTGTGATGCAGAACAATATAAAACTTTCAGAACATGCACGTTTAAGTGGGACTTAACAGACTTGTATTATTATTGTTAGTGCTTTATTTACATTTTGATAAATCCAATGAATAATACAAATATTCCATGCAATGTGCATGTAAACAAATAGGAGAAACATAAAACAGAAAAACTCTGACAGTACATCGTTTACAAGGTATTATCCATCATTGACCAGCAATTTCCTAAATTTCAAACGATCAAGAACACTTCCTCGACTTTTTCTTCATATACAATCCACAGGCACAATTCAAAGCACAGAAGAAGCATTTCAAGTCTCCAACATCTGCAACTTTACGCTCCCAAATCAATGGATCCTTTAGGAATTCGGACTCTGTTTTTCTTGCAAAGAGCAAAACCTTTCATAAAACCTTATCCAAATGTTCCTCCCCTTCTGTGTGCAAAAATAACTTCGTAACGCTGCAGTGGGCGTTGCAAAGTCCCAAAGCTTGAAGAAAAGGCCGATTTATAAAATACTGCACCGAGATTCAAGAGACACTGCAGCAAAACAAAAACACACAGGGTGACTCCTAAGGTTTTGGAACCTTTATTCACCTGAGATTTATTTGTTACCAATAAAAAAAAGAGAGAGAAAAGCAAGACCAAGTGGCACTTAGAAAGGTTTACTGCCCTGATTAATGCTAACACAGGAAGGAGTAACACAGTGTAAATTGTACAAGATGTAGACATGTATGTATATGGCTAAGAGGCATTTTAATGCAGTGCATATTTAACCACAGAGTTAAGAGTTATATAAAAACAGGACTTCTGATAAAGCTTGTTTTAGCCTGAAATGCAACATTTGATGGGAGTTCTTCAAAGTCTGTTTAGAGTACTTAGTTTTCACATCCGGGTGTTTTACGTAAGATTTTGTAGGAAGAAGTGAACATCTGATATACAGTTGAAACAAAATGTAAATATCAATGATCTGAACTCAAATATACTCAGTAAGGCATTTTTTTAAAATGTTAAAATTAGTCAATTTGCCCATTACAGATCACAAAAGGCAAAATTGTCAAAACAAGCAAAACATTATTTTATGTTTTAATGATAGCCAATATTTTATTGTGTAGGAGAGATTGTATTGAGATTCAAAATTTTGCAATTTTTATGTTCTGCCAAGCCTTAGTATGCGATCAAAAAAGAATGTAATCAGAAAAAAGGTGAGAATTTCCTTAGAAATTATGCATTGCAGTGAGAATAATGATAAACTTAAAAATAAAAGTGCAATGTTATAAACACTTGATACAAAAATCAAAGGAAGAAGTCTGGTCAAATGACACATTATTCTGTAAAATGTGACTCAAACACACTGCAACACTTATAAATAAAGGCAAACATCAGAAAAATCCCAACTAAACTAATCAATTAGCAATTTAATTAATCTGAGTCATCCTCCTCCAATACTTCTGGAAAGAGGAAAAAAATAAACCTGGCACCAAAAAAAAAAACAAAAAAAAACAAAAAATGCAAATGTGCAGATGTCATTTGTCTCCACACTATGGAAAAAAGGCAAATTCAGGTGGAAACATTTCAACTTCTAGAACAACAAATTTCAGGCATGAGTGTGTTTACCAGAGTGCTTGATGTGTGTAAAACATCAAGATCTGCTTCAGATCTTCATTCCCGCAGAGTCCCGCCTAAAGTTTACGTGAGAATTCCTCCTTGTGAAGGTGTGTACTCTCGCTCACAGCTAATCTGAATATCAGACCAGCATCAGTGACCGTGCACCGACACCGTAAAGTGTTGTGCCTTTGCATTACATTTGCTCTTCAGGTAGGCTTTTTCAGGACACGTTTTAACAGTTAGCATTAGCGTCAGAGTAAGAAGACCTACGAATTCACACAGTTGTGTGCGTTACGCAAGCGGTGCGTGTTCTAAACATTTTTTTGTGCACAGGATAAAACTGCAAATCCACCCAGATGTGTATAATATGAAGCACTCGGGTTGGCAGAAATATCAAATAAAACTTCCTAGCTGTTGATTCTCGTCATGCCTTAGACGTAGCTAAATCTTCAGAGTTAAACATCAGAGGTTTATGGCGATAAACCTTCACTGTTTCTGCCAAATGTAGCTATTTCAGTGGAATCAATATCTGTGCACATGCACCACAACTTTAGCATTAAATGTTTTAGATGAAAGCAGTTCTGAAACTTGGCTTCAGTAAATGACCTCCGAATGTTACTTCTGAATATTCTGACACGTAACCCTCCATTGGACTGTGTCGTTCATGATTGTGTGTCAGCACCAGGGCTCCCGCTGGGCTCTGCCTCGAGCCAGGCTGTCTGCCCTCTGCCAGGCACTCTTCATCAGCTCCAGGGCCTCACCGCAGCGTTTCTGCACCAGCGGGTCCAACAGCTCTTGGTGGGGGAGGTCAACCTGTGTACGACGACAACAGGCAACACGTTTAACTGCACAGCGCAAGAGAACATTATATGAAGCTCTTTTTGCATATCGCTGTATAAAGTTAACGCTCAACCGACGTGCAAAAAAAAAAAAAAAAAAAATTAAAAGAAATTGTATTTGTTTTTGCATTTTTCTTAAAATCTCTAATTGATGTTTAAATGTTGTCAATAATATATTCCAATAACATAGTTCTTAAGATATATTTTTACATTTTCTGTCATCTTGGCTGTTGGTGAAGTGGTCTGGCAGCCCTACCAACAGACTTAGCATGTTTTTTGAAGGAAGTCCAGATAAACTATCTTCTAAACTCTTTTTTCTGCATAACCAATTGCTGGATTTGTAAAACCTCTACATGTTGATTTTATCCCATCAAGAACAAGGTTGACAGTTCATTCTGACCTGGAAAATGTCTTTCCATGTCTCGTTTAATGCATTTAGAAGCCGATCCCTCTCTTCACAGCCGCTGAAGTATAACACCCATGGAGGGAGGAACTGATGTCGATCTGCTGCAAACTCCTGTAGAGAGCAAAAGCCGGTGTTACAGCACTGCAAAAAGCCCAATGGGAAGATTTTCATTAGGACAAAGCAACACAAAGACAAGAAACAATTCCACAGTTATTGTCACAGCTCGTAAAGATCCTATCAAATGAATTCATTTTCTAGAAACAAATTTTGAAACATCAAAACATCTGATCTTTAATTTGGGTATTTTTGATCATTGGGAAAAAACAACACAGAAGGTCCAATTTTCCTTAGCTGAGAAAACATGCCATACAAGTACAAATAAAAAAATTGCTTCTCAGCTAAATCTGTCCCATGAGAATAAGTTAATCTCTACCAGTTTGGTTGATTAGCACCATTGCATGGTTGAGTTCAGGCTTTATTTCAAAATCTGTAACGTTTTTATTTATCAGTTATGGTTTGGGATATCATGTGTTAGATGGAAATTATTCAAAGCACAATTTGAGAACCTTGGTATCTTTACTGTAGCAGTTTTAGTATGTTTATTGGTATTAATTGGTATTTTAAAAAGCCAAAGTCGAAGGATCATAGGACAAGTCTGAGTCTGAAGTTCTAAAAATAAAGTAATTCTTCTTTTTGATTGATGATTGACTGCAAATTCAGTGTAGAAGTTAAACAACCGAAATAAAATGTCAAAAATCAAGGTTTGATGTAAACAGAAGATCACTCACAATAACACAGTATTCCTTGTCAGACTCCAAGCTCACAGTGGTCACGTCACAGATATCGACACTCCCCAGCGAACGGAAAAAGCTCGTCTGACAATCCTGATGACAAGTTAGCAACCTTTTGTCCGTCACCACCAGGCAACATGGGATACACGGGGTGGGGGCCACACCCTGAGGGATAACCTGTGGTAAAGGGACTGTAGTTTACATAGGCCCATATTTATCAGGAAATTATGCAACCAAAATAATGTATGTTAAATAAAAACAATACAAAAAAAGCAGAAGCACATGAAAATGTTTAATGGAAGAAAACAAGAGTACAAGATTCAAACAGCTCTTCATAAGAACATAGAAAGGGACAAATATTTTAGAAATACCCTATTTAGCAAGGTAGCTGAAGAAAATCAGAAACTTTTGCTAATAATGTCTGATACAGAAGAAAATTGTACAAACATTAAATAATTCCTGTCCATAATAAGTTTTGTTTTTCCACCACTCCTACATTTATCCATAGAAATCTCTAACTTCAAACCAATGGATGCAAAATTTTTAATATTTGTAACAGTGCATCATTCCAACTTTCTCCACTTACCCCTTTGGAAACAGACTGACAGAGAAGCTGCATCCATTCGGCCATTTCCTGCTCATTGTCGGCACTGAGTACCAGTGGAGGGCGCTCTGTCAAGATGACCTGGAAGGCGTGGGGGCGCTCTGTGTTGTTGGAGCGACGGCACCCACCACAGTGTTGCCCCCTGAAGACAAACAAAGAGGCGTCAAAACAGAGGGCATCGTTTTCAATCTGGAAGTTGAGTTTTCTGAGACTTACCCCATGGTGACAGACATCACAGGGGTCACATCTGTCCTCTCTGCATACAAGTACAAAATCCCTTTGCTGCACAAAGAGAGAACAAACATTTAGCTTCATATACCGGATGACATTTGGACAGACTGTCAGACTGATATTTTCAGCAAAACATAAAGAAAGAAATTATACAAGAAATTATATTATGTAATAAAACTTGTTTAAATAATACTGCGCCACTCTCTGACATTTGTACCCCTCTTTAATGTGTAAGAAGCCTTAAAGGTGCAGTACGTAACTTTAATAAACAATATGTTTGGTAATAATAAATGAAAAATTATGCTCACTGCTTCCCTCTGTGGTCCTTCAATCATCTGCAGGAGTTGGTCAAAAACAACAAATAAGAGCCAGGAGAGGGACTTAGCGCTATCAATAATGCTGTTCACACTCTCTTTCTTTCTGCTACGCTACAGCCAGTTCCCCGTCATGAATGCGCAGCATCGTTAGCATAACCACCAATGACAGAGAACAAATAGTTTTTCTCTGACTTTAAGCTTTTTCTCCTCCATAAGCACACTGAGCAGTGCCACTACAAGCTTGATTGACAGCGCAAAGACTCTCCTCTTGGCTATGATTGGTTGTTTTTGACCAAGAGCGGTGCACTTCTGTAGATGTTGATATTAGCACAGAGAGGAGATGAAGGAGATAGGATTTTTCATATACAATCTGTCACGACATGGTAACAATTTGAACAAATATGGAGATGTGGATTGTTTACAAAAGTTACTGCACCTTTAATATGACTAACAAATCTTATTTTGAGTACATTTATTCAGTGGGGAGAAATCCCGCAATAGTAAAAACCAAAAAAAAAAAAAAAAAAAGGTTTTTGGTGGCAAATTTTAATTATATAAAAATAGCCCAAATCACTGAAAATCATTCTTTACTTGCTGAGGTTATGTAGAAACTTTCAATCTGTAATTTTGAACTTCTTGTTTCACAGAGGTAGAAATATGAAATGTCACATTTTCTTTAGTCACACTTTAGAATAAGACATTAAAACATGCCATTTAGACACAGAACTTAATTCAGGAACTCGGAAAAAACAAGTCAACTACTGTTTTGAAATTTTGCCCTTAGCCACAGTCAGAGCAAGAATGAGATTCAAGTGAATCTCAATGGAGAAAATCAAGGCTGGATGGCAATATAAGCTTATCTTTCCAGTAGAAGGAGACGGAAAATCTTCTAAATGCGATGTTAGAGAACTCCAGTTTTGGTCCAAGGAGACAAAGATTCAGCTATTCATCATAAAAATAACTGGAGGTGAGTTTGAAAAGGAAAATATGAGCATGAATATGGTCTATACCTGAGAATGACGTAGCAGCTCTTCCACATCTCTTTACCGAGGTACGTAATCCCAGCCTTGTACTGCAGAGAACCTTCTTTGATACTGGAAGGGACTCCAGAGGTGGGTGTGCCTCCTTGGGGAGACATGGTCATATCCATTGGGTCCTCCCAGTGAACCAGTGAATAAAGCTGGATTGACACTTCAGATACCTGAGAAGAAGCAGCAACAAATGTCAAAATGATGTTTGGAAGGTTTGGCTCTCGAAAGCTGTTAAATAAAATAGTTGTAACAATATTCTACCTCACAATGACACTCCTGAGAGACAAACTTATTCAAGGCCAGTTTTTCCATGGTGGCATCTGTCAGAACAGCTGGATATGGAGGCTCTCGACAACCCTGGACCATGGCGGACATCAGCACAGACAGGAACCAGCTAAAAATGAAGGAGAAAGGAGATTTAATGCCAGTGGATAGGCAATCACTCAGTGAGAAGGAAACCAACACTTTTCCAAGATGAATGTTTTTCAGTGGCAGGAAGTAGGAGACAAGTCAGAAAAGAGGGAGGAATGTTTGAGATCTCCCAGATCAGAACCTTCTCAATAGGGTCACGCTGATGTTCCAGCAGTTTCAAAATAGCGACTGGCTGGCGACTTGGTCGTTTCTAAGCTTTATAATCCATCTCCTTTCATGTAAGGGTCACAGTTTGGACGAGATAATGTTCAAGATAGTGTTCAAGTTAAAATGACTCCAAACTCCAGAGAATGCATAAGTGTTTTTTAGACTGTATTGTTATTTTTATGTTTTTTTGACGTATGTAACAGATCTTTCTTGTAAATAAGACGTTGACTGTATGAATAAAGGATAATATGCAAAGTAGTGTAATATTAAACTTCTGCAATGGACTAGCTGTTGAACAGTTGTGAATGTAAGACTTGGTTCACACACCAGCAAAACATCTGGCTTTTATAAGATCTACTGCTAGCAGTGGAAAATATTTAGACTGAATTATATTGGAAGCTTGTCAACGACCAGAAAAAACGACATGTGTGAGGAGCAGGTCACCATGGAACATCTAATCAAAATTTTTAGACTGCAATCTTGTTAGATCATAATTTTACGATAAAAGAAGCACTTTACAAGAAATGTATAGAAAACAAAAAATGTATTTGACAATTTAGCCATGGTGTCCAAAAAAGAAAACAGAACGAAACTGTGCACCTCTTTGAATACACAAAGAGAAGAATATTATTAAAAACCAATAAAAGTGAATTTACACAGTCAGCGAGCCATCAGCTGTATCCAACAGGAACTTCCTTCGTCTGTTAGTGCAAACCAGCGTTATTGTCTGTTGGTCAAGGCCCACCTAAGAGGAAGAAATAAGATCCATCTTGTTTAAAACATATTAAGTAAATCTACTGTTTAATCATTGTCAATTATTGCATTAGCAGATATACAAAAGCAATAAGTTTACAAGAAAAACATAATATAAATGTAGTGAAATCCATCTAGAAAAAATGAGAAACTTGTGAGGTGCAGATGACTTACAGAAAGATAGTCGAGCTCATTATAAGAAACAGCATCTTCTACTGTGTAGGGTTTTTCAGCTGCTCCTAAAATAATAGGCAGTTATTAATGTACGCCAAATGAATCACCGATTATATTATACATGAACAAAACTCTGTGCAACATGCAAATTCTGAGGTTTCCCATGACATAGGGCTGGAGTCAGTTTTAGAGCCAGAGGTACTGGCTGATTATGTCATTGACTCACCCTTTCTTAGTAAGTAGATGTAACAGTCAGTCAGCAGCAGATAAAGAGGCTGCAGGTCTCCCTCCATGTGACCTGTACTCATTCTCAACATCTGGAAAACACAAAATAAATGGCAGAGAAATCCTTAGGGACAGTTTTTTTGTCTCCAATGAAACATTCACTCTTATTAGCATCTCCATGGAGGATTTACTGTGATGTTTTTATAATGTGAAGGAAAGCAGACAATTTTTATATACAGAGGTAGTCCTCATAGGCAGATTGTTCTTCCTGTTTTCTTATAGAAGATTTAAAGGCAAATGTGGCAACATTTAACACTTCTGCAGGTTTCACCAAGTAAAATTTAAGACTTTTAAAGAAATCTTTAAAACCAATTTCAATGAAATTTAAGACCTACATCTCCACAGAAGTGTGAATGTCATCCAGGAACAGTTGTGTTGAGATACATTTGAACGTAGCACAATAGACACATATAAGCTAGCCAGCTAGCTAGCCAGCTAGCTAGGAAGGGTATTAGCAGGTCATTACTGGTAGCCTCAATTGTCTGATGAGACAAAACGCTATGAATATTTCACCTGACAGAAAAGTTTAGAATAAAACAATACATTGAATATATGAATTGAATTAATCCTGTCAAGGCAAAATTGAAGACATATCATTAATGTATTAAATGGCAACTTATTTCTTTTTAAAATCATTTTTAGACATTTTAAAGCCTTACTTTTAGATTAATGAATTTAAGACTTTAAGTGCAGGCACCCTGATTAAAGGCACCTCATGGGTGAAAAAGAGTGAACTTTTGTCATTTGTCAGTCTACAGGGAAGGAGTGTAAAAGGCATTGACAAACTGGGCCTTGCAACATTTCCAAAGGAAGATTGTTTCATAGCCACCTCTAAGAGGACATAATAACATCAAAAGTTTCAACTTTTTTAAAGGGACACAGTGGAATTTTTGTTCTCTATACATTTGATTTGTGATGCCAAATCAATCTGTTAATCTGTTTGTTGAACAATGAACTGAGAAGATGTGACTCTCTTGAGGTTTAGAAAAAGTCTGAAAAAAGAAAAAACAAGCTTCTTCCATCCTCACTCTGAAAAGTTGCTCCTCGTTCTCTCTGAACACATGGATCATGAGAAGAAGCAGGTGATTGTTGTCCACCCTGAAACGTGGTTGTAGAGGATTAGATTTGCGATGAGAACCAGGAAAAGAACAAATATCTGGTCATATCTTGATTTCTTACTTGAACTCTGCCGGGTGAGAAATCTCAGAAGGACTGAGTTTCTCCTGCTGCTCCGTTTCCTTGGACGATCTGCCTGCTGAATTTCCCTCTACGGTCTCTTCCTCTTCCTTCATGTGAGGCTTCCGTCCTGCTGGTTCTTCTGCTTCTTCCTCATCTTCAAGGCTACCTGAAAGAGTCTGTGACTGGCTTTGCTCTGTAGAGTCATTGTGGCCACCACTTGTGTCAGCAGAGTCTGTACTGTTGGTGGTAATGCAGCATAGGTCCGCAGACACAGGAGAGGTCTGCAGGCAGTCTGGTCTGTCGGCCAGAGAGGAGTCAAACGACTCTTGTGGAGTTGGGTCAGGAGGTTTTCCTTCGGAATCGTTGCGAAAGGGCTGCTGCACCGGAGGCAGGGCGCTCTGATCACAGCTTTGATTGTTTTTGTCCTCCTGTTCCTCAGGGGGTGCCCAGGACCCATTAAGCCGCTCCATGACATCACGGAGGGGTTGTCCAACGGTGTCCATGGAGGTGTCTGTCATCTTTGGGAGCCGAAGCAAGCCTTCCACCCCTTCTTCGCCCCCTTCCTCTACAATCGCAGAACCCAATCTGCTCCTGCTCTGCTCTCCTTCACTGTCCAGTAGCGCTACAGTGGAGTTTATCGAGTCAACTTCTTGCGACGTGCTGTGGTTCACAATCTCCTCATGTTCAGAGGAGAGCGAGGCATGGATGCTGCTGCTGGAATCTGTAGATCCCCTGCCACGTCGCTTCTTGGCTGGCTTCTTTCGTTTAGCCATCCTAGGACAGATAATGAAGATGGTAAATTTGGCTTCAGGCATAAGCAGAAGCTGCTTCTTAAAGGTAAGACCCTAAAACATTTGTCACCTGATGACTTCAAGCTCATTGCCGTTGACCTCGGTCTCATCTTCGGTGGTGTTGCGACGGCTGGCTGTATGAACTGGTGTGACGTCCGCTGAGGTATTCGTATCAGAGTCCTCATTGAACGGGTTGTGTCGAGATGTGGGGCTGTTCGGGGAAAGGCGAGCAGCCGTTTTCCCCACTGCTGTGCTGGTGACAACTACTGTGTCACTGACGACCGTCTGGGGATCAGAGCCAGTCGACCGTGGGCAGCTGGTCTGGTCGGTCAAGTCACCCTCTGGTGTCAAGAGCCGCAAAAAGATAACTGAGTAAATTAAAATGCAGCTGTTGTCCAGGTTTATATCTAAAGAGTAAAGGAAATACACAGACTGTCTCTTCTGCATTGGTGGCAGCAGAATTATGCCAGATGGCTTGTTGACAAAAGTTACAGTGCCAATGAAAACTTTATTACACTTATTAAAAGAATATTTGAGCTGTGCTGTCTTCACAAATTTATGCTTAAGTGTTGAAAGTTGCAGCAAAATAATTGATAATTTGTTGAAATTGGGTGAGCTGTTGGCACTGAACTCACTTTTAAGCATATTCTGGAAATCTAAAATTTCTGATATAAGGACACTGATGGAAGCAATTCACTCCAGCATTTATATCTATATTTTTTTGCATTCGAGCTTATGTGGACTAGAAAAATCAACCGTGTCAAATAAGTGCATTTAATTATTCATCACTGCCAAGTCAAATGATTTGTTTGTTGTATAGTAATTGCCGAATGAAAAGAAGTTGGTAATGCTTTTACCAACCCAGGAGATTTACAGTCAAGTCAGGTGTATATAAACTTTTCACCAGCACCGTATTTACAAGGATCTGATTTGGTTTTAATTTCTTTTGTGCTTTTTTGCAATGTTGTAATCCTGACCAATCAAACAAGTGTACAGGAATACTGTGCATTTCCTCATTAGCATAGAAATAGGCAGTGTTAGGGCAAAGCAATCTAAAAATTTTTAAGGGTTAAAAAAAAACAACAAAGGCACCACACAATATGAGACATGTCAGGCAGCAGGTTTCTTTGCAGAGTCACAGGCCCAGGTCAAGCGGTGTTACTGCAGCAGCTACAGCTAAAAGGCAAGGATAAAAACTGACAAATAACTGCTTATTCTCTAGCAATTTGAGAACCTAAAGTGTAATCTCCAATATTTCAAATATGCCACTTGTAAATTAGACCTTCTAGAGAACTGAACACTGAACTAAAACTGATTGGCTGATTTTCAATCAACACTACAGCTTAGCTGAACCTAGGCCAGTGAAAGACATCAACAGGATGAAGACACACCATAATATGCAACACAGAGATACACAATAAAAACAGAAGCCTAGAAAAGACAAGGTGAGTCCCAGCTGCTTTGGGCTTTCCTACTGCTGTGTCAACAGTTACGCAGAGTAAGCTTGAATAAGATAGTTCCCCAAATAAGCAACACATGCAGAACATGACAGACAGGTAACCCACCCAGCAATAAATTTCCAGATTAATGATCCACTTTATTGCGCACAAACACAGTTTGTTTCACTTTTTTCTATTTTGATTTATGACATTTGAATAAGTATGGCTACAAATCTATGAAATATTATAAATGCATTTCTATTTATTTTACCCTTGGGTTTCATAGGCATCCCCAAAGGAACGTCTGACCTCTTCTAATAAAATTTGTTTTAACTGAATGGAACAACTTTTTATCTCAATCTGTCGGAAATTTGATTTATTTCGTAGTCTGCATGCAATATAGCAATAAAGGGAACATTCACGTCAAACAACTATAAAATTTGCCAGAGGAGCATAAACAGGTTTTTCAATATTGGCAACATTGTATCTTTTAGGAAATAGCATGAAAAATATGCACTTATGATGAAAGTAATAATAATAATAATATTTTTGCAGTATTGCCAAGGGTGTTTTGGTAATATCTATTAACTTTCTTCAAATTTAGAAGTTTACTTGCATTTCCTTTGTATTTGATGGAGTTACTTTTAGACGTGTGTCAAATAATCTGCATATCCTCCCACAAATTTCTCACAACAGTTAACTGAGCTTTGGTGTAACAGAGTCAGGTTTGTAGGCCATCTTAGCTGCACACGGATCTATGATCAGGGCTTTGTGATGTCCATTCCTAAACACTGACTTTATCCTTCAGCCACCGTATAACAAATTTCCATTAGGAAGACTTATTTGAGCCCAGCTTCAACTTCCTGGTTGACCTCTTGAGATGTCCTCCAATATCTAGTTTTTTCTTCCTGAAGTGTTTCAGTGCATTTCACAGTTGGGATGTTGCTTTCATGCTTGCAAGCTCATCCCCTCATCTCTCCAAATGTAACAATGGTTCTTGAAGCTTTGTAAAAAAGTTAAAATTGCACCAGACCACGAGACATGTTTTTAAAAATTGCAGTCGTGCTATTTATGTCTACTCTGTAGTTACAGATGTGTTCTATCTTTCTTTAAGCAGCCTATGCCAGCATCTTCACAAGGTTTCATGTTTTGTTCTGGAGCTGATTCGCATCAACACACATTCATCTCACAAAATCACGACGAGTTGCACCGAGTTGTTTAAAAGGCCCAGTAATTGTTTGTATATGTAACCTTCAGAATTTGAAGAAAATAATGCTAAATTCTCAGAAATAATTATCTCCTTCTTATGTAGTTTAGATGATACTGACTAACTTAAACTATAAACAGTGAGTTGATGGCAAAAAGTAAAGGAATAATTGTATTTATATAAAGTTTGTGTAAATCTGTTTCAACTGTTCCATTAATCTAAAAAAAACATCAGAAATTAATGTGCTTCTTTTTGTAAATATGACCAATCACTTAAAAGATATTTCTGTCAAATTATTTTAAAAATCACAGCTAATATCAGCTTAGTAGACTTGCAGTGGTATTTTCTAAAAAGCAGAAGGACAACAAGGGTAAATATTGTGTCCAAATAAATGATTGAAAACAACTACAAAGTCAAGCAGCTGACAATATACAGTAATGATTATAACTAGAGGTACACTGATAAATTTGCTCAGATTTCCTTAATTTTGGCTGATCAACTGATACTTTACACATAAACCCATTAATATTCAATGGCTTATATTTAGATACTTTTCAGATAAAAATTGGTACTGGACAAAATCGGAATCAGCAGGTCAGGCTTTTTCAAGATTGGTGATCAGCAAGAAAACTACCATTAGTGTACACCTAATTAAAGCTGAAATGATCACTTTTTTGCAGCAGTAAGGTTGTGTTTCTTTCTGTTTAAAAAAACAGCTTTCAGAGCTTGTCATGCTTTATTGTTTGAAACATTTTGCCAAATTTAGAGTGGTATTCTTCCACAAAGTAACAGATCATAATAATCTGATGCTAGCCACTACATAATTGCTTTTGATGTAAACAAGGTACATTAAATATACTGCCTTAAATTTCACAGAAAACTAAATCTTTCAGAACCAAATGCCAAACCCCTTTAATTTTTTTCCCCCATTTACTTCACCTTTTTCAAATTCAGATACATTGTCTTGCATCAGTGGCTATTTTACAGTTCAGGTTCCCAGCATGCATTTAATCCCAAATTGTGCTCAAATTCATGCTATAACGGAGGGAGAGAAAATATGGGATGAGTAAGCAGGAAGGAAGGGTTGACCATTGTCCCACCTTCCCAGTTTGCACTTGGTAATGACTGCAACACGGGGAACATGTCACCAAAATCATAATCTAAAAAAAACAGAAAAGGAGGGATAACATCGAAAATTAGAAAAAGTGACTGAAGAAACAAAAGACAAATGAATGTGAATAAATGACAGAGAAACAGTACAATAACATGATACAAGGAATGTGAAACAACTAAACCAATGAGGGTAAAAAATTGAGAAATGGGAACTAAAACAGGGAACTGGCTCAGGGCTTTGTGGGGGTTTTGCACTGCAATTACCCCAGTGAAGGTATTCTGCCACCATCGGCAAGCATATGAAATGAAATGCAGTTATGTGAAGAATTCGTAACACATCCTGTATGTTTAGCTAACATCTTTTGACATATATTTATCACCAATTGTAAAAATACAGACAAAAAAATCAACTAATTAAAGAAAAACAAGGGAATAGTTTAAAATTTTTGCCAAATCAATATAACAAAACAATTTGTGGCAATGAATAAATTAAATCAACCCCACATTACTTTCAATTTCAAATGACTTAAACACTCCTAGTTGGTGCACATGAATAGAACAATCAAAGTCAGCATTTTTTACATGTTGAGTAAACCTCATATATTCACTCTGCAAAATGATTAAGCATATATAGAAAAACCCTAAAATGTCCTCAATGGATGTAGAAGTGAATTTCTATACAATAAGAAAAAAAACTTTATTCTCAAAGAAAAACATGAAGGCCAGACTGAAGTTTGCCAGAAAGAACGTAGACAAAGAGGATGACTTCTGGAACAATGTTCTTCAGACAGATGAACCAAAGGCAGAATTAAACATTGCCCAGTTCTACTTTAAGCAAAAAAAAAAACAAAGAACGAAATTGAAAACCAGTCTGCATTTCACTGCCAGGTTTTACTGTACTAATTCAGGTAAAGACGTATAGTAAGAAACAGGGTGGGCAGAGAAAATACAGCATGCTCTACCTTCACTGGAGGGAGCTATGGCGCTGTCGTCCCACTCCAGGTTGGTGGAGGTCAGGGAGGTAAACGAGTGCAAAGACAAGCTGTCCGAGCTGGGGAGCCTTTCCTCAAAGTCCAGCAGGTTGTGCGGTTTGTAGTACTCCGGCATGTATGGAGCAACATCCAGGTAGGGCACATCCTAAACCAGGAACAGGCGTCTGACAAGTTAAGGACACACAGATGAGTGCAGTGTGTGATAATATGTTGTGATTAAGCTTATGCTGACCAGCTCCAGATCAAAGCGAATGAACTCCAGGCCGGACACCAGTGTAAGGAACAGCGTGAGGTGGTCGTGACTGCAGACCAATGCATTTCTACAAGTCAAACATATTATGATTTAAGGCATTTAACACATATGAAGTGAACAGTAAAAGTCCAAGCTGAAAACTTTAAAGCAGTCACACGCATTTTTAAAAAATGGTCATTAAAAAGAAAAATCTTAACATACTTGAAGTAATACTTTTGTAACAATCCTTGATTCTCTTGGAAGAGGCGTAGATAGCTTTCTAAAGAGCTCTCACTCAACGCCAGGTACAACCATGCTCGACCTGCGCAAAATAGTTGAAGCCTCCTTTAATGAATGCATCTGAAAGTCTAATAAATTATGTTTCATTTTTATTTCAAATGCAATTCCCTATGCAGTAAATAGGTCATACTTCGACCGAGGTTGGTGGCTATGTGCTGCAGCTCGTCTATCTGTCGGACAGCCTCCCTCCTGGTGAAGTGAACCACCAGCACCCAGTAGCCTGACGATATGTCCTGCAGCCTAAAACAACAACACATTCATGGGGGAAAGGGCTAACACAAATAGGTAACATATGACAGGTTGTTTAAAATATCGTGTAAATAATATCCATCCTCAGGCAGATTGACCTGAGAAGATCAGAGCACTAATCGGGGTTCCTGCAGATTTAAATTTTAGACTTAAGATCTTTAGAAAACTAATCATTGTTAGTGAATAATGATACAGCTAAAGACAAAATTAAGAGACCACTTAAAAGTTATCAGTTTCTCTGATTTTACTTTCTGTAGGAATGTGTTTGAGTAAAATAAACATTGTTCTTTTATTCTATGAACTACTGACAACATGTTTCCAAAATTTCCAGCAAACATTTTGTATTTATTTGCAGAAAATGAGAAACTGTCAAAATAAAAAATGATGGAATGGTTTCAGACTTCAGACTTTTTCTCAGCATTGAAGATTCTATGTTCCTGTGTTTTTCAGGTGCTTTAAAAACTTTAAAGACTCCCAATCAGCTTCTCTGCTAAATCAGCTGAAAAGGTAAATTGATAAAGTGCATGTTAGCTTTCAGTTGATGTGTCTATTTTTCCAGCAACGTCCTGGTGATATGACATCTTTCTGCTAAAGGTAAGAGAACTATAACCAATAACCCCACTTTAAAATATACAAACTAACCCTTTAGTTGACTATATTCAAAGCAAGACTAGGTAGAAAAAATAAAGACATTGAAAAAAAATCTGAAATGTGTTACTTAAGGTGACTGTAAAAGATTTCCAAAGTCTGGTAATTTAAAGCAAAATCTGAAGAAGCAAGACATGGCTAAACTCTTTTAAGTAATGCAGAAGTGGTGAAACAGGAAGGAAGATTTGCATACATAAAGAAAACCAAAAAATGATATCAGATGAAACATGACACAAATGGATGCATACTAACATATGCATCCATATGTCAGTGTGTGCAAAGAAGAGTGGAAAGGAAATAAATATAACTTATTATGCACACGCAGTGCAGTCATTCTCTGTGTGTCAGACATATAAACACCCTTTGTTTATAGCTGTAGAAAATGACTAAAGAAGAGGCAACTACATTGCCATGCCACTATGTTGTTTCAATGCCAATGTATTATCTTGTACTAAAGTGTACATTTTCAGATATTTATGGGTTTTTTGATGGGTTTTTCAAAGAAAAGTGATGCTTTCATGTCTGATGTCTGAGGCCGTTTGCTCTGATGACTGACAATGTTTTTCTGATTTTATTTCCTAAAATCTACATGGCACTGCAGGCCCGTGAAAGGCTTTCAAAGTAAAAAATATATATAATGTTGGAATTGTATTAATGCCTTTTTTTAAAACACCCACCCTTCCACTTTTCAAAATGGTTGAAGGCCTTAGATAATATTCTACACACTTTAAAATGCTGTTTTTGAATCTATCCTAAATACACTTTTAAAAGCGCTGCTACTTAAAATGGGAAAACAATTGCAAAAACTGTTATTTTATTAAATTTAGAAATCAAGATTAGGCTTTAAATATGGAAATGGCATTTAGTAATAGTAATACCTTAGATGCAAAGCATAACAGGAAATACCATTTGAAGAGGTGTGCATAAGACCGACATGACACTGTCAAAAACATGTCATGACACCTCTTGTTAATACGAAGTAGCCTTCATAAATGTTTCAGAATTGTCATAAACTGTCATTCGGTAAAAAGTTGCTCTAAAAGTGCATTACAACTGCAAAGCTGCATTAAAAGTTCATTAGAAATGTCAACTTTGCATTAAAAGTCTCATTTACCGAATGACACAACAAAAGTATAGATACACAGCTCTCATGCATATGTGACACTACAATCAGAACAATGTGATCCACACAAAATAGCATAAATAATTTGAAGTAATCTTTCTTTACTTTCTAACATTCTGCAGCTATCTTGCAGTAAATATCTTACCCATAGAGCAGAGCATGGTCGAGGTGTTCACAAAGACGCTGGAGGACCCGGTCGTGATTGCGGATAGCGGGAGTTTCATCCTCACAGGCTGCAAAGTAACTCTGTAACTGTAGAGACACATGCAGATCAGATTACTCTAGCAATAAAAAAAGCTGTAATCTTTCAGGCATTCAGAGCAGGAATTCCAAGCATTTCTTAATACGGTGGATTTAAAAAGTTGGTGAATTTGCACAATAGGTCATCTGCAGAAGACTGACTTTGTGGGTATGCTTTTAACCCTGCAGCACAAGGTTAAAATGATAACTTTATGAATTATTGCGTATTTCAATTGTGCAGCTAGACAACAATTAAAACAAGAAATGCAGGCCTAAGCAGAGGAATCACTTTGACTTGCACATAATCTAGAGAGGTGTTTGAAAGCACTCATATGAGCAGTAAACGAAGCAGCCCGCAACACGAATCTGAAACAGCATCGCTAGAAAACTGGCAAAATCCCAACTATTGTCTGTGGATTGTAGATTTAATCAAGTTGATGTTTGGTTTAGCTGCCCTATGTCCCTGGAAACATAGATAGATCACACTCCCTCTGTTAGATACACACAGAGTCGATGTTGGAATGTTAAGGGAAAGATAAAGTGCGTATTGTTGCTTTAACAAACCAATCAATCAATCAAAATCAATCAGAATCAATATATCTTTTTTTTTTTTTTACAAAAAAATACCCTCCCCGAATTTCAAAGTGAAAATTTATTTCTAAAAAATAATGACAGCTAAATGAAAATAGGTGTCACTGTACATGATCAAGCTTCTACTGGCTTTCTGGACCTTCATTTAAAAATGAGAAAGAAACAACTGAAGTTTAAAAAACAGATATAAAACAAATGCAGGTTTTAGTTATTTTTACATTTACAATTGCATTTAATTTTTACAGTAGAGTGACTCTAAAAGTACCCATTATTTTTATTCAGTTCTATTTTTCTTGTTTCTAGGCTGGAAACTATGTGCAATACCAACACTCTAGAAGAAGACCAAAATGCCAAAAGCACATAACTGCAAAAACTTATAGATCTCCACCGTGAAACATGGTAGTAGATAGAATAGAGGAGCTGATTTGACAAGGGCCTGCAAATGACTTAAGGCAGGAGTTCATACAGCCAGGGCTGCACAGGAATAGCTTAGATCAAGGCACATTGATCCATTACATTGGCCAAGTCAAAGTACAGATCTATATCTAACTTGGAATATGTGGCAAGATTCAATAAATAGTCTCAATTCAATTCGGCTATAAAGACCAATAGCACTTATAAAGCTTTGTGATGAGTTTAAAAAGCTGCAAGAGATTTAAATATTTTTACAACAGGACATCAAGACAACCAATGTAACTTTTCAATTCTAAATACAGGGGAGATCAACTGCATCATGTGACAGGTAAAGCGCACAAGGTAAACCTTGAAAGCTAGAGGCACAGTAAGTAAACACCAAATTAATGTGAGGGCATTGAAGTAACAAGTACACTTAAATTTGACAATTTTTTGCTCCTTGTTAGTCAAAGCTTATCTTGGTGCATTACCAAACAAGAAGCTTTCTAACCCAATCCCACTGCAATGAGACAAACCCTTCAAAAATACTAACAATCAGATCACCTTCAGAAAGGATGAAGGTGATCAAGCATCCACTCGATCAGCAAAAAGAAGAGGAAAATTCCTGCATGCATCACACTCATTATATGTTCTTATAGACAGAAAGGAGGAGGAAACAGCTAATGTTGCGGCTTTGTTTACACTCTCCATTGCCGCAGTGTGCGAGCTCAAGGAGGGTCAGTGCCACTGCTGCTGCCCATGGACAAAAAACACAAACTATAAAGCTCGAATAAAAGCTCTAGCTGTCAACCAGAGGGCTGGTTTGAGCCAGTTCACACTTTGATGAGTTATTCCCGCAGGGGCAAGGCCCTCATGAACTTGTGCTGTCCTTCCAGCTTGAAAGTTGCCCTCTTTTGCAAACACAAGATGACCTAGTATTAGCTAAGCATGTGGAGTACATATTGTTACTATAAATACATCAAAATGGTTAATCGCGACTGTTTAGAGCTCACCTTCTTGACAGACATCGAGATGTTTTCCAATATGCGGTCCTTCACTTTGAGTTGATCCATCACTGGGGCTGTTGGCAGCAGAAGGCTGTCAGCTGACTCTCCCAAAGCAATGCTCTGTTTTTGCTAAAGCTAACGCCGCCCACATTAGCTGCTCAACAAACCCTCCGTTGCATTTTCACGTCAAACTAAACACACAGCTTGTGGTTTCAATTCTGGAAACTCTTTCGCTAGTTTAAAATGTTTACGCTCGCCAAGCCGCGCGTGGCTTCAACTTGGCGTTAGCGGAGTAACGTTTACGAGTTAGCTTAAACCTGCACTTTCTTCTTCTTTGAGGCCAAAAAGCGACTTCTCGGCTTCCCAGAACAGATAGCGCAGAGCATTCTTAGATAAAACCGGCGTCACTCAGGTGGGAAATTGTTCAATGTTACCTTTGGGAGCCTTTGCCTATTTAGTCGATGAATGAAACGCACAGCATGCTAAGGCTCTACATCTCCTGAAGGTCTGACCGGAAAGGTGACGTCACCTGACTTCTGTGTGAAAGGCTGGAAGTATTACCCTGCATTTCCCTTTAAGACATGCATACCATTGTTATGAGGGACCTACAACGCTTTTAATGAAATTGTTATTAAAAGTGACATATTTCCCTATAACTAAAGCATGATTTAATTGAAAGGAATGAGATTTCCAAACTTGAGATATGCTTCCAACTTCTTGGCTGATGCATTCCTGCTTTTATGAGATGGCAATTTGTGAAGACAACTGGTTTCTCTGGATTTGGGTTCAGTATTACAGGTGACACAAAAATGTAAAAAGAAGGTCAATGGGTATAGATATTTTTTTCAAAGGCACAGTGTGTTTTGTAATAAAAACACAAACTCGTGTCAAGTGGAATGTGGTTATTTTATTTCAAAGAGGCCTGCAACTTTTTCAAAAAATTTTATTCAAAAACAAAAGAATTGTTGGCATTTTCAGTGCATTTTCTGAGAAGAAAGTAGATTAAATTTAAGAGATTTGCAATTGTTTTTACTTATATTTTAGCCAGATGTGGAGCAACTTTTATACATAAGCAGGATGACTTTACAACAAACGGGACTCTGGGAGATTTTTAAGATGCATCTTAAAAAAAAAAAAAAGAAAAAAAAAACTACTGCATTAAATTGCAGCCAGCACCCCTCAGACACACACACCAGCCACATGCCCTTAACAAAATATGAACAGTCAAAATCTCAAAATGACACCTTTGAGCCATAAGGACATTCAGTTTCAATTCTTCCCCTTGCAATTTAAAATTTTACACTTTTTGTTGTCTTTGCTTTAGTCGGACTTCTCCTTCTCTCTCATATGCAAGAAGACTACACTGAAGACGAAAAGTCCTGTCATCATGGAGAAGGCGCTGGCGTAGTACGGGAAGGCTGAGGGAATGAAGCGCTCGTACTGAGTGTGCTGCAGGGGCCGGACTGAAACCTGCAGAGGACAAGTCGTACTTAATTAAATCCCAATCATTTTGTGTGGATAAACGGCCAAGATAGCCAAGAAAATTACTAAAAGTAAAATCTTTGTGACATAATCTCTTAAAAGTGCAAACAATCCAAGTAGGTTAAGTTATGTTTACAAGTAGGTTAAGTTTATTGAGCTTGCCTGAGTGGATGAGTAGAGATGTGTGTATCCCAGTCGGTTGTAGTCCACCTTGAACTGGAAGACTCCGTACACGTCGGGCAACTTGAACTGAACGCTGTATTTACCTCCTGATGAAAAACCATGAAACATATTGATAAAAATAAACAGAAAACGCAGATTTATGCAATATAAATACATTATATAATGGAATATGTTCAAGTTTACCATTTTTCTTGAGATAGGTTCTGACAAAGGGATCGATCCTCACAAACTCGAGCTGAATATCGTCGCCGTCGAAGGGAACCCAGCGGCCCTCGGACAACATCTCGATGACAATGCTGTATTCCTGAAAGAAGGTTGTATTCGCATCCACAGCTCCTCACTTATGCAAAACGTAAACGGTACTGATTGCTGTTAAACTCACCACAAGGTCAGTGACTGTGTACGCTGCAGGAGGAGCTGTCTCTCCCACAGGATGATGGGTAACGGCTCCCACTCTAAGCACTCCTGCCTCCTTAAACACCCAGCGCGACAGAGACACAGCCAACTCCAAGTTCCCCGTTTGCTCGTGCCTGGAAAACCCAGACAACAGGGAAGTTGGTTTTTCTTTTGTTTTTTTAGACCAAAAATCTAAGTAATGTCTCAGATAAGCAACAAAACAAAAATAGCTGATGTGTACCTTTGAGAGCCCGGTCTTGCTTTCTGCACTGCAGAGTTGAAGAAGGCGTCGCTGAAGAAGTCCAGGGAGCCGCTGAAAACCACTCTGGCATTGTTTCTGGCCTGCAGCCCGGCGATCAGCAGTGTGTTCTTCCCCACGGCATGGGGGTACTGCAGAGGTAAAAAGTTCCCTTTAACAACCCCATAGTTTCTAAACAGAAAATATCATGCCATCTACAACAAATTACACTCCTCAAATCATTATCTTTAACCTAAAAAAGAGGCTTATTATGAGAGTGAAACAGCAAATAAGGTGTATTTTATTAAGTAAAACTCAAATTAAATGTTTTGTTGATTGTGGGTTGAGAAGCTTTGTGCTGATTGCACCCAGGAAAAGCTTGTCACTGTTAAGGCCAAACAGCTTGTAGTAAACTGAAGAACAAAATGTTGCCCTGGCAAAAGTGCAACCAGGCTTCATTCCAAGGTGGTGTATGAATGTCCCACACACTGCTGTAATCCTATTTTGTTTTATTAATACATTTTTAATTGCCAAAGGAGTCATTTATTCAAGTTTCCAATCCCACAAATGACACCAAACAATCAAGAATGCACTATGTTTTGTCTTTTCAAAAAAAATAAAACACAAAGTAGTACGGGAAGTTATTCTCGTACTACTTTGTTATTCAAAAGAGTTAGCAGTTGAGTCCTACAGCAAATCAAGGAATATCAGGATCTGCCAATTTCTACACCAAAGCATTTATCACTAACCTTTATCTGAATGTATTTATATGCTTTTTGTTGATGCATTTAAAAACTCTGAACACTTGGGAGTTCTTAGTTTTGATTAATTTAATTCATTTGTGGAGAAAAAAAATGCTTATTTTTGTTTTCGTAGCAATTTTCCTCCTGATCACTGAACTGAGGACGTCAGGGGAAAATATAATGATTTTGCTCTCTTGCAGACTGACTGGCGCATCTTTATGCACAGTCTGAAAATATTAATTAATAAATAGTCAAATATTAATTTTTGCATATTCAAACAAATCTCAGAAAGTATTACAAGAGGTCAGAGTCTGAATATTATGTATTGGGGCAAATAATCTGCAAAACAATTTGAATCAGACCACAACGTTTAGATGCAGTTTAGTTTCTCGGTGATGTGGCTTGGTAATCATATTGCATTTATATATCCAGTGTTTTTGAGAAAAGTTCAGATTTAGGGAAACATCTCAATTAAAAAAAAAAAATCTGACCAGATAGTAACAGGTGGTGTTACCTGAGAAATGGGTCTGTCTGGGAAATAGGAGTAAGAGGTTGAAGAACCAGTGAGAATGTCGAGAACGAGTGGGTTGTCTGGGTCAGCAACCATGCTGGAACGATACATCACAAGGTTGATTTAAAGCTTCACATTTCTAAACAAGTCATATTTCTTTTAGAAAAAGTTACAGTTCCAAATTAACACAAAAACTAACAAATTAATTACATGTTCACCTAAGTGACAAGTTTGTTACAAGTTTTTTTAAAAGTTCATTGGGGAAAAAATAAAATAAAACAAAATAAAAACAAATTCAAAATCCACAATGGAAGGGAAAACTATTCAACCAACATTCTTGTATATTCAACCCCAATTAAAATAATATTTTCTTTAATTTTATTTTATTTTATTTAACTGCAGACACTGCAATTAGATTTTTTTTTTTTTTTACTTACCCAACACCTTTAAATAGAATGGGCTTGCTGGTTGGTTTGCCAACAATCGTGGCAGCTTTAAGCAGGTTCTCTGGGTCGGCAACAATCAGGGTGTGCTGGAAAAATGTATGATAACCAGAAAATAAGAGTCAAAACTCGGGATTGGAGCAACATCAATATAAATACTGTGAAGACTAAACTGTTTACCTCCCCAGGATCAGAAACATCATAGTTGTGGTGGTCAATGACAGCCGTTTTTTCCTCATCAAACTCAATGCCACACTCACTACCCAGCTCCCTCAGAGGGTCCCCTGCATTACAGAAATTACTACGTACAATGTACATTTTAACAAGTATATATTAATTATAAGGTAAATATCGAATCTGTCGACTGACCAATATCTGAACTTGCAGCGACCAGGACGTTGCCTCCACCATCAATGAAGGATGTTATTGTCTCCAAGTTTATATTTCCACCAAAGTCTGCAAAAACAAGCAGAAAAATAAAAGTTACATACCACTTTAAAAAGTTAACATGAGGTTTAAAAAGCCAAGTGAAATTTACCTTCAACTGATGGCGCGAAGATTATTAGATGGTCGTAGAGGAATTGCCCATATTTGATCAGGGACAGAGAGGGGTCGTCAGCGGTCTTGAAAGTGAGGTCAAATCCACGATCTGGAAAAATAAAACATGTTTCTGTTTGTCCTTTTTCTGCACTCCTTCAACAAATTAAGGTTTGTAGAGACCTCTGGGTCTCCCTGAACCGTTATTTTGCAGCTAAAAGCAATCAATGTATATAAATGTCTACACATGTATAACAAGTAGTAATTTTTTGTCTTCCTCTCTGAATTATCCATTTGTTTTGAACAACAAAAACAGAGCTGGATTAATTCTGTGCACTCAGCATTTGAATGAAGAACATTAAACATTTAGTTGATCAGCTGGTATTAACAATTATCTATGAAATTCATTTGTGGTTTAGCAGGAAATGTATGGTTTATGATATAAATTGAGGTTTATCTGTGAGTAAGTCTTTTAGTCGGAAACATTAACGAGTGTGTTTGATACATATTTCACCAAAATCGAACAGTGTTTTTATGGAATCTGGTGACAACCAAGGCTGGTTTAGCAAAGGTTAGCAGCCATGCTATACTGAATGGCGGAAGCAGTTCTGTCCAAGCATTTTCAGATGGTCTAGAAAACACTTCAAAACCACACATGTGGGACTAATTGGGTTTATGATGCTGAAACTACAAAAGTAAAGACATGCCATCCTTTGACTGACCTGCCAGACTGCGGAAGAAGATTGAATGGGTGTCTTTGATGTTGAGGTTGTCCAGTAGCACCAGCGTTTTCCCGTCAGCCGTCGCGAAGTGCAGCATGGAGGCTAACGAGAGCAACATGAGGACACTGCAGTCCAAAAGCGACCAGCATCTTGTCGTCTTCATTCCGGTTCGCTTTTTATATAATAAAGAACCGAACCGGTCCGCCTGCCTTGCTGCTGTAAACGCCGCCATTTTGCTACTCAAGTCGACGTCAGCGTTAGCAGAGGTATGCTCAACTTTGACCCCAACATCCAGCCAATCACAGGAAGGAACGCGTCGGGGCTGACAGCTTCTCCACCAATTAAATTAAGCTTTTGTTATTTATCAGAAATATGGAAAGAAGGAATTTAAATTGCCACACTTGATAAATATTATCTGCCATTTCTATAAAATTATGCAACAATAAGTTCAAATTGTACATTTTAATTTTGAACCAAGCAAAAAATAAATTAATTAAAAATAAAGAATTTTGCATATCTAACAAGTGATTTTTTTAATGATCCACCAAGTCTGAGCAGTAATTTATTTGCAGGAATTTACTGCAAATTATTTTTACAGGTGGCAAAATAAACGTATCAAATAAAGAATAAAACACCTTGAAATCAGCTCAAAATCACAACTACAGGGTTAGAAATCTGGTATCTTAAAACTTCCTTGCAATTATGCAAGCACAGGATTGATGACAACTGCTGAAAAAAACAATACAAATAAAAAAAAATCAAACCTTGAATGATGAAGGTTCTTAACTCTCACTTAAGTCTTCAGTAGACTCATGTTTATTTACCAATCCTAAATGAAGCACTATACACTAAGCACAGTGAAACGCAGTGCACATTTGAAGAGTAGATATTTCATCAAAAAAATGTAAAAATATGAGTCTCTAATTATTAGATTTACAATCTAGCATAAAAGGACAAAACACAGTCCTACATTTCAGTCTTAAAACAAACAAACTATACAAACTTGTTTAATCATTGCTGCAATTCTTTACCAAAATGCTGCTGTACATAGTAAAGCAAATGCATCACTAAAGATTAAATTAGGTTAAAATCAATTTTATTTAAAATGATTGAATCCAGATTAGTTTTCTTTTAACATCATGTTATGACCTAATGTATAATTAATCAAGAAACATAATATCCTAATTTCCTCTCGTATAAATTAAATTTCTAACAAAAGCCACATTTTATACATCACGGATAAACCTGTTCTACTACGTCTAATCTTTACTTTTCACATTCTCTTCCTTTTCTTCTTCTCCATCCCTCTCATCTGTTTGGTGCCCAGACGTAGTTTCTTCCACTTCAACCGCCTCCTCCACATGAATGACAGTCTCTGACACTTGCTCTCCATCCATCTCCTCTGATTTCCTCTCTTCTTCGTCCGTACGGAAGATCAGCTCTTCTTGCTGGATAACTTGTTCGGGCGCAGGTTGCCAGACTGCGGCGGCCGCAGCATCATCCCCCTCTCCGGTGGCGGTTGCTGCGGTGTACTGGTAGAAGTCGGAATCTGCCTGAAACATGACCAAGGCTTGGGCTGTGTGGATCCGAACATGCTGAGCCAAAGAGGTGGCGTCCAGAAATTTATCCCCACAAGAGTCGCAAGCATACAAGATCTGGGTGTTGGGGTCTGAGCAGAAGAAAATTTGCACTGTCATTTCAAATCATGTCTCTAATTGTATGTCATTTTGTAAGATATAATGCCCTATTCTTAAGTTTTGTTTTTTAAAATCCATTTTAAAACAGATTTCTTTTAAGATATAAAATGTCACAATTTTCAACCAGTTTTTGTCCTGCAGCTTCTTGTGTTTATGTTTGAAGCTGATTGTCAAATCAAATTATATCAAACTTACAATATAATAGTAGAATGCAAATTATGGTGTCTTGTTGAAATCTTTAGACATTAGGTTGATGTGGTCTAGGAATGGCAAAATGATTCAAGATTTTCAACATTTTTATGTACTGAAAAAAATTTCAAATAAATTATTCAAAACAATTATTTTCTCCTCAAAAGAGCTGATTTATTACCACAAAATGTTTTCATTTTACATCCCATAAAAATAAATATTGCATTTATTTTTGTAAAAAAAATAATGAAAACCATGTGTCCCTTTCATTTGTCAGTATGTCACATAAAATCCCAGCAAAACTGGTTGTAATCAGGCAAATTGTGGAAAAATTACAAGTGTCTGAATTCTTTTGCAAGTCAAGAAAATTTTGTCTTTTTCCACACAAAACATGAACCAACTTTGTATGGAAGAATCATAAGATTATAGAATCACCGTTTACATTTTATCCAAAGCTTTTCAAATTTTAAGAGATAAAGAACAGTTCAGATTTTACCTTCTTCTTGCACCTTCTCTACTGCTTTGGTGATTTCAGCTTTCAAAGCCTCCGTTTCATCTGCAGACACCGAAGTAGCCACCGGGAGGACTGTTAACCAGCACAGGACAAGCGTTTATCTTCATTTCCTATAAAAGATGGCGCCTAATGTCTGAGGCATTGTTCAGAGAAAGGTACTGACCCGTGAGCTGAGCCACAGCACTTCCTGCCAGGGCCTCGGTCGTAAGGGTGACAATGTCCTCTGTGGTAACAGTGACTATCTTGATCTCGTCCGAAGACCCAGCTTCGGCGCAGTCGTCGCCAACTTCTTCAATGGTCCCCCCCGTCAGCACCAGCCTCTTCATACCGGCTTTGCCGTGGTGAACAGTCTTAACATGGGAGCGCAGGTTGTCCACCCGGTTAAAGCCACGGCCGCATTTATCACAAAGAAACGGTTTTTCACCTGGAAACAGATGGACGAAATTTTACAAGCCAGAATGTTCTCAGGGGATGTAGCCTACAGATTTCCAGCATTACTCTAAACTGAGTTTTGTAGCCAAGTTAGTACTTACCTGTGTGAATGATGATGTGTTTGGACAAATCCCCCACATTCACAAATGCCTTGTTGCACATCTGGCACTTGTGTGGTCGCACGTTGTCGTGGTGTCGAATGTGATTTGCCAACTGGCTGGACTGAACAAACCTGTTCAGGATTTAAGTTGGACAGGTCAGTATTCCTGCGACAAGTTGGGCAGAGAAAATATAGCTGAAGAAGACTTGCTGGAGTCAATTAGACCTACTCTTTATTACAGAAGATGAATCATTACATCATTAATCATAAATATGCGGCAATCAACTTTTATCACTTCCATACGGATATCTGAGGTCTAGTATCGGGCAATACAGAAAAGCTGAATTGACTTAAAACATTTTTCTTTTCATAAATAGAGATGTAAATGTACTAAATTACAAATTTATTTGCTAACTGTACACTCAAGTTTGTACACTCAAGTACAAACTTGGTCAAAAATGTAAAATCAGTTCAGTCAGAGCAATTAGGAGTATAATAGCCAATGTAAAATAAATAAATGAATAGATCTACCCCTATTGTCACAATATCCAATCTAGAATTTTTATCAACATCTGGACCGATACAGATATTAATTTGGGTTTGTTGCATTTCTAATTAAACATAGGGATCAGAAAAAAACATGTTTCCATATCCTTTTCCATAACATTTCAAGATGTCTTCACTTTTCTGTTCTCTCTTGAAAAAATGTAAAATAAAACATGCGCAAATTATTTCCACACTGACGTATCTCACCTTTTGCCGCAGCGATCACAGACGTAGGGCTTCTCTCCGGTGTGCTGCCGGACATGAGCAATGAGGGAGCTGGCTTGAGTAAAAGCCTTGCCGCACACAAAACAGACGCAGGGTTTTTCTCCTGTAACACATACAACACTGTTTCATGTTGGTGGGAAATAGTCAACATTAATTTGGGATTTCTTTGGGGGAATAAAGAAGATGTAACTGATAAAGCAAAACCTAACAGTCCAGAATGTGACAGGATTACCTGTGTGAATGCGCTCGTGGCGCTGCAGAGCTCCGGGATCACTGAAAGCTCTCTGACAGTGCGAACACACGTATGGTTTCTCCCCACTGTGAACACGCAGGTGTCTTTTCAGATTGCCTAAAAAGCACACACCAACCCACAAAGGTGATATCAGATGATTCAAAGAAACCAAATAATGATGCCTGCTTTGTTTAAAAACTACATTTTAGAAAACTTAAACTTATGAAATTATGAAAAGTGATGATTTGATTAATACATATGATTAATATTTGCCACCTCCCTCAATATTGGCTCCAAGTTTGGTTCATTGATCATTGAGGGGTGCACCAGTAAAAGACATGATGAAGTTCCAGGGACAATGCAGTTTCAGCAATAACACCAAGGATTTTTTTTTTTACATTTAAAAATGTATTATTAAAAAAACAATTTCTTTCTTTACCTGAAGTGGTGAACTGTTTGCCACACTCTTTGCACTTCAGGGGCCCGTCTGCAATATGAATCTTTAGATGAGCTTTCAGATTTCCTACCTGGTTAAAAAATTAAAATAAAACATGCATCACAAAAAGCTGCAGATGTAATTATCTCACTTTATAATGCAATGCTGTCACCTGGTTGAAGCGTTTGTCACAGTGCGGACACTTGTTGCCTTTCTCTGTATCATGGGTCTCCAGGTGTCGCATCTTGGCGGTGGGGTCGGAGAAAGCTTTGTCACAGAAGTCGCAGTGGTACGGCTTCTCCCCGCTGTGCACCAGCTGGTGGCGCTTCAGATTTCCCGAAGTGGTAAAAAGCTTGCCACAGACATCACAGCTGTAGCGTGCTTCACCCGTGTGCCGTTTCCGGTGCAGATTAAGCAGGCTGACCTGCCGGTAGCTCTTCCCACAAGTGGAGCAACAGTACGGCTTCAGTGGGCTGCAGAGGGTGACGATGGTGCGACAAAGAATATGAAGCTGACTGAGTAGAAAGAGGTGGAAGAATGTATGAAAACATGAACCTCACCTGTGTGTTTTCTCGTGGGCTTTGCAAGCGGCAGGGTCAGAGAAAGCCTTGTTGCAGTCCCGACAGCTGAATGGCTTTTCTCCAGTGTGGATTCGCATGTGTCTCTTGAAATTACCTGTGTGGGTAAATTTCTTCCCGCAATCCTAAAAGAATAAAGAAAAGAGCTGACATAAACAAGACACTGAAACTGAATGAGCCAGTGTGCAAAACGCAATGGAGTTTAAACTAACAAATATCTTGTTTTTTAATCAGACATTTAAAAAAAAAACTTGATATTCAGTTTTATAGGCAGCTGAACTTGCAACATTTGCCACAATTTTAGCTCATGCAGTACACATTGTCTGCACTGTGCCAAATAACCCAATCCCTTTGAAAAACCTGCTCCCCCTCTGGTGCTGCACCAAGAATTAACGAAGACAATGACACAAAAACCTCTGAAGAAGACATTGAGCGCAACTTCCTTCTTCACAAAATGTAAACAAAAATGCAGGAGAGTCAGATTTTAGCAGTTGTATGATTTCTCTTTTGTCTTTGGTAAAAGACTACGAGTGTTTCTCCTGCTTACGTTCTAGACAAGAGCTTTTGCTTTGGTTGTATTCACCCAAAAGTTCAGTCTTGCTTTCAGAGCGGTCTCTGGTTCGCTTGGCGTTCAGTGTTCTCTTCAATTGAATAGAGACCCATGTTTTTTTAATAAGAGTTTGATTATGAAATAAGTTATTAACATAATCTTTATGTCTATGGCCCAACTCTTCATGGAAAAGCAGTATGATTTGTTGTTTGCTGTCAGGTGTTTAAGGAATACATTTAAGAAAGTGTAGAATTGCTCAGATTAATACATATTCATGCGTAACAATGGCCCAGTCAAAGCCCGTACTTGAATACCTGAAAATTCAGGCTCCCAGATGTTCCTTATCTAATCTGATTGAGCAAACCATAACAGA
The DNA here is from genome assembly GCF_027474105.1 of Poeciliopsis prolifica. Classification (NCBI taxonomy): domain Eukaryota; kingdom Metazoa; phylum Chordata; class Actinopteri; order Cyprinodontiformes; family Poeciliidae; genus Poeciliopsis; species Poeciliopsis prolifica. The sequence continues at coordinate 5,405,221 of NW_026562402.1, forward strand.
CAAAAAGCCATTAAAGATACACCCAGAGCTGGTAGATACATCCTGTGACCTGTGAACTGGAAGGCAAATAGCATCGGCTTGAGTAAGTTGAAAATAGGTATGTGATGTTTTCTTTTTAGAGTTTTAGTCATTAAAAAATTTGGGAAACCATGATGTAATTTTCCTCCACGTCACAATTACTCACAACTTTATTTTATACTTTCATCAAAATTCACAATAAAATACAAAAGTTCAAGTTGGATGAATAGAATTAAGAAAAATCAAAGGGAGACACGGTCAGAACGGCATTTCCTACAAACGCTTTATGTCTCACCCCACATTTGTGCGTCACAGAGCTGTATGGCTTCGATTCGGTTCGGTTGCTCATAGATGATGCCTGAGATGGTCTTCCGTCTTCCTCGCTGTCTCCTTCCCCTTGCAGTTCGATGTCGTCTTCTTCCTCTTCGACCTCTCCCTCACTGGCCTCCCCGTCATGAAGTTCCCGTCTGTCAGCCACCTCTTCATCCTCCCTCGCCCTTTTCTCCTTTTTTTCCTTCAATGGACCTTCGTCTTCCAAGTTATTTTCTGGAAAGATTATAGTCAAAAGCTTGTAAGGCGTTTTGTCTTATAATCAAAAGACAAAACGCTAGACATTCTTGTCCCGAGTTTAGACAGACTTTCTGGAGGTTTCACCAACTCAAACTACAGACTTTTTAAGACAATTATGAATGAAATTTAAGACTAATGTCATAAAAATGTGCATATATAAAGGTGCAGCGAGAAAATTAAAAAATTACATAATACATAGATTAAATAGTCCTGCCATGACAAGACCTGTAATTAACGTATTCAAGGTCAACTTACATTTTTAAAATAAATTTAAGGCACTTTAAGGTCTTAGATTTATTTAATGACACTTGATTTAAGATGTTATGCGTAGGCAGCCTGGTAAATATCAAAGGAAGCTGGTACAAGCACACAACTCACCAGGTGAATTTCTACGTCGAACAGGTTTTCTGATCCTTCTTCCACGTGAGTTCAAGTAGCTGCCTGAAGATCTCGACTGTGATTCTGGAGATAAATGACCCGGTTATAAGATTTGCTACGTGCAAATTTATGGACCTTAAAATCTTATAAAAATGTTTTTACTGGGTGCGTAGTCAGCATCTGAGGGGTCGTCCTGAAATCCTGTCGCGTTCACCAAAGAGCCCTCCTCTTCCTCCTTCACTGACACCGTCTTCTCCGCAGAAACCTGAGCGCTTTTCGGGGGTCTTCCCCGGCCCGGGTGCTTTCTGATGGGATTCGGCCGAGAAGCAGTTTGTTGTGGATCAGCAGAAATGTCTCCGTTCACGTCCTCATTCTGTGAGTTCTTGAGATCTTCTGTCCGTGAGCCAGAAGAAAACTCCTCCGCTTGTGCTGCAACTTCTGGCAGCTGATTTTCTTTCTGTTCTCTTCCACCTGCCTTTTCACCTGGTTTGTAATAAATATGAGACCAGATGTGTTAGGGTATAAGAATATGATGGAAAAACAAAGATTCAAATTTAAGCCGCAGGCTGTAAGATGACCCAAAGACAAAACTGTACAAGTATTTGTACCTTTACACTTCAGGTCAAACATAGTAAATACAAAATGCGTTTTTGAAACACTGCTTCTACTGAAAAGAAAAAAGCTATCCTCCAAATCCGGCCTCCTTGTGAAAAGTAATTATCCCTTGTTGTGCCGCGCTGAGCAGCAACAATGCTGATAACTGGCGTCGGTGTGAACCAACTGTTCTTTACAGCATTGTTTTTAATTCAGCAGAATTTGAGGGATTACAGGAATGAAGTAACTCTACTGACCTTTCCAGAATTTTGAATGGGCCAAAGGCCAGATTTTTTTAAGGCCACTTAAGCCAAGTGGTCTTGAGCTTAAAGCCACTAGCCGAACATTTGTCTACAGGTGTCGTATCCTGTGTTATTTGGACACTTTGCTGGTGTTATTTCCCTGTATTGATTTCTTTTGTTCCTTCATTAAGCCTCACTGACTCTAGTCCGCGCTCTAGTCAGTTTCCCTCTGTTGGTTCCTCTTTCCCCCTCCTTTGTCCACCTCACTGGTCTCTCCTCACACCTACAACCCATTAGCTAATCAGCCCAGGAACTTTTTTTCCAGAATTCCCCCACACAGTACTTAAAACCTTCACCTGCTCACACACCTTGCTGGTTACTCCTGTTAAATCTTGTTTATCCTGCCTGGTGCTGCTGCCTCCCTGCTGATGTTGTTCTGCTCTGGCTCCATGTTCTCCATGGCTTTTTTTGCTATTGTAAGTTTTTGTTTTTTCATTAAAACTTTCAACATCATCCATGTTCCAACTCTTCTCTGCATTTTGACTCCATTAACAAACTCACTCTTAATGACAACAGGATTTTCTGGTACAGAGCAACATTCAGAGCAAATGAAGCTATCTGATGTAGAGCTGCACAATATGTCAAATGCAACTGTTACTGCAATTGGTATTCATTGTATAGTAATACAATTCATGAGAAATTTCTTAAAACTGTATTGTCAGAATTGTTAGTTTTACTATTTTCTCCGCTGTCCAGCAAAAGCTTCATGTCAAAACATTTGAAAATATGACATAATACAGATCTTTTCTACTGTTTAGTGATAAAAACCTCTTTATATGACTGCCTTAAAAAAGTGTCATCCCACTTCTCAGCATTAGCTTTCCATATTGTGCAGCCTTAATCTGATTATTCTCAGTTTCTCAACACAGTCAAAATACTTAAAGACCTGGTTGATCATCAGGAAGATCCAGAGTTATGATGGATGGAGGTTGATTTGACATCGACTGATATGCAGAACAAGCATTTATGATTTCTTGCATCTGCAGGAAGTGGGCAACAGACAGCACATCCTCAATATTGTTGTGATTTAAGCACAGTTTGGAGGTGTACATAAAGTCCAGGACATGACCCAAACCTACAGAAGGAAAAGAAAACACGGAAAAACAAGATTTGGTTAGGAACCGTTGAATAAGCAGCCATAGTTGCTTCTAAAATAGTCACAACCAGATCCTACCAGCGGCATTACTGATGTCCAAATGCACCACATCCTTCTGGTCCAAGAAAAGGGTTCGGAAGTAGACGCTGCATGCTGCCAGCACGGCTTTGTGGGCCTTGAAGTCCACGCCGTCCACCACAAAGGTGCAGTCACAAAGCAGTCCCTGCTTACGCTGCTGGTTGAGCTGCTCCAGAACCTCCCCGCTGTGCCACGGGAACTCCATTGCTGTCAGGGTCAAAGGGCGAAGACAGAGCTCAGCAGCTGTATGTCTGAAGCAACAAAAGAAAGGCTTAAGCTTCTTAATTTTACTTGAAATCATTTCAGCTAATATGAATTGTTCACCCTGTATGAGTTTGTATTTGTGTAAGAAAAAAGCTGAATGGTATAAATGTGAATGAAAATACACAGCCCAGGCAAATAAATACAAATGTATAGTAAATATTTCTGAAGAAAAAAAATATAAGTGAAAAAAGACAAGTTTAACAAATAATTTAAAATGGGGAAATAAAATAGATATACATCTTAGTGTACATACTAAAAAGAAAATCAAACGTAACCTAAAACATGCAGGTAAACAAGTCAAATGTTACACTGGGGATCATTTAAAAAGCAAACAGAGGAGCAAAAACCATTGTTGATCAACCATTGCTCTGAACTCCCTGTAGTAACCCTATTCATAATTCATACCACACTATTAGTAGAATGAATACAGGTTTTCTTTAGTCTTTTTTAATGCTAATGAAAGTTTTAACAATAACACATCACAGCCAACAAAAGCATAGAGCGCAATGTGAGAAACACCAGCAAAACTACCACTGGCAATACAATAAGTTCAACTTTTGTCCTGGTGGTTAGACACAAGCTTAAACATGAACATGAACACAAGACATTAAAGTAAACAGTTTAGGTTTGACGGTGCCACGCATCGATTACAATTCCTCAATCCTAGCAGCTTTGCTATCAGGGATTAATTTAGCGTGCCTACATGCGCGTGCAGTTGAGGAACAAGATGTCGGAGCGGAGAGTCAGGCCCGTCTTGTTGTTTTCTCGGCTCAATCCGTCTCTAAGCCCTCTTTCGGCGCCATTGTTCCATGAGAAGAAAAAATCCACAATTACCCATTTGTTACGACCTCTTCGCTTCGGCTTCAGCGGTGATTCACGTGGGAGCGTTAGGTTTCTAACTCGCGAGAAAAAAACGAACCCAATCGAGTTTTTCGGTGATCGATCCTTTCTGGCGCAGAACATCCACCGCCATCTTCTTCTCTCTGATCGATTGATAGAGACCGACCGGATGTGCCGGACGAGCAGGCGCAGTAGGAGCATTTGTTAGGCAAACAATGACCACAAGATGGCGCAAGACACACACACACACACACACGCACACACACGCACACACACACACACATATATATATATATATATATATATATATATATATATATATATATATATATATATATATATATATATACACACACACAACACACACACACACACACACAGTTGTGGTCAAAAGTTTACATACACTTGTATAAAACATAATGTCATGGCTGTCTTGAGTTCCCAATAAGTTCTACAACTCTTATTTTTCTGTGATAGAGTGATTGGAACACATACTTGTTTGTCACAAAAAACAGTTATAAAGTTTGGTTCTTTCATAAATTTATTATGGGTCTGCTGAAAATTTCACCAAATCTCCTGGGTCAAAAATATACATACAGCAACATAAATTGTCAATTTTGGTGATGTAGAAAGTTGTGTAAATCAAATTAGCTTAATGTAATGCTCTCTTCACTTCTTGTAAGTGATTCTGATTGACTACAGCTGTTCACTTCTCATGAGCCCATTGAAATAGGGCTCATATGACCCTGTGATTAGTCTCAGCCACAAAAGCTACAATGGGAAAGTCAAAGGAATTCAGTGTGGATCTGAAAAAGCAAATTATTGACTTGAACAAATCAGGGAAGTCACTTGGAGCCATTTCAAAGCAGCTACAGGTCCCAAGAGCAACTGTGCAGACAATTATTCGCAAGTATAAGGTGAATGGAACAGTTGTGTCTGCCACAATCAGGAAGAAAACGCAAGCTATTGCATGCTGCCGAGAGGAGATTGGTCAGGATGGTCAAGAGTCGACCAAGAATCACCATAAAGCAAGTCTGCAAGGATTTGGAAGCTGATGGAACGAAGGTGTCAGTCTCCACAGTCAAGTGTGTTTTACATCGCCATGGACTGAGAAGCTGCCGTGCAAGAAAGAAGCCCTTGCTCCAGAAAAGACACCTTAAGACTCGGCTGAAGTTTGCTGCTGATCACATGGACAAAGATAAAACCTGGAGGAAAGTTCTGTGGTCAGACAAAACAAAAATTGAGCTGTTAGGCCACAACACCCAGCAATATGTTTGAAGGAGAAAAGGTGAGGCCTTTAATCCCAGGAACACCATGCCTACTGTCAAGCATGGTGGTGGTAGTATTATGCTGTGGGGCTGTTTTGCTACCAGTGGAACTGGTTCTTGCAGAAAGTAAATGGGATAATGAAGAAAGAGGATTACCTCCAAATTCTGCAGGAAAACTTAAAACCATCAGCCCGAAGTTTGGGTCTTGGGCGCAGTTGGGTGTTCCAACAGGACAATGACCCAAAACACATCAAAAGTGGTAAAGGAATGGATAAACCAGGCTAGAATTAAGGTTTTAGAATGGCCTTCCCAAAGTCCTGACTTAAACCCCATTGAGAACATGTGGACAGTGCTAAAGAAACAAGTTCATGCAAGAAAACCATCACATTTAGCTGAACTGCACCAATTCTGTCAAGAAGAGTGGTCAAACATTTGACCTGAAGCTTGCCAGGAGCTTCTGGATGGCTACCAAAAGCGCCTAGTTGCCGTGAAAATGGCCAAGGGACATGTAACCAAATATTAATGTTGCTGTATGTATATTTTTGACCCAGCAGATTTGGTGACATTTTCAGCAGACCCATAATAAATGTATGAAAGAACCAAACTTTATGACTGTTTTTTGTGACAAACAAGTATGTGTTCTGATCACTCTCACAGAAAAGTAAGAGTTGTAGAACTTATTGGGAACTCAAGACAGCCATGACATTATGTTTTATACAAGTGTATGTAAACTGTATATATATATATATATATATATATATATATATATATATATATATATATATATATATATATATAGAGCCACTGTTGCTCTGAATAATACTAATTCTGTGTAATTTTATATTTATTTTTCCAAGCCATTTTGAGCTACATCATGCTACTGCAATAAAAAAAATACCTATTTTAATATTTGTTCTCATTGGCAATAAGCTTGGAGGGTGCTGTGCAACAAATACTTTTTGTACCAGACAGACTGTAATAGACTGGATGGAGGAGAGAATCAAATTGTGTTCATAATAAGCTTTAGCTCTGGGGCAACTGTTTTCTAACGTCACTCAAATGAAAATCAATATATTCTAGTTTTAAATTACTGAGCTGAAATGAGAAAGTTGTAAATATGCCCTAAAATATAGAGTGAAGAAACATAATAATAATGCTTGATGTTACTTATTTAATTAAAAAAAAAAAATCATGAAATAGAATTTGGTGAGTTTATTTTCATTTGAGTGACATCTTTGATGATATATTCTGTAAAAAAAAGGAAAAAGCAAAACAGAAATCTGTATTTATTTGTAGTCATGTTTATTGCAACTTTTGTCACACAAAAAGTACAATAAATTAGTATGGACGACACATCAGAATTAGTATTCGAAATGAGAGTCTGATTTGTGCATCAATTCTGAATAGGGCCTGTGTGTTGAGATGAAGGCTGTGCCCTGCAGTGTGAGGATGGGGTGATTATTGTTAACACATCACCATTTAGATTATTTTTGTTTATATTTAAGGATCAACTGACCATCTGGATATGAAATTTGAAGGCGCTGTGAGTGCCCCAGTGGTCAGAGAAGTAGTTACTGAAGAAATCAGAAACTAGGTCATGACATCAGTTTCACTTTTTGTGTCATGCTGAGGTGTGTAACTGTGTTGTGTATGTCTTTACATGATGTGTGAAAGTTGTGACTCTCCTTTTTTAGCAGTGTTTGGACAGATTAGCTTATGACAAACTTGTGTCTGCTACAATATTCATTTTCCATGGACTCATGTCTTCTGACGTCACTGAAACAAAAGGCAGATATGTACCTGTGTGGCAGGGATATAAGATATTTAAAAAAACTGTTGAAATATGTTTGTGAGTCAGTGAAGTTATATATTCTCCTGGTACCTGCAAGTTCATGTATGTGCTCCTCTTGTTTCAACCTGTATGTAGGAACAGGTAATTTGTCTACATATGACAAATCATATCCTCATCCATCGAAGGTACATCCATCGAAGGTACATTTGTTAGCTCTAAAAACACAAAAAGTGGTGAGTTTGTGCTGACGAAGTCAGTCTGTCTCTAGATTTTGATCTCAGTGCGGAAGGTCTGTGCGATCTCATGTTTAGCCGGCTGTCTGCGCGCCCGCACTGTCAGAGTCCCCTCAAGGCCCAGGGACGACGTCACCGAGGTCGGGTCCACGTCTTCAGGGAGTTGGCACTTGTGGGTGAAAGTGTTCATGACTGAACCATCTTGGGCCAACTGCAGAGAGATATTGGATGTTATGAAGGACCAATGCTTCTGTTTCTCACACTAAAAATCCAACACACTGTTCACCTTTTCCGCACGGACTTCTATCTGATTGTTGGATGTTGTTACGATCACATCCTCTGGAGAGAAGTCTCGGACGTCAACTGTGAACTGATACGAATCGTCAATAGTTTTGATATTTCCAGCCCCACCTGACAAGGAGCAGAAAATATGTTTGGTTAAAAGGAAGTAGGCCTACAGTTAAATATGTTAACAGGTATTGGTGCCATTGGAAAAAATATCATGTGAAGGAATAACTGTTTTCCATAAAATTGCCAATTGCATTATTTACAGGCACCATTAATAATTCTTGCAGCAAAAATTTTACTCTTTGTTGGAACTTATAGAAAAATCTCGTTCTGCTACCATGCACTGACTGACATAACGTAGCTTGACTTCTGGTCAAATTGCTTGATCAGGAACACCTAGTTTTATTGAAACCATCAACTGTGCAAGATGCTGAAGGAGGACAGCTCAGTCAGGTCTCCCTATAAAACTCACTAGACCAGTAGTTCCCAAAGATTTCCTGGGCCCCCCTATGGCTCATAATAAAATACCCCACAAAAAAGAAAAAAAAAATCACTGGGCACAGTATCGTTCAACCAGACATAAACCTAAACACATATTTTGTTTTCAAACTCCACTGAAGTTTATTTCACACTTGAGGTTGCAACAAAACACACTACAAACCATTTTTACAGTGAAACACTTTTGTGTAAGTGTGCAATGCCACTGCACAACCCCATAGGGGTCACGCCCCACACTTTGGGAACCACTGCTCTAGACATCAGCTACATTGCAGCTTGTTGTCAAAGGAGAATACCAAGAAAAAGTATTTCTTGCCCTATTATTAAAAACATGAACATGCATAGTTGACCAACTTCACTGGAACTGTGTTACACCATACTGAACTTTTGTACTCCTAACAAATGAGTTTGACATTAAACAATTAGTATCAGGAAAGAAGCCTCCTTTTCACTTTTAAGTATTGGTGAAGCTGTGGGAATACCAGGCGGTATGTGGGCTTGGTTCACTGGATCCAAAGTCAACTTTTTTTCTCTTATCACTGTCCTCAAACCTTAATTCAATGGAAAATCTGTGTGGTGAGGAGAGCAGAGGAGAGCAATCATCGCAAAGGATCAACAGCAATAATTGTGTCACCAGTGACTCTTGAAAACAACAGCAAAGTAATAGTAAACTAAAACAAAAAGCCCCCCAATTCCCCATATAGCCAGTATTAAAAGCCATCACTGGACGTGATGTTAAAGGTAAAGGTCATTTTATTTGTACAGCCCATTTTCAGCTACAAGGGAATACAAAGTGCTTGTTGATTAAAACAACAAGCTGGTGTCAATCAGGTGAATGATAAGAATTGCTGAGAAGTTCAGCCGAACATAAATGAGGCAAATCCCCATTCTCTTCGTCTTTACCTTACAAACACCATGGCACTGCTCAACAATGGCTCATCTTCCCAATATTGATCTGTCAAAGTGGTATAGACCTTTTCCTGCACATGCACTGCTTTTGTCTGTCTAAAAGAAGCTCCTGTAGAAAACAATATGGCTAAGAGCAAAAATAAATATTTAGAGGTGAAAGGATTTGTCACTATGCATGCTCCTTGTTTATCTTCATAAACTGATCCACTAAACATTATAGCTGGTTTGTTTTAATAGAAAATAATGTTTCCTCTTTGGCATATCCAGTTTCTTTAGTGATCCCAGAAACCAGCTGGATTCTGGGTTCACTAAAGTACTGTATCACATGGCTCTCGGTGTCAGTATGTGTACTCTGACAGCACGTTAGTTTCAGTATGTGACATCATTTTAACTCTCTGCATGTATGCGCGTGTGTGTGTGTGTGTTGTGTGTAGACTCTGATCACCCAGCAACCATTTGCTCATTCCTTATGCAGGCGTCATCCTAGATACTCAGCATGTGAAGTCACACAGTCAGGAGTCTGTCCAGAACTGCTGCTTTCAGACATGCTTGCCTTGCAAGTGGAGCTGCCTCAAATGTTCCTCTATTGCATTGGGTTTTATGTGACAGTCCAACGCAAAGTAGAGCAAAACCGCAAAGTGGAAAAAATATTATTTACGGTTTTCTAATAAAAATAAAATAAAATAAACAAAATGTGATTTTGTATTCATCCCTTCTGAGGCAATACTTTGAAGAACCACCTTTTGCTGCAGTTACAGTGGCAAGAACTTAAGGGAATGTCTATACTATGTGCAACAATTAATGCCTATTCTGTCTTTAAAAAAGTCGCTTAAACTAAGTCTGAGTAGGCAGCGCACATCAGAGAAGATTTGCCACACATTCACAATCGGATTTTAAGTCAAGGCTTTGACTAGACCACATTAATGTACTTTAATGTAAATAATCTTAATGTAGCTGTGTCTACATATTTTAGGTCTTCATCATGCTGGGAGGTAAACCTCCACCCCAGTGTCAAGTCTTATGCAGCCTCTCAGTGGTTTTTGTTCAGCATTACCCTGCATTTGGCTCCATTCAGCCTCCCATCAACTGTGAAAAGCTTTCTAGTCTCTGCTGAAGACAAACATCCTCACAACATGATGCTGCCACCATCGCATAGAATAGAATGGAAGAACAGACATTTCTTTATTGTCCCACAGTGGAAAAATTTCTGTGCAACAGCAGCAAAATGACAACACATCAAATAGACTCATACAAAGATAGGATATATATATTAAAAAAAACAGAATAAAAAATTTAAATATTGTAAAGTAAGAGCAAAATTTCACCTTGGAGATGGTATGCCTAAAGTGAGGCAGAAGTTTTGCATGTAAGGAAAGATTCACATTATTTTAGTCTTGTTCACTTATGTGATTATGACTTTTCAAATTGGGTCTTTTTCAAAGGGAATCAAAAAGCATTTGTCCATCCACTTTACATTTATCCATCCACTTTACATTTATGCTGTACTTAACCCTAAAAATCCTTCATTCTTTACAGGTCAAGATGTTTAAATACATCAACCAGGCATTTTAAATAATTATGCAGTGTGTACCCGTCCTATAAGATGGCATAGGTGTAGAGTTTCAAACAATCCTACCGTGACCTTGGACCTATAGAGGACACCAGCCTGTGGGGTGTGTTTATTTGAAGTTCGCATGTCAGATTTTGACACTTGTATTTTGTATATGCAGTAACATCCAACTGGTTCACACCCCCTGGAGGTATTGCTGAGTCTAAGAACAAACACTTTAAAGTGAAACGCTACATGACCTTACTCTGTACTTCAGCCAGAGAAGTACAGGAAAAACTGCACTTCTGCATTTGTTTTGTTTGCATCTGCTGCATCTTTTCTGCCGTCTCCAATACAAAAGCTTTTGGTCACTCAAATCAACCACATCAAACTCCCTCTAGCTTCTGATCGCCTCACTTACACATTTTATCACCCATTTGGAAGAAGAATAAATCGCTTTCACAGATCTAGTTGCACTTTTATTCTTTCTTTATTAACTTTTCTTGCTGACAAAATGAGCCCCAAGGGTATAAAGTTTCCTCCCAACTTACTGGAAAATCCCAAGGAGTCACTCCCAGGCCTCATGAAGGATCCAAAATCCTCGGTGAAAAGCCCCCGGCTCTTCTCCATGTAAGGGTTGCAAGAGGACGAGGTCGAGGACGAAGTCTGGTGGAAACTGCGCTCCGATCGATAGGCAGAGGAGTTGGTCACACTCATGGATGGTCGCAAGTGCTGGATAAAAGGCAGAGGAGGAGAGCAGAAAGAGGCGGAGAGAAGTGGATTGTTCCTGGAGCAGCTCTGGATATTAAAAATAAATCACACAACTTCTTTGTTCTCCTGAATGATTTCCTTTTATGTCTGTTTTTTTTTCTCTTCTTCCGTAGGACTTATTGACCTGCTCTCCGACAGCAGAGTACTCCTGGACATTATATACTCACGCATGCTGGGGAGGTGGCACATGTGTCACAGCTCATTTGGAAAAGGCTAAAATTGTTCTATTTTTATCGTGAGACGCACAGAGGCATGAAGAGGAGAGTCTGTGGTTGGAAAAGTTTTGCGTGATGAAGGGCCTGAGTTTGAGAGAGAGAGAGAAAGAGAGAGAGAGAGAGAGGGATTTGTAGAGAGAGTTAGAGAATGAGCAGAGGGGGCAGCGGGGAGTGAGGGGCACAACAGTTGTCATTCCTGGCACATCATCCCTAAAATAGCTTTTCCGTCCACTCTGACTCTCACTGCACCCCATCACTTCTGTCTGGATCTTCAGCTTTCTTAACATTCAGGCCCACGTCGTTGACCCGAAACCGGATCTGAGACTGCTCTGCCATCAAATGACTTGCAGTCCAGTGTTTCTACAGGGTAGTGTGATCTCATTAGAGAGGCTTTATTTCATCTCTTTTATCGCTTGTTGATCATCTGTTTATTCGTTTTTGTCTGGAGTGTAATGAACACACAATATTAAAAATGCTATCCAGCAGTGAATCTTTTTTCACTAACAAAACTCTATCTTTTGTAAAATGCAATATTTTTAAAAGTTACATTTTTAGATGTTTACATCAATTTTATTTGTACTGTCTTGCTTTGTTCAGATCCACAAGAGGGACGAAAACAACAGCGAGGGTAGGGCAATATGGGCTGAATGAATCACAATATTATTGAATCACAATATTCATTCATAGTATTTTCATAGTATTTTGAAATATTTTTGTGCAAACGATAAAAGTGATAATAAAATCTATTTGTTACTTATTTTTTAGGTAACTGTATGGCTGATACTGCATGATACATCAAACACAAATACTGCACTGCAAAACATCTGTTTGCAATACATTTTTTCAGGACACCAGTTATGTAAATAAGCACGATTTGAATCACTAAAATTGCTCGCATGATCTTATTCTCAAATGTATTTATATGTAACAATACTCTCATTGAAGAAACAGTGAAAAAAATACTAAAGCCAACAATATGGACTGAATGTTTTTTTTTTTAAAACATCATAAATGGGAATTTATTGTAACAAACATAAATCAAAATTCTCATCATGATAAGAATTTTTTTTACAATAAATGATACGACAAATATCAATCCCTAACAACAACCCATAAAACAAGTTTCTTTTGAAAAAGAAACTTGACTTTCAGAGCTGTAGATGGTTCCAGGGCGACTTTGGCTGTAATCGTCTTGCGATCGGAAGGTTGTAGGTTCGATTCCAGCTTCCCACATGTTGACGTTGGGGCACTTAACCCCAAATTGCCAACTGATCTGCGTATTGGTGTGAGCGAGTCACAAGCCCTAGTGTAAAGTGCTTTGAGTGGTAAAAATGACTGTAAAAGTGCTATGTAAGTTCAGTACATTTACCAGGATGAGGGCTGAAGGCTCAGAGGCCCTAGTATTTGTTTATGCTATGCAATAGAAAGTAACCAACAGTCGTATAGGTTCATGCTTTTACTGTGCTATTATTTTAAAGTACTATGGTAGACAGCATCCAACAGTTTCAGAAAGAATCGCTCAAGTAAATAAAATCACCGTAACCAAATGTGGGGAAGAAAATGTTCTTTGGCAATGAAAGATAAAACAGATCTGTTCCCAACAATAAGAGGCTTTGTTTTCATTTCTGTAAGATATGATTTATTTGAGAAATATAAAAGAGCCGATGGCAGTCAACACAGATGGTGAGCTTACTAGCTTTTAAAAAGCATACTGAAGAAAAAGTAAACTGTTTATTCTGCTTTGTGCACATTTGGGTTGATGAAATTATAAGAGGCAAAATTATGGAGAACAGCAGCCTCTAATGACAAAACCCATAAAGTCAAACACTACACTTGTTACAGATTTCAACAGATCTTCTGAGACACATCTAGTTCCATGAATAGAACTAAACATTATCATAAATATAAACACAAAACTTCACAGCGCTCTGCAAGCAGTATATTTTGAAATTATATCTTCATTTCAAGAAGTCATTGAATGATGATGAGCTTAAATGCTTCAACCAGCATCTTTACAAGGCCTTTTGCGTTTGTTCTGTGTGTTAATTCTCACCTTTCACACTAAAACATGTCAATTTCTAGGGCATAGAAACTCCCTCACCAAGCATCATAATGGCTGGCCACTGAAATTGCAGTCAAACTTGAATATAATTTACTTAAGCAGACATAAATGAAACTTTCAGACATCTAAAAGTTGCTCCTATAGGGATGAATCAAGAATCAATTCTGACAGTGGTGGTCTTAGATCAAATTTACAGGAGAGCCACAATTTTTTTCATGAGGGCAGAGAACAAAAGAACAAAACAGACAAAGAAAAACATTTCATTGCTGAATATATTAAATAAGCTCTAGAACCAAAAAGCCACCTGTGGCAAGCTGCAGACCCTTAATTAAGCAAATGAAAGCTGCGATTCTGTCTCAGTGCAGATTAAGTTAAAACTGTGAAACATCAATTTTTAATTAGTTGTAAAATAAAACCTTAAAAGTAAAACATTTAATTTGTCGAAGGGCCAGCACATTTCATCATACGAAATTTATTCAGTGTCCACTTAGTACAGGGGTCACATCATTGGCCAGGACCAGCTCTATAGAGGCACTGGCCTCTGTGTCCAGAACCACCCATGATTCCTGATGTCATGGCTGATTTTATGTAATGTTTCCATGATGCCTAGAAAACAGATCAGGAACTTATAAAATCTGAACCCCCCCACCAGACAATCAAATAATTGTAGTTCACATAAACTTAAAAATTTTATAAAAACTAATTGCTGTAATGTGACAAAACTACACACAAAACAAGACTGACTGTTTCTACTTCACCAGCTCTAAAGGCTAGTTGCTGCCGCTCAGCTGGAAAAATACTGTCTCCTGCCTCTTTAAATGGGAACGCCCTGCCTCATATCTCTGCAGATAAGTTAAGGGCAAAACAAAGATGGAAAGAATGCTTGAAAACAAAGCCCACAGGCAGGAACAGAGGACTTAGTGGTGACATTACTTGGCGACTATTAATATCTCCGTGAGGTGTGCAGCCGGTCATGATTAGAAAACGCTGCTCTTTTTTTCCTAGTTAGCGCCACTGACAGCTAATCCATTTAAATCCATTTATGGGCTCTCTGGTGTTGTGTATTCGAGTCGTGCTTTGAAGTTTCATTATGCCATATGCATCACAGAATTCAAGACATGCAAGCACATCCATTGATTTGCCAGTGATTTTTACCAGTCATTAAACATCTGCTATTATCATCTTTGAAAAGCCCCCTGGTGCCTGCTGCCAAATAAAGACCTCTTTATTGTAGATAGCTCAAAGGTTACCAGACATTACAGATCACTCAACTAAGAATTATTTGATTTCAACCTTATCACCGTATAGCAGAGAGGCCCCTGCTCAGGGTCTAAATCCAGCCTAGCAACTCACCTCCTCCCAAACAGGGAACATGCCGGGCCCCCTCAGTTTCCTAACAACAAGAATATTGTTGATTTTCTGTGGTTTTCGTCTTGTGAACGTTAAGCCATCATTAAGATTCAAGCCATCAGGTGCACAGAATATTAAGGATTTATGTGTGAAATATTTTTTTTTCTCACTTAAAACACTGGACGTCTGTCATGTTCCCACATTTATATCACACACTGACTGCTATTTTGTTCATTTTTAAATAGAAATTCAATAGTGATTATTTGAGAAAACAAGCCGGTGCTTGAATCATAAAAATGACTCGACAGGACGCAGAATCCAAACAGCCTCTGGGTATTTTCCAGTACATTGTCAAGCTTGTGACCAGGCTGCTTTCCCAGTGAGGCACAGATGAGCGCTGAAAGAGAGGCTTCAAAAGCTGAGCAAAAATGACAGGCTGACAAATATGACTTTGATAGGAGATTATCGAGCAAGAAAGGCTGGAATGGTTTCTCAGAAGACTCAATCTAAAATTTGCAGGGTTATTTCATTACACCAAATGCTGGGATATGTTGCTGGGATAGATGTCGGAACAAACCCAACCATGCCATGTTTCCTTCCCAGGCCTGAAGGTACAAAGACAGATTGAAGCTGAGATCCGGTGTTGTATTTCTTTGCCAGTGATCCTGATTTAGTTTTAGCAAAATGTGAAAACGCACAAATTGAATCAAAATGACAAATATTAACTGCCCAAAAATATGAGTTTCTCAACCTTTCACAAGCACTCCTGCTCTGTTGTACTTTGTGAAGAAAAGAGCAATTGGAGGGAAAGCCAGAAAAGATTGTATCATAGCAACTGGCCTGATTCAACGAAGCTCCAAATAACAAGGCGCAAGAGAAGAGTGTTGCCAAGCTCCGGAAATCATTATACCTTTAATAAAAAGGTTCGTCTTATCTCGGCAGCCAGTGTGATTGCCACCTGAAGGCATTAAAGATTATGTATCTTGGAGTGAGTGGAAATAAACACATACTCCATGGCTGATGGCTGGTTATTTAGTCTGTAATCAGGTTTACCACTAAACAGAGGGGGGTTATTATTTTTTTTCTGATAAATTATCCAAAACATCATTTTAAGTAACACATAAAGCTGTAACAATTGTTTCAGGGACAAAAAAGGGACAAAAAAGAAGAATAAATACAAAAACAAAATTTCTGAGAAAGCAACCAAGTCAAAGGAAGATATATTAAAGATGCCCTGATCCATTGGTCAGGCATTCAAGCTAAGTGTGTGTCTATATATGCATTCCTTTGTGCTTCTGCAAGGTTTCCCCCAGAAGGTTTGAGCGCTTCACCAATCTAAAATGGGGCATATAATGATTCCAAGTCACGAGCAAAAAGTTTGTTAAAAGTTTCTCCTTTTTTCTCCCGTATTTAGCTCCATACAGGGGTCCGCTGTTATACAAATTAAAGGTTATTCAAAAATCTGATCCAGGGGATGAAAAGCAAAATGTAACCTTGACTAGACTGAAAACCGTCTAATCAAGAAGCTCTGGCAGATAGCAAATGGAACTGAGTAGGACTGAAATAACATTTATATGTCTCACTGTTGCGCTTTCCATTAAAAATATACCTCACGTTGTGCACGTTGTCGCATGAAATCCATAATGTAGTGTATTCTTGATTAGAGGCAGCTTCAGCTTCAAATTAATCACTGAGTTGAGCGAACCACAAATGCCTTTGTGCTTTACGTTCACCACTTTGTCCTTGCAAGCTGCTTTGATATCACCTTTACTCTCCAACTCCCACATGTCTGGCCTTGCAGCTCAGGAAAAGGAGTTTACAAACGCTGTCAGATACGATTTATCTTCCCTTTAAATTGCAATAATTTGCAGTCAAATTGCTTTTCTTGGAAAATAGAAAAAGTACAAAGAAAAAAAAATAAAAGGCTGAAACATCACAGGGCCCCAAAATAATGTTATCTCCTTCACCACACAAGTGATGTTTCAAGCACTGTTGCTTTTCATCATGCTGTTTACTCGTTTGGCCCACCACCTGCTCCTTGTGTTTTGATCCATGTAGTGAAGAGTTTAGACAGGGTGCCTCTGTAACTAAAACCCAATTTTATATATTCACTGTGTAAACAACTTCTTTGTTGTAAGACAGCAGCAACAAATCATTATATGGTCATCCACCAATAATTATCTACCAAAATGGTCCTCCAGTCCTGAAATAAAAGCAAGAGATGGAAACAAATCCCCAAATTACTTTTATTACTCTTTAAACATCTCATTTGAGCTTCAAAGGGCTTCTTTTCTAGCTTCCTGTTGCAGTTAGCTGTGATGCAGCACTGATTCTAAACAGAAACAGCAACGTGAGATTCAGGTTCTTTAATTTATTTATTTATTTTTTTAAACACATTTTTTTCTGTTGAAGAAGTTTTTGGACGTTTGTTTCTGTTAGGAAGTGAGACCGCCGTCTCTCTAACGGTAATGAAACAATAAAATGAAAGCAATGACAAAGTTATTAATGTGGTTGTCCATTATAACCATTTATTGACATTACAGCACTCACTGTTCATTTTTCTTTTTGTATAAGACATAATAATAATAATAATAATAATAATAATAATAATAATAATAATAATAATAATAATAATAATAATAATAATAATAATAATAATAATAATAACTTATATGCTAAACTTACCAGGGATATTAATAACTTTTGGCTTAGCCTAACCTTTATCTATGTCACACTCCAAATCAAACTGCTGGTTTAAGCAAACTGAGTGACTTTACTTGAGACAAAATGTTTTCTTCTGATGCTATTGTAAAGTTTGCATGTCCTTTACTCACCACTTGGGGAGCTGCAGAGCTGGAAGCTCCCTCTGCCCCCTCCTAGACACTCAGTTAAATGTATGGACAGTATGGACACATATATGTGGTATAATGCAAAAAAAGAGTTAACTTCAACGTATACATTTTGGTTCCATTTCACTTATTTGTGAGTTTCCTTTGTTTTTTTTTTTGTTTTTTTTAAATACCATTTGATTCCCTCTGGTCTCAGAAGAAACTTGGGTGATCACAGGTACAGTTTGTATTTAAATTCCTAACTTTCTTTCTTTGTTCTGTCGATATTCGCCAAATGGCAAAACATATTTTAATCAGTGTCGGTTAGAAATACATACGCGCACACACGCATGCACCAGCATACACACATATAAAGTTTATATCTATATATATATATAAGTTACATATATATAACTTATGAAAATAAGAGCATGATGAAAATAAGAGCGTTATTTTCATCACGCTCTTTGTCTCTGTGTGCCGCTTCCATGGAAACAAGTTTTACACTGAGAAGAGCTCTCGCTCTCTGTATTTGTGTCTATGGATGGTGCTGTGGAGGGCTGGTGCTCGCAGCATGCTGATTTCAAGGCTCTAAAAATAACACAAGTGCTAATTAAAAGCATACATGGAATAAATAGCTGAGGAAGATAAACATTAGCTAAGAGCTCATTAAAAAAGACAAATGGTGTGAACAATGATTACATTGACCTTCCACAGGGCACTGAGGCTGAACTTTGATTTCATAAGAAGTGTGAAACAATTACAGGATTGGGGGTGTTCTTAGAAAAGGGTATTTGAAACCATAACATTCGGATAAAGCCCAGGCAGGGATAATAATTCATGTCCAAAACTGTGTTTTATATATATATGTAATAATAATAAAAATCATTGGTGAGACAAATATGCAGAAGGAGCAAGTGGATGTTTTGTCACTTTTCTCAATTTAATAATCAAAAGCACTTTTTGGTGATGAGAAAGTGAATAAATGAATGAACAAACGCATGCTATATTATATTTATTTGAATGATCCGGAAAGCAAAACACAACTATGCTAAAAAAAAGGAAGTGATTGCAATACATTTTTTTTTTATGGATGGAATTACAATCTAACACTCTATTTATGCAAAAATTGTAGAGCGATAGAGCCAATACAATTCTGTGAAAAACTGTACAAGCTGACTATGTTCATGCATTTAAATGAAGGTCACCTTCAAATATTCCTCCAAAGAGTTAACATTAGCTACGCTTTCAAGCATGACCGCTCCATCACATTTATGCGAACACCTTAACAGAGGTCAGTCACAACCCAGATACTCACCTAGCTACACCACACGCACTTCTTTTTACAACTTTACTGGAAGAACTGAGCACTTCCGAGCAGAAGGTGAGTCCACCTCCCTCAAAAACTCATATTTCACTCTCATGTAGATATGATTTTAGATTTTGATTGCTGAATTTTACTATATTTCAGGGCAACATGAAGAGCTTTGATAAGTCACTGGAGATAGAAACAGAGGAGGAAGTTAATGGCCAGAAGCAAGAAAATAACTCAGAAGCGTCCCGTAATATAACCCCACTTCTGCTGGACTCATGGAAGCCGTACAAGAAAACCCGTGCAAATGTTAAAGGTTAGTGATGTGAAAAACAATCAAATCTTTAGTTCAGACTAATAATCCAGAAAATGTCTGTAATATTTCATTTTAGCTATTGATAAGTTTCTGGACGAGTTAGTCAACATGCATCAAACTTATGAAGATGAGAAATAATATTTTCTGTTTTGTCAATGTGAAATTTCCAAACATAGACTTAAGGTCAAAAGAGGTTAATTATGTTTTCTGAAATGCATAAGCGATGAACGAGTATAACAAAGTTAAGGGTTCTGACTACAAATGTGGTCAGAACCCTTACAGAGAAATTTTTCAAAAAGAAATGAAATCTTTGTGTGGTGCAGACGTTAAAGGTGTTTCAATTTGTCACATAACTTTTTGTCTTTAAAGAGCAGCTGTTAAAGCTGAGAGATTGTTTGGAAAGCGTCTGTGGGATTCAGTGGTATGGATTCGCCATGTTGGGTATCTTGGCAGCTCTCCTAAGTTTCTTTATGGACTTCAGTGTAGCAAAGCTGCTACGAGGTAAACAAACACACTCTCACATTGTAAGCTTCTGTGATTCTTAATCGAAGACAGCATAAGAAGGTTTCTGGCATAGGTATTCACATTTTTCATTACAAATGGAAGCTTCAAGGTATTTTTTTGGAATGCATAATTGTGAGGTGGAAAAGTACGCTTAAATGGTTTTCAATATTTTTTTTACGACAAAAATATTAACTGCAGTGCTGTGGTTCTGTTCAGGGCCATTGTTCTGCTGGAATTACAGTTTTAAGTTTTTGTGGCCTCCACAAGGTTCACTTCCAAGATTTTCTGGTATTTAGCTCCATCCCTCTTCCCATAAAGTCTCATTAACATCCCGGCTGAGGAAAAGCATCCAGACATTATGATGCTACAAGTATCATGTTTCACTTTGGGAATCATGTACTCAGGGTGAGGTGTAGTGTTAATTTTCCTCTATCCTTTTGAGTGGTGTTCAAACAGTCCATATTTGGTCTCATCTGACCAGGAAAGTTTGTTTCACATATAACGTGTCCCTGCTTGACTTGTGGTAACCTGAAACAGCATTTTGAAAATCCTTATCTCGACAACAAGTTTCTCCTTGGCACTATTCCATAAAGTCCTGATTTGTGTTCGGACTTCATTGGTGAGGAAGGCAATCTAGCAAGAAAGAATATTTATTAAATATAGAGCAAATACAAAAGTGGAAATGCAGAGGAGGATGACTATGTGCTCTTTTGTTACATCCTCAGCTCATCTGTGGCTTTATGCGAAGCTGGAAGGCCATGTTCTGCTGCAGTTCCTCTGCTGGACACTATACCCAGCATGCATCTGTGCTTTTGCCTCAACTTTATCCCATAACATCTGTCCCTTCTCCACAGGTTTGTTCACGAGCAGTTACTATACTGTATTATACTGTAATATAAGAAAATGGAAGCGTTTGGGAACAACAGCAACTCAACCACAGAGTTTTGCGTCACGTAAACTCACGTAAACTGACAGAGCTAAAACACATAGTGAGAAGAGATAGCCAACTTTCTGCAGAGACAATCACTACAGTGGCCTTCAGATTAGCTCAAGAACAGTGAACATAGAGCGTCATGGAATGGATTGCCATGGTCGAGCATATATCATATATCACCACGTTGGGTGCATAGGTCTAAAGTACACCGCCACTGGACTCTAGCACAGTGGAGGAGCGCTCTCTGGAGCAACAAATCGTGCTTCCCCATTTGGCAATCTGATGGACGAGTCTGGGTTTGGTGGTCGCCAGGAGAACTGATGCTTGTCTGACTGCATTGTGTTCAAGCTGATCCAGATGTAAAGGGTGGTCCAAAGTCAGATTGAAGCCTATGGATTAGGAATGGGATGTCACTAAATCTCATATGTGAGTCAAGACAGGTGGGCAAATACTTTTGACAATATAGCATATTGTGGCAACATTAAGTAGTTTCTTCTTTATCTTTCTCTTCCAGTGAAAGACTGTGACTTAAGATTGGATAAACTTCTTTACATCAGCAAACTAAATAGTCTACAAAGCTAATTTCAGCCTCTTTGACTATCCTTGATGTTCCTCCCTTTCTCAGAATCCCTAAAATATTATTTTAAGCTAAATCTGGTTTTAGTGTTTTTTTCAATCGTTATTCTACCTTTTGGTTTATGTTCCACTATTATTTGTGCTCAGGCTCTGGTATTCCAGAAGTGAGAACCATGCTGTCCGGCATTGAACTGCCTCATTACTCGTCTCTCACTCATATGTTCACTAAGTTTCTGGGTCTTATCTGCACACTGGCTGCAGGCAGCACTGTTTTCCTTGGCAAAGTTGTAAGTAATGACTTGGAGCAACAATTTTCTACACAGGAACCAGAATACAGATGTACTCATGCAACTTTATGCCCCTTAATCTCTTCAATTCAGGGTCCATTTGTGCATCTTTCCACCATGTTAGGAGTCTATTTGGACAGGCTTTGCAGACTCATGCAAGGCAAAAAGAAGGTAAAACCAGTAATATGATCAAATGTTTACATCCTATACTTTCATTCTATTTAAGTCTAAATGTACACACATGGTAAATTTATTTCCACAGATTTTCAGAAAATCATTTAGGCTTTCCCACCATTTTTTTCTTTATATTTCATCAATAAAAGTTATGGTTTTTCAAAACACAAAATATCTGCTGCAGTTAGTTTGTGTAGATGTGGAGGTCTGAATGAAAAATGTTCACCACAAGTGTTGTATGACCTCCAGGAGGCAGGAACAGAGATGATGGTTGTAGCTGCTGGGGTTGGAGTAGCAAGCTGCTTTGGAGCGCCCATCAGTGGTGAGAGAAACTGATGTAAAGAATATATTTACTGCATGTGCTGCACTGGTTTACGTCAAATAAATGTAATGCATCTTACATAGCTCTTGCAGAAAAGGTATCTGAGCCCTTCCTACTCTGCACAGTACTCTTTTTTTGTTGTTGTTTTACATTTTTACATATTTTGTAATCAGTGAAGAAACAACAAGGTGTAGGCCCAGGTGTAATTATTCTGTGCTCTACTTCAAAGTTTTGAAGCAAGTTTATTGTAAGGTAAAATGTCAAAACACAATCATAATTTTATTGATTTATTTAGCTTTTTAACACACTGAAGAAAAACAAAAAAACAGTGATCCAACTTAAAAATTGTAGTTAATTTTGTAAAGTGATAAAATTTAGTTTATCCAAGTAAATATATTAAGTTCATGAAGTGTTCATGTTAAGCAAAACATAATTAAATTAAGTCATTTTCTATTTTTCACTGCATATATAAGTTTGCAATATGTTTCAAAGAATCTATGTTCATAGATCACTTTTCAACTTTTCTATGTTTACAGTGCTTACACTGTAAAAACACAAGGGGGCGCCCCATCACCATTGACACATGCAATGAAAAAAACGTTTTCTCTTTTTGAATGAGTGTGTCATGCTCTGATGGCGCCCTGGGCAGAGAACCGTATTGCACATAACCAAAACCAATAATCTGATAATGATGTTAGACAAACAGTCACAAGACATCAAAAAATTTTGAAGGACCACCAGAGGACTTTGAAAAATACTGATAAAGCAATTCTTAATATGCAACTATCTGAAAACACTATGAATGTACGTATTTGTAGTATCTTTTTGTCCATTTGTGGTGTAGGTGTGCTGTTCAGCGTGGAGGTGATGAGCTCTCACTTTGCCCTGAGGCATTACTGCCCATGTTTCTTCTCAGCTGCCTGCGGGGCTCTGACCTTCCACCTGCTGTCGGCGTGGAGCAGAGATGGAGGTGAAGGGTCTGTCGATCGAAACGCAACGTCAGTGTTTTCTGGATTCGATGTGTACATTTTTCTAAAATGTCATTTAAGTAAATATAAACTAGTTACTAGCCAACTAACCTCTCAACTGAACCTCAACAATTTCAAACTACTCCCTTAATGGAGCACAGAAACATCATCTGTTTCAAAGAACAAGGCCTGATCTACAGGTATATGACTTTAACATGTTCACTCGTCAGCAGTGTTGTAAATAATGGAATAACTTGCAGTGTCAATTACTTCGAAAAAAACTATCCAATACATTTGGGCTAACTGTAAATTTTATGAAAACATCAGTGCAATAACAAAGAATGAATATTAGATCTTTCCCCGACTGTTGATTCCAATTTGCTTTGTGTCCGCAGAGACTCTTCAGACGTTGTTCCAAACCAATTTCCCCACCGCTTCACCTTTCTTCACACTGGAGATCTTGCTGTTTGCTTTACTGGGGTTCGTCGACTATGACAGCTTCTGCTTAGCTAAACAAAACCTCAGTTTGTCTTTGGCTGCCTAATAAAAACTGACATTTGATTTTGATATTAATATCAGTCGCACGGAGAATAAGGTCCCCTGTGTTTTCCTTCAGTTTTAATGAGCAGTTTTAGTTTTTTTTCTCCTCCTCTCAATATCATTTCCTGGCCTCCTCTGCGACTATTCCCCGGGTCTAATGACTTCCGATCATCGTTTGCTGCCTGAATGAAAATGGCTCCCAGGTTTCTCATTCTGGACTGTGTCGCTGTCTGAAAACAGGCTGGCGTGCGGGGCTGTGAGCCGATGCTACCTCTTCTGCCACCGCTGGATCCTGAAGTTCACCAAAACCAACCGGCTCTTCTCCACGATGCTGACAACAGAGTGAGGCTTCTTTACAATGTGTCTGTGAGGCAGTAATGAGTCACCTGCACAGTCTTTTAAAAGCATCCATAATGATCAAATGTCTTTTTTGCGTGAAAACCTCTCTGCAGAAAGGGTCTGTACTCTGGTCTTGTTGTTTTCTTTCTGGCATCGCTGACGTTTCCCCACTCTGCAGGTCAATACATGGCCTCTAAGGTGAGAGTCAAAAGCATTTAAAAGCTTAGCCACACAATCAATAAGCTGCATCTATTATTTGTTATGGGTAAATTGTTTAAAATAGGGGTATTCTTTGACTTTTCTGTACCTAGAGAAGGATACGTACATATTTATTCAGCCTCCTAACCTCCTGTGTTCCTTGGTCTTCGTGCCTCTCTCCATTTCCAGTTTGTTCTCTAACAAACTTCTGAGAAGTTTCAATGAGGTGAAAAAGCACATGAGTGGATCCCATTTACAATTGGATTTTAAAGAGGAGAGCAGGCTGAATACATGTGCATCCCTCTCTTCCCAGACGTTCATTTTTAAAACATTTTCGAAAATGATCAATAATGTGTGTGTGTAATGTATAATCTTTTGAACATGGATAGCATGAAGCAGCTGATCTGTGGTGGACGCACCCCAAATTCATTTTAGCTCACGGACCAAAAAAATCTCAGGGAAAAATAAGCACTGTCTTTCTTATGGGTTTGTTTCTTATGGGTTTGTTTGTTTCACACCCACTTTGGTGGGCCGGACTGTAATCTAAATGTCACTTATCTGTGTATCAGTACACCACAAAGCAGCTCCTCACTTCCCTCCTGGACAGCAGACAATGGAGCTCTCAGTCCCATAATGCATCTGTGCGACTGGAGCTGGAAACACTGGCGTGGAGCTCGTCAGGCGCCCCCATTTTCCTGTCCTTGGCTTTCTTTCTGCTCATGAAGGTACAAATAATTCAAAGGTCAATTATGGATCTGCTCTTTTCTACCAGCCTTCCAACTCCTCAAAGGCATAAAGGCATTAACATTTTCATAATAGAAAATGCAAACTAAAGCCATTTTAACCTTTCAGGCAGAAATGTTGTCCGACACATAATATCTAGACACCACTGCTGCAGATGCAAGGAGTGATTTTACTCACTCTTTTTCATGCATTCATGCAAAGAAAACATTTCGAATGCAGAAATTGGTTCCTTTCGAGGAATTTCAGACGCCCTCTTCATTGAAAATTCAACACACACTTGAATGCAGTTCGTTTGGGATTTGTTTACTACAGTCTCTTCCTTCATACTGCATCCAAATGGAAATGAGAGCGATTCAGTATTCACGAGAGCAAAAACTGAGTTGCCACACACACTTCCCTGCGTGCAAGTTGCAAGTGACTCATCATCGGCGCAGGTGTCAGCACAGCTGAAAGGATTTAACCGTCTTGTTCCTCTGTTGTTGACTCGGAGATGTGGATGTTGGTCCTGGCCTGCACGCTGCCTCTGCCAGCAGGATACTTCATGCCTGTGTTTGTCTATGGTGAGTGTGCTTGAAACTAACTGCTTGAAACACACGTTTATAAATGTTAATCATGCTCACAAATTAGTGTATTATGTCTAAGAAAGAAGCAGAATTTTTTCTCATTCTCATTTTCAATTAAAGCATGATAAATTATTTGTGATTGAAAAAGGCTTTAGATATTAATAAGGGGATCATCACTGTAGTGGTCTTATTACCTTATGGAACATTTTGCCAAAGAGATTTTATTTATTTAATTTTTTGCCTAAATCATTTTTTGACAAAAACAAAAAAAAAACAAAAAAAAAAAAAACACTTTTGGCCATTGTCTTTGAAAGAAAGCCTTTATATCTGAATGAAGCCTACTAGCCTTTACTCAGGTATCTGACTGAAAGTGTGCAGCAACAGGTGGGGCAGGGATGAATCTGAATTAACTTGTGTCTAACACAGCCAGAGAAAAGTCCACTGACTCCTGCAAAAATGACAGAAAACCTTTGGTTTTGGAATTAAGCGTAGTCTTAATTTTAAAGTGGAATTTGAAACAAACCTTTGAAAACCTTGGTTTATGTCCATACCAGGAACTCATTAGATATTCTGTGTGTGTAAAAAGTCAGAGAGCTTTTTGTTCTTCTTCAGGTGCAACTATGGGTCGTCTGTTTGGTGAGGGAGTTGCCTACATTACCACTGGTAGAGATGTTTTAGGACAACAGTGGACATCTGTAAATCCTGGCGGCTATGCTCTTGCAGGTAGAAAACAATCAAATCTATATTTCTTTGCTCTTGATATACATGTGTGGACAAAATTGTTGCTACCTCTCTGTTTTTGGCAGAAAAACCTAAATTTGTCACTGAAATAACTAGAAATAGACAAAAGTGGTATTGCATGATAATTTAGTAAATATTAGCCAATGAAAAACAGACATTTTTATTGTTGTATATTTAAAACTCTGCAACATGTTAAATTTACCTTCTGATTCATCTGCTTCAAGCAGATGTAAAAAATAGATTAACAGATTTGAACAGTACAATTTATCCTCTATATTTGTATGTTTTTAGGCTTAAGTGGATTTTATATCGGGATGCATATAATTGCATGCATTATTTTAACAGTTCTACACAAAACTTGCAATGCTTGTGCTGAAGCTGCACTGAACATTGCGTCTGCCTCGCAGGTGCAGCTGCCTTCTCTGGTGCTGCCACCCACACTCTGTCCCCGGCTCTGCTGGCTGTGGAGTTGACAGGGCAGGTCACCCACGCTGTCCCTGTCCTCCTGTCCACTCTGCTGGCCAACGCCCTGGCACGCTCCGGGAACCGCCCGTCTTTCTACGATGGCCTTTCTATCAGTAAGAAGCTCCCGCACCTGCCCTCGTTGAAGAAGGCGTGTCCACAGTAAGGAGAACCACAGGGAAAATTATTCAATAATGACAAATTTAATGGGGATTACCTCAACTCTAAGCTTAGAGAGCCAACTAGAATCTAAGAGATTGAGGTGAAGATTTGTTTAATTTCTTTCACATTGTTTTAAGACTTTATTAACAGCAATTGCTTTCTAAATGTTTTAGATTGACACCAGCGAGTTTGTTGTTTATGCCTGTGAAAGGATCAGCGACCTTTCACATAGGTCAAGTGATTATTTTATTTTTGTATTTTTCAATTGATTTTATGTATTTTGTTCTTGAATGTTGAGAAAGGCACCTATAAATAAGTAGATAGATAGATAGATAGATAGATAGATAGATAGATAGATAGATAGATAGATAGATAGATAGATAGATAGATAGATAGATAGATAGATAGATAGATAGATAGATAATCTACAATTTACAGAAAAAATGGAGTGCAGTTTAGTTTATTTATTTATTCCAAACATATTCACAATTCAAATACCATCAAAAAATAGTATAATTTTTTTTCATAACAAGTTGCTTGAAAAGGAATTATGCAGAATATGAACTTACTCTAAATCCTGCCCTGCCCACATTCCTCTTTTTGTCTTATTTTTTCTGCCCATTATTCTTTATTTAAAGAAAAAATAAAACATAAATATATAATATGAGATATGTTACGTGTCGTTACAGCTGAATTGTGTCAAAATCTGAATTCAGTAAAATCAACGGTTGGAAGACATATTATTCTGTTTTCCTGTCTGATTGTACATTTGTAACATCACTAGATGGTTTTGTCTGAGGCTTTGTGTAATTTGTGTCCTCTCAGGCTTCCCTCCACACCACTGGGGCAGGTTATGGGGGTGAAATCAGTGCGGCTTCAGAAAGCAGCTGGCCCAGCAGAGGTTCAGTCTGCTGTCAGCAACAGCAGTGAAGCACGAATCCCTGTGGTGGACGCACACGGTACGCAAAGAGCTGTAGATTTACACACACTCCACCGACTCAGACCACAACCCACAAAAAAAGCAAAGACAGGAGAAGTGTGACGGACTACATACACAAAATCTACATTGGTCTTCAGAAAGTATTGTGAAACTCACTTTTATTCTGTGAGACTGACTGAAACAGTTCAGCGGAGTGAAAGTCCTCACAGAGAAGACGATTTTGTGAAAATAGACTTCTGAGCCTTTCAGCAGCAATCAAATGGGGCAATTTTTATGTCTGGAACTTTTGAGCCATCAATATACTGATATCCGTACTTTTACACCACCCATGAAGAAAATGTCACCTTTTCTGGTTCTGCTTTGTTTTTGTCAGAGTCGCAGGTTTTTCTGGGCTCCGTTCTGCGGTCAGAGCTGCTGCTGTTCCTGCATCGCTGTCAGACTCAGGTAAACGGGTGCATGCAAACGCAGGGACTGCTGCAAGGCGTAGAGGAGCTGTTTAGAAAGCGATCCTTGTCTTTGAAATCCTCCTGGGTGAAAAAAAAATGGAAGATGGAAGCATAAATCACAGACAGGACTGCAGAGAGTCTGACGTAAAAACTCATTGTATCACAGCTCACATCCATCTGAAGGCAACATCTATTCATAAATAAATGCTGCTTGTCAAATAATTGCACCACAGCTCTGGTCGGGGATTAAGTTTAAGAATATGTGAAAAGAGACTTTTAAGAGGTCAGTGAAAACAGCCGAGGTTGAATCCGACCTCAGCCTCAGCGATAATTGAATGATTATTGCTTTTGCGCAGCGCATTGAGGGACGACTGGACGAGGTTTGCAGCATACATCCAAACTCAGTCGTGGTGTCGCCTCACAACACAGTGCAGGAGGTAAGGAGATGCATAACACACTAAATCAACTTCAGACTGAGTCTGGGGTTTCACCTTTACGCTACAAAAACACAAAATCTTACCAAGTGTTTTTGTCTAGTTTCTAGTGCAAACATATTAGCACACTTTAGACAAAACTGACTTGAACATGAATTATCAGCAAGGTACAGGAATTTATGTCAAGTCAGTAATAAAAAAGCATTAGTTTCACTGGCAGATTATTTCACTTTTAACATTAGCAAAATATTTTGTAATGAGTGGAAAAATCTGCCAGTGGAACCAGTACATTTTATCAACATTAACAATTTATTAACAAAAATCAAACTCCTGAATCTTGCCGAGAAGAGTCTTGTAAGTTAGCTCTGTTTTTTTTCAAGTGAGCAAAGACATTTGCAGTAGAAATAGACAAAAAAAAATACTTAGTACGATTTTGAACTTTTTGCATTGTAAACATGTAAAAACATGTTACAACCCATGTTGATTAACATGTTTTTGAGTAAATCCTTTTCAGCCCATATTCAATTGAATACACTTCAAAGACTGGGGCATGTTTAGCACTGAGCTACCTCACTTTTCCTGTAACACTTGATAAGCATTTGGGAACAGAGGACTAATTTTTCAAGCTTTGTAGGTGAAATGTTTCCCCGTTATTTCTGGGTGTATAACTTCAGTAGACAGACTATTAGAGCAATGCTAGCAAAAATGAAATATATAGTCATGAAATTACAAGAATAAACTCACAATATTATGACTTTATTCTTATGTTACTATGTCTTTATCTTTTTTACTTTATTCTCAAACAACAAATGTCACAATGTGGCACATTTTCAATGAACCTTACATATTTCTTCTTTGTTGTGTACTCAACTTGAATATAGGTTGACAGGGATTCGTCTCATTTTACTCAATTTCCTAACTTCATTGGAATTTGGTTTGCAAATAGATCAAATTGCTGGCGAAAACTTTTTTTCCTCCATAAATATGTAAATATGCACAGATTTCTTACTAAAGAAGATTGTTGAGTGTTGCATTATCAATCTGTTTACTCTGGGACTCTTAAATGCTTATCGGAAAGGCAAATTTATCAAAGAAACTGTCTCTATAGTGCTTTGTTTTAGCAAATAGCGATCTGTGGCTCTGATCCAAAGGGATAAATCCAAACAGTTTGTGTCCAGGATGTGTACGGTCCCGTGCAAATCCTGAAAGGGGGGGGGATTGTCAGCCCAGATGATCCACTCTTCAGACCTGATTCCTTGTTACAGTCTGGTCCTGTCATGCTTTTTGTATCCGAGCAGAACCACACACTGGATGTGGACAGACTGAGTAACGGCTGTGTGGAAGAAGACCCGAAGTCTCTGCTGGGCGTCTTCTGAACAGTCGCCGCGCGCCATAAAATTAGTCGATCTGATCCTTGACTGGCCCAGATTGGTGATCAGATGGTGACAAATGGCCAGAATGCGTTTTAAATGACTTCTTCAGTTCGTCTCATGATCTCAAGTATTGCTCACATTTATCAAGCAAAAAGTGTTTGCATTTTTTAAAGTTGCAGACTGGCTGGAAATGTGGGATGTGAATTCACATGAACACTTACTGTAGATTTAGAGAACAAAATAAAAACTAGTACTAGTACTAGTACTTATTCATAAATAATAAGGAATTATTAGCTTAAAACAATCTCCTATATCTTGCTGGAGATTTGTGAGTTAGTTACAAATATCAAGTGAACTGAGATTTTTGCACTTAACAGATCAAAAGTATTTTATTCACTGCGTGAATAAGAGGCATCAACTGCAAGTGTGTCTCCTTTCTCATGTTAATACAAAACCGTTTTGACTTTGACGTGGTCTTGATTCAGGGTTACATGCTTTGTGGCACTCAAAGCGAGCCTTCTGAGAATCATTCCCAGAATCTGCGGGATTTTTTGCAGCATTTCATGTGTGGGTCCAGGCAGGCAGCTGGCTTTGAGCAACAGACACATCCTTGTGCAGCAGGCCACCGAGCAGCAGATTGATAGAGCTCAGCGCAGCTTTTAGCACACGAGGCACGCATGTCCCTCTGGACTCTGAGGACCAACAGCATGGCACAAAGATCAGTAATTGTACTCAGGAGCTGGATGAAAACAACCTCACTTGAGTCTGAAAACCATGAGGAAAAGGACAATATAGTCTTGATGGTTTTTTTAGAGTGAACATTTGTCATCGGAAACACTGTTGAAATCAAAAACGCCAACCTGAAACACAGACAGAAACATAATCTTAATTAGTCAGACAATTTCCATTCTTTGGGGAAAACCTCAAGAAACTGTATTTCTCAACAAGGATTTTTTTTTGCCACATATGTACTAAATTTACAGGTTGGATTTTTGTTGTTTTTTTTTTTACCGCAAAACTTTGGTACAACAATTAAAAATATGTAAGGTTTTTACAAGATGCCACGAGGAGAACCAACACATTTCTACGCATAAGTAGATTTATTCCTTTTTGATAAGCAGAAAATGATGATGCACACAAATTTTTTTTCTTCTTTAAATCTGGAGTTTCTTTTTCTTCCGTTTCAGGCCTACAACATGCTGAGTGTTGCTCCAGCCCAGACTGTATTTGTGGCTGATAGAGGAAAGCTGGTGGGACAGATCACATGGTCAGAGGTACGAACTACTGAAGAATATGTGAATTTTTACTCTTCCCCACAAATACTTCGACCTCTGATGCATTTATCATCAGGGAAGCAAATAGTTGGTCAAAGTTTTGCAGCTCTATCTCTCTCTTTTTTCAGATGAAACAAATTTTGGAAGGCTTGGCCAAGGAAATCTGAGCTTTGTCAACATGGGATCAGCACTTCCTGTCATAAAATTGAACCCCACATGAATGGCGTCTCTCTCTGATTAACATGCGGCAAAGCCCACATCCGATAATGCTACCACTTCTTCATCCCCCAAGTGTTTGCACATCGACAAAACTGTAATTAACTGTCGACTCCGATGGTAAATATTCATTAAAGCTTTTTTTTTTTTTGCCCTTAATTGTGATCAGTGGTGATGGGTCCAGAAAAGAGAGAGAGCGCACAACATCATTCTGTGCTTTTTGACATGGTAATGAGATAAATAGATTATACACCACAATGAAATCTGTGCTATGTCTTCTTCTTCTGGTAACCAAGTCTCACTCAGTGTTTGCTTTTGTGCCACACATTTGTGTGATGGGACAGTGCATAACAGAGCATATTATATATATTCTTTCTCACAATTATGCACTATTTATGTTGGCATCTTGGATAAAATCCCAATGAAACACACTGAAGGTGTGAATGAATGCTGTGCTGTGGACTGTTCCGCTCTGTTTGTTTAGCCGAACGTGGCTGTGAAGGCGCAGAGACCTCTCATTATTTTAGAGATGTTTCAGTTTGTGAGGTAACATCCTACTGTAGTGGTGTCAGACCTGCCTTCTCGATGAGATGAGCTTTTCCAACTTCGAACCAATCCAGTGACATTCTCGCAGACGAGCCTGTGGAAAACCCTGAAAACCCTGGAAAAGTTGTTGATCAAAGTTATTTTAAAGACGTCTAAGTTCAGGAAAATTTCTCATCTGAATTTTAAACAAAAATGCTAAAGATGGTTCAAAACGTTTTTCACAATATTTTCACTAAAACATTCTAATGCACATATTTCCTTCGCCTCTCAGTGTCGTGTCTGCTTCCTAAATAACCCCACATGTTACGTTGCAGAGAGGAAATAGACCATCATTTCTTCTGCACTTTGCTGAAGGGCTGTGGTGAGTCACTGGAAACCATTTGTTCAAGTGCATCTACGCTCTGATCTCCTCAAACAACAGGGGGGAAGCACAGCGTCATTTTGTAAAGACGTCCCTCGAAAGATTATGATGACAGGTCGCGCCAACCGCTCCTTTCAGCGTCTCTCTCTGTCGCTCTGTGACACGCAGGGCAGCTGACGTACTTACAGAAACACACACCAATGACGCGTGAGCGGCTCCTCTCCTCCCTCGCTGCATTTCCTAAACCTTGCCTTTTCTCCTCGCAGCACCTGGGGCTTTCAGAAGGAAAAGTGTGAATTATAGCTAATCATGTTTCTGACTCAGACAGATAATTGGATGGAGGACTATTTTTTTTCAGTTGAGAAATCTTAGAGGACAGACTTTTCTTTTTTTCTGTCATTCTCATTTAGTCAAGGTCAGCTCTGAACTCATGGACTGAATTCATCGTTCTCCCTCCCCTGCTATGTTATCTTTTTACTTTCATGAATATTGAAAATAATACCACATTAATTCATCTATTTCTCATGCATCTCTTCTCTGTCTTTTCTAAGCTGCAGTAGTTCTGATTCTGCTGGAGCTTTCTTCCTGTTAAAAGGGAGTTTTCCTCTCCATTGTTGCTCCATGCATGCTCATTGTGAGGCATTGCTGCCAAGTCAATGACTCGATGCAATTTCTTGTTTTTTCTCAGATACAGTAACTTTTGATAACTGGGATCGGAATCTGTGTGTGATTGTAGTGATGTTTGCTGTGAATTGGCATCATATGAATGAACTGAATCATATGAATGAACTGAATCAGAAGAAAGAAAATGACTAACAAAACCAGGCAGCCATATTTGTCACATATATATTAAAACCAACGCTTTATGACAACATATTTACACCAACTCTTTGCAGCTCAGCTCCAGCTGTTTTCTACATAGAATAAAAAACTAAAATGTCACATTTAAACTGTACATTCACATGAAGAACAGGCCTACCCTCACTTATGTAAAAAATAGTACTTATAGTCAGGCCTTTAAATCCGTCCGTTTGATACATTTCGAGGAGTTTTGCCTCAGGAAATGTCTTACAGGACAATCATTGCTGGTGGACGAGGCTCGCGGCCTCCCCTGAATCTCACAGACGCTTCCACTGCAGCGACCAGTGTCTTTTGTCTTCAAGCCTAGTTGTAAAAAACGTCGT
The DNA here is from genome assembly GCF_027474105.1 of Poeciliopsis prolifica. Classification (NCBI taxonomy): domain Eukaryota; kingdom Metazoa; phylum Chordata; class Actinopteri; order Cyprinodontiformes; family Poeciliidae; genus Poeciliopsis; species Poeciliopsis prolifica. The sequence continues at coordinate 5,439,040 of NW_026562402.1, forward strand.
CCTCAGACAGAGAGCTGCTGTCGACGTGGCGGACGGCGGCTTCCGCCGTCGCCGTGCTCCTGTCCTCAAAGGGAGGATCGGGGCCCCACCGGGCGCCGGGGGCCGGGGGAAGCGTCGAGTTGGCCAGCGGCGGGCGAATCAGGCTGGTCGCATCGCCGTCACCGTAAGTCTGGGTGTGACTGCTGTACAGGTGCTGGGGCACGCCGACGCTTCCTCCGTCAAGCAAATACTTGGACAGGAAGTGGCCCTCTGCGGCTGAAAAACGACGGCAATGTCAGCGAGTTGCTCAAACAACAACAACAACAAAATGAAATAAGCAGTGAAAACAATCACAGCTGGAGCTTCTCAGGTTTACATTTGCAAGTAAATTTCTTGCAGTAGAAGCACCGATTTGAACCGCGCAGTATGTGGCTGCAATCTGGAGCGGCACTTGAGTAACGACAATAAATGCAGACCCAGCAGCCATCAAACAAGTTGTTTTTCATGTGGCATTGGCTGAATTTCATCATTTTTACAGTGCGCTGGAAAAAGTGCTTTTTTTTACACTAAAGTGTTTCAGATCAAACAAATTTTAAAACCAATAAGTGTTATAATAAACACAAAATTAAGTTTTTAAACAATTAATGATTTTTTTTAAAGGAGGTTTTTGTCTTCTGCAGAGAAAACATGGAAGAGTGGTGCAGGTTCCCAGGAGCGGCCTGCCCAACAAAAATTGCTCCAAAAGCAGAAGCCATGAAAGACTTGAGTGTTTTTTTCACACCAGGTGGTCCAGTGGAGATTCAACTGGGGTCCAAAGTTGCTCCATTTGTTACATTTTCAGCTGCTGTGGTTCGTTGTCACGCTGCAGCGCGTCAAACTGGAAGGGCCTGAACGTTATTTGTGGAATCACGATTTCATTCAGACTTTCACCCTCCGGTCCTTCTGAAAATCTTTTCACTCAAAAACCTATTAGAGAAAATGGAAGCCTTCAAATGATGAGCTTGTGATTGTAATCAGCCAAAGCCATTGGAGAAAAAAATGTAGATTATTTTTTTTTTCAAAATCTGCTGCTTCATTTGTATTCTGTGAACTTTTCTCCTGATAAAACGTCTCAGGGCATAAAAGTTGTGGTGACTCACCAACCTTGGGAGCTGGTGGACGGCTGCTCCACGTTGTCGCTCATGGTCCACATGTTCATCGCCGCCTCGGCAAGGGCGAACTGTTCCGCCACGCCTGGGAAGCAAAAACATAAACATGTTTTCCATCGGTTTTCTCATGAGTCGACCTCCTCGTCGTTTCTCAAAAGGTCTAGCGGACGTCACACATTAGAGAAAACTCAATAAGAGCAGTAGATTTAAGCCACTGTCCTGGGAAGCCCTTCGGGTTATTGATCTATGTGGCCTGGGGTAATCAAACAGAAGCAATGCCAGAGAGGTCGGAGCCCTCCAGCCCCCAACCACCACCTTTCTGCTTCACCACCTTTTGTTTTACCTAAATCAAACCCATCCCTTTGCTTCACCTGCAGCAAATCGCGCCTCCTTGATTTCATCCGTCATTTGGGAGTAAAACTGCTCATCCTCCTGCAGCTCCGTCCCCACGGACCCCCATCCGCCGCCTCCTTTACTCCAGCCTCCGCTCCACCCGGCCCTGTTCCCTCCACCCTCGCCGCATCCACCCCAACCTTTCCACTCAATCAGGTGAGCGACTCGCCCCTGGGCCATCGCTGTGGGCTTGGTGATGTGCTCCTTTATCGTGGCCACCAGGCCTAAACAAAGAGAGGGAGAGAAGAAGAAATAAGCCTTCATAGCGTTTATTAGATAAAAGGATAAGCTGGCCAAGAAGAGGAGCAAAGTGGATAATTTGATGAGGGAGGTAAAGCAGAAGGGGAAGACTTTTTCTGCTGCACTTGGGTTATGCTATGTTCATGTTACTTTTATTTTACCATTATTCAGACACAAGTTAGAGGGAAAAATGATGGCATAGCATAATAAATATTAACTTAAGACTGGCAAAAAAAAAAGAAAGAAAGAAAGAAATACAATGCAGCAGTTTCCTAAATGAAGTGTGTATGAGACGCATTGTGAATACATAAATAAAAGTGACAACAAAACTTTTGCACATTTTTTTTATAATTTAGGATCCATTGTCAACAGGATGCTGTTTTGACACTTATTCAAACATAACATATTGAATGCAGCATGTACCTATTATTCACAGATTTTAATTTTGTGCGTGTCAAACCAACGGGTCACAAACGTCTCAGACCAAATAGACACAAATGTTTGCCACCATTTAAGCGTACTTCTTGAGCAAATCGGGGTCAAATCTAACCTGCATGGAAACACCAGAGAATATTTCTGTTAAGGTTTATTTAACAGAACAAAATATTTCCCACTGTAGGCACATAATTAGTATGTATACCAAGAATGAAGACATTGTTTAGTAGAAAAAATAGTAAAATTAAGAATCTTTTAGCTTTTTTTTAAATCACTAATTCAAATTTATTGTGACAACAATGATTAAAAATTCTCATTGGTACTGATACACACTAAGCAATACAGTAAATGTCCACCTCAACGCGGTGCAGTGAACTCAATAAAGAAAATGGCGGCGACTGCGCCCATCCAACGTCCATGGCAACAGTCAGTTACCATGGATACGCCGAACGCAGGCTAGCTGAGTGATATTGCTGCCCAAAGTGTCAATATTTTATGATTTTCTGCACCGGAAGGAATAGAAACATTCACTGCTGACAGAGCAGAAACGTCGTCGTTTCTTTTTCGGTGAAACCTAAAACATCCTGGAGGAATCGTCTTCTTCAGCTTTACATTCAAGCTGTGAGTCTCTCTGTGTTCCTGTAGCCCAGACATTAATGTGTTATTCATGACCGAACAAAACAACGAGAAGTCATCCTTTCATGTAATCATAGGAGACAAGGGTAGAAAGGTCTCGGGGAAATGAAGAACGGAAGTGAACGTGACAGTGCGCCTCGCTCGTTTTTCAGAGGAGAAAATTAAAGCCATAACAGAGGGGAAACATTGCAAAGGTTGACAAGACAAAAGGTCAAATAGGAGACGGAACAGATGATGTTAAAAAGAAAGAAGAAAAAGAATCGATGGGGAAACAGGAGGAATAATGTCAGCAGTGTAATGGCAGGAAATAGGCAACTTTAAAAAAAGGAGGCTGGTTGTCTCGGTGCTGGGAAGCTGAGATAAACATCACAGCCACTTTATTTTCGTTTGAGCTCAGTACCTGCAGATTTCACAGCACGCTTTTTTGCGCGTTGTGTCACCCACAGCTGTCTCACCCTGCTTTCACGCAGCGGTGGCTCTGCTAGGGGTGTTGAGTGAAAACAAATCGAGGAAAATATCTGCTCGCGTCAGTTTTGGCACCGTGAACGCACCAGAAAAGGCCCCCACGTTTTCCCCCGGGTTTTTTGTTTATTTGTTTTTGTTTGTTTCATAGACAGAAAGCAGACTTGAAGATGCTCTCCATCTGCTAAGAAGAGAAGCAGAAAAAAAAAGTCAAAATGAGGCTTGAGCATAACGGCGCTCTGTGCTCATCGTCTTAATGGACTCAAGATGATTGCAAACACCTGATGACTGCAAGCATCTGAACTAAAAAGACGTTAATCAGTTCGCAGGTGTCGAAAAGTCTGGTATTTCGTCAACAGCACTGCATAATCAGCTCGTTTGTTAACTGTTTTATAGGATTGTGGCTGAAAAGTCCTTTCAAAAACCTTATTACATGGATTATGTTGTTGTTACAGATAAGCCATTTTCCCCAAAGTTCAGTCTCAAGAGGACAGATTGGTGAGAGCCCGCTCATAATAAATGAATCCCTCATGTTGAAATCTGCACAATTAGTTCTCCCCTCAACAAAATTGAGTCGTGCAGAGAGGAATTGTAAGGCTGAGTTTTATTCAGCCTTTTTTTGTAGTGCACAGGAAATGAGGCGTGTGCTCCAACGCCTTGGTGCTGCTGCTTCTTACATTTCCATTTTTTTTTCCTGTTTGTGCACACTGCTGTACATACACAGCACTTAACACCTGTTGAGCTGATTGCCACGGTTTGCTGTTTGCAATCACAAGACGTTTATAATCTTTCTTCATAGCTTAATGGGTAACATGGTGTTGCTCTGTTTGCCGTGACGACTTTACAACCTATGTTGTAAAACAAACAATGAAATCATTAATTACACTTTCCATTAAACAAATAATTACTTATTTAAAAGTATTTAATAGAAATTGTATCAAACGTGTGATTAAATCTTCAAAATGTAAACCTATAATAGCTGATGCAGGTAATAAATTCAAAATGTGTTTGATTTGTTCCTGATCTTTTCTGCTGGTGGTCAAAGTCGAGGGGCGGGGCTGTTAGCGTGACTTCTGCACTCCAGTAATTTGACAATCACATATTTGATGACGGTCAAATATGCTTCTGAGCATCTGCTGAAAATCTCTCCAAACAGTTTACGTCTAAACTCATAAAAATCCTTGATCACAAGAGCCGCCATCATTTTTCAAAGAACGAGACGAGTGTTGACCGACTTGCAGGATTTGAACGGAGTTGTAAATGGTGCGTCCTCAAAATAAGATTCACACTTTTGCAGTGGAGTTAAACCATCAAGAGTATGAAACCTGGACTGGTTATGTTTTGAAAAGGGAGACAGTGGTGCAGTGGTGTTGCACGTCTCGCTTGTACAAAGAGTTGCTGTTAGGATAAGTGTCCAGGTGCAAGACTATGTGCGTCATATTTGCAGTGCTGATGGAACACATCTATTTAAATACTGACAGGAAAATATTTCTTTTATTGCATTTTGTGGGAGCCGTCTGTTGGATACTCTGCTCAGACCTTTGTCCTTACTTCCTCCGTTTAACTGGACAAATCAGCATGTAAATCTTCACCTTGTGAGTTCAGATTCAGCCTGATTCTTGGGCTTCTACAATGTTTGGTGGTTTCGTTCCAAACTAAAGTCAGAAGTTTTTTTGCCAACTGCCTTGAAATGAAATCGATGTAGCATTCATGAGCTCCATGACTGTGTGCAGTTGGAAAGAAAGTGCTCTAACCTGAACTTTCATAAATCTTTTTCTGCCTTGATAAATATTGAAAGAGAACTTGATATCTAAAGATTATCAGCATTCTGAAGCCCGAATGGTTCACAAGCCGTGTAAATAAATGGCAAAGAAAAAAAAAAAACATTTCTCCCTGTTTTCAGAAAACACAGTGCACAACTAGAAAAAAAAAAACTTGACGGTTTTAAAACTTTGCCTAAAATACAGATAATTTATTAGCATTAATATCAGCTCAAACACTGTTACGAATAATAACAAAGTTATTAATATTTCCAGATAATATCATCCAGAAATCATCCCAGAAAGCTTTAAAGAAGATCAAAGTTGTTCAACTGCATCTGTGTGTGTGTGTGTGTGCGTGTGTGTGTGTGTGCGTGTGTGTGGGTGTGGGTGGGTGGGTGGGTGTGTGTGTGTGTGGGTGTGCGTGTGTGTGTGTGTGTGTGGGGGGTGTGTGTGTGTGTGTGTGTGTGTGGGTGCGTGTGTGTGTGTGTGTGTGTGTGTGTGTGTGTGTGGGGGGGTTGCATATAGCGCACTAGTATTGCAGACAGAAGCTGTCTTGAATGTCTAAGGAGAATTTGATTTCATTTAGCTCAGCTGCCATGAGCCGAGTGCTGTGAAGGTCATGGTTTTTAATAAGCCTTGATCTGATACGAGGGGCAAACATTATCACTAAGTGGAACCTAAACACCACCTGACACACAGCCTGAGATGTAAACCAGCTGAAACGCAACAATTACTTTAACTAAACCATTGCCTGACAATGCATGTTCCTGGTGGAACATGCAGAAGTGGGTAAACATTTAATATTAATTGCAACACACTGATTATCTCAACTAATATACACACAACTACAACAAAAAAACCCCCTGTAAAATAAAAACTTTTTTGTGAAATGTAGTCGACAGCAAAACTCAAAGTGGGGAATAAATTAGAAATGAATCTGTCATCGTCTCAGACGTGCGCCTGGATGTACTCGTCTAACCTATTCATGAGGTTTTTGTGCCGCTGACAATTACTCTGTCAGTCTAATAAAGGAGCTTCCACTTGGAAAATTAACAAAAATAATGAGCCTCCTGGAGGAGGAGAGACGTTGTATAGATGGGAGGGGAAGAAGAGGATGCAATAACATGAGATCAGGAAGTGAGACACGAAGGCAAAGACATGAGATTTAATTGAAGATGGACATTAGTGTGTGTTTGGGTGAGTAAGAGAAAATGATTAAGGGAGGAGGAAAATTGCATTTCCAACCCCTTGTGGTTACTTCCCCAGTATTGATTTACAAGGCAGCGCACAACATGAATCAGACATGTTTGTTTTTGTGTTTCTCACCTATCAGAGAGGAAGTAGCCAGCTCTGCAATGTCATAGCGACTGGACTTATCTGCCACTGTGCCGTTGGAAGGATTCTGACCATCCTGCACCACATGAGGCAAGAGAGAGATAGAAAAGTAAATATGCAGGCAAAGCAGATATTACAAATACCCAATCAGGGTTAAATTGATATTTTATGCTAATTTGTTATACGTATAGTTGAACTATTCGTCCCTGAACAAATACAGATCTGGACTTTGTAGCTTTGTAAATGGACCATTCTGACATAAATAGCTCTTAATGTAACCCTTCCATTTTAGCTCTGTACTTGTGTTGTTTTTGTTTTGCTTTTTGAAAAGTGAACCTTTACCCTAGTCTGGAGTTTATGAAAGAACCAGGTTTTTCTTCCATCTTTCCATCAGCTCTGACTAATTTCCCTATTTCTTCAAAAATAAATATGCATATTCAGCCCTACACCATAGTACAAAAAGTGGTGGTGCGTTCATGATCAGGTGCCATAGTTTTCCATCATTTTATTTTGAAAGCAAGCCACAAAGTCTCTTACTGCTCTTACTTGCCTTTTTACCACGCTCCCAAAGAAAAGTCTCACATCAGGGTTTTATTTGCCAATTTGAAGACTTTTGATTGAAAATAGCTGCACTGAATTTTCTTTAGGGTTTCCCAGCAAAGTGGTTGAGTGGTTCTCGGTCTTCAACTTTGAAATGTATTATTGTATTTCATAATTGCAGCGTTTTTCTATCGACACAAAGTAATGCAGCTGTAAAATGGGTTCTTCACAGTGCAGGTCGATGTGTCCTCAGGAAAGATCCTGAACCCTACTTGGCCTCTGATGCGTTCGTGTTTGTGAGCCACGGACGACGGCATCACTACGGAGACTCGAGGGACCGTGTAGGTGTATGAATCTGTGTGTCAATGGATGAGTTAGGATTCAGCACAAAACAACAGCAAACTTAGTAAATGAAAACAAGAGCCACAAGAAGAACATTCACATCTCCCCTCCGTCCCTTTTAACAATTCAGCCCACACATTTGCCGTGTTATTTTCTTCCAGGCAAACAGGAATGTTAATGAAGTTAACAGGGAGAAGTTCTTCGGCATTCGCACTCAGCCTGAATCAGGTGCTAACGACAGAAGGCACGATCTCAACACCCGAGTAGGTGCAATCAGAACAAAAAGATGAGATGCTCTTCCTAAATGATTGACTCTGCTTGAATGTTCTTGAGCTGACTGCAAAGACTTTATGGATTTTAAGAAAGGTCTGGATTTGTTTTTCTGTATTAGAGCATAATCAATGTTTTTTTTTATTTTTTATTACAGATTGTTTTTTTTTCTTTTCACTTTTAGATAAGAGTAAGTTTGCCTGTCTCTGATTGGTTCATTTTGATAGTAGCTGGGAACCTCCTCCCTCTCCAAACAGCTCAAATACGCCTCTCCTCCTCTCTTTCCTGACAATGAGAGAGAATTTCCTTCCTACATTTACATGAGATTTGGAAAACCAAAATGTGATGCCCGAGGCTACATTCTATTTACTTGTTTAATTTTTGTTTATTACTGGTGGCAGCTGAGCTGCCTTGAGTGGTATCCAAAAGGAAGTGTTGGTAAGGTCAATATGCAGCAAAATAACCTTTGTAGGCCAAACTGTGGTGCAAGTCTGAAACTAAAGACTGTGCCTTCCTGCAAAAGTGACGGGAAATAGAATGTGTTATTTTAAAACTTCATCTGTAATGTGAGTTTTTGTGAACACAATCTGTCTTTTTTCTTTTTTTTTTTTAATGTAAACTGATCCCAGGAAGTATCGCTGACGCAGCAGGCTGCTGACGCTAATGGGGATAGCAATAAACAAAAACTTGGTAAAAATAAACCATGAGAATGAATAGAAATCCGGTCTTCTTCCAGGGGAATACTGAGTTCATCTGAAACTCTTTCTTAGGATCTAATTCATTTCTTTTAGCTCTTGTGACAAACAGCGAGACGTGTACATTTGTGAACACTAACAAAGCTACGCAGACACAGACAAGTCGTACCTTGATGGGAGCCGACTGACCTTCCTCGGTCTGGTGCAGCGATGTTGATGGTAGGTGGAGTTCTGTGGGGGATTCACACATGAATAACTGGTGTCAGATAGACTTATATGTGACCAGGGGTCAAGTGAGGCTCATAGGGAACGGAAGAGGCTCTGTGTGTGTGTGTGGGTGGGTGTGTGTGTGTGTGTGTGTGTGTGTGTGTGTGTGTGTGTGTGTGTGTGTGTGTGTGTGTGTGTGTGTGTGTGTGGGTGTGTGTGTGAGAGAGAGAGCTTTAAATCCCCTCTGTGCCATTTAACAGAGGCCTCTCTGCATATTTAGCTTTGCAACAGTTCATGCTCTGCCTGACGCAGAGCGTGAACCGACATCAATTATTTGCTTCATAATTGATGGCGATGAGTCTCATGTGAATGACAAGAGGAAATGAAGTGGCGGCCAATGCAATGGAGAATTGACATCATTAAAAAGGCCAGCAGACAGACACACACACTTTTCACACTTTTCTGGAACACAAACGCACGCTTGGGGTTTCCCAGGAGGGCGGGGGTGGGGAAGGGGGTGATGGGTGATGTCGTCAAGACAATCGGCGGTCACGATGGAAACACCGCAGCAACGGAGAGCCAGGTGATACCCTTCCAGTCACACACTGATGGAGACACACACACACACACACACGCTCTGATCTCCAGCCTCATTCTGCAGGTCAAGAAATCGCCTTCATTATTCCACAACCAATCCTTTGTCCCTGTAGATTTAAATCACACCCCGACTCACACTCTCAGCCACACACACACACACACACACACACACACACACACACACACACACACACACACACACACACATTTTTTCCTGCTGCGCTCTTATCTGTTTGTCTGCCGCCTCCCAGCTGCCTGCCTCCAAAGCGCATCTGCGCTCAATACCTTCCACCTTGTTTGAAAGGGGAGCTTTCTAATTAAAACATTAATCTTTTTATTTACCTCTTTTTTTCAGCTAATTACAAAAAATAAGAGATTGTGATCCTGAATGTTAGGGAGCAAAAACACTTCAAACCTCAAACGAGTTTTACATTTTGATCATCTCTGCGTAACATGGTGACGTTACTCCTGATTCTTCTTAAACGTTTCCAACCATCACAGCCGAGCAGCATTCGGGATCCGTCAAACACTCCATTTTTTATTTATTTTTTTTTTTCCCTGGAAGAGAAAATTGCAACTCGAGTCACATCTTGAAGTCCTGACAAGTCTGGGATGACAGTCAGATGAGGCTCTCAATGATTTTCTCCCTCAGTCGTCACCCTGCTGCCCTCAAGTCAGAGTCTACAGATTGCTTTGAGAAAAAAAAAATCTGTCATAGTGCCGAACATAATGGCTTTTTCAGACTGCTGGTTATAGAGCAGGCTTTTCTGATTTCAAAGCAATCTCTCCCCTAATAGAGTCAACTCCGACGTGTCAAACTTGACGCTCTTCGTCTCGGTCGGGTGTCCAGCAAAACTCTCGCAAACTTAACGTTCAACTTCACCTGCGGTCCTGACGTTTAAATCCACCAACTTCTCCTGCAAATCCTCACACATTCACACACAAACAGGTGCGCTCTGACACTGACCTTTGTGACCTTTGCAGAGGCAGGCACCCATGGTCTGACAAGCGCAGCCAACTGGTTATCTGTTCACCATGGTGGATGAGGAGGAGGAGGAGGAGGAAAAAGAAGAGGAGGAGAAAGAGTGGGAAAAGGGAGGAGAAGAAAGGAGGAGAGAAAAGATGCAGCGGAAGGCAGGAGAAGTATCAGCTGAGTCGGGGGAGGAGAGGGGAGCGAACGCTGGATGAGCTGGAGACTGATGCACCGGCTGACTTCTCTGTATGGGAGGAAAGAGGTGAGCGAGCGACACTAACGGGGAGAGAAGGAGGGGAAAGAGAGAGAGAGAGAGAGGAAATTGGGGAGAAACATGAGTGCCTGTTTGCTGGCGAGTGTGAATCTCCTCCCCTTCTGTCTCCTGCACTCCTCCCACTGTGTTCTCCCTCTCCATGCTACTGTATCCATCACAGCCTCACTGGGAGCAGAGGACATGAAGGAGGCTAAATGACGTACGTCAGGCTCAGCAGCCGACAAAACGTTTGTTAGGTCACTTTGACCATCTTAAGGTTTGCCTTTTATTTACACTCTTGCGACTCAAGATTTGCTCTGGTTTTGGTTCTTGGTCTTATATTCACTTCAGCTTGTTGCTGTTTTCAACAAGACCCGAAAAAATGCAAGTTGGGCGTTAGTGCATGCGAATCATCTAAAAAGTTGAACGTGTTGATTACATGATCCAGATTAAATGCATTATGTATTTTGAAATAAAAGCCTCTTTCCCACAGTTTTTCTACGACTGTATTTATCCCCACCCATCAAGTCTGATAAGGTGCTACAGAAAATCCCTCTCCAGCATGACCCAACCACCACCGTGCTTCACCCTGGAGGAGTCAGATCTCCACATTCTGCTTCCACTACTTTGTTGAGACTTCTTCCTTCACTTTTCCAAGGGATTCATGTTGGCGTAAGAAACCACTTCTTATTTTCCAAAGCAGAAGCTCTCATTCTGTGGAGATGTTTTTTTTTACATAAATAACCCTGATGTTCTTCCTCCATGAATCGTGGCGCCCCATGCCGATCTGTGTCCTCGCAATATTTGCCAAGACAGGTTCCTCGTCTCAAAATGGTCCCCTGCTTTCTGGCTAAGCTGGTCCAACATTGCTAATTAGCACATTTCTGCCCTGTGCTGCTCATTATCTTCTCAGTAAAAATGCTCCAGGGGTTTTTGTTTGTTTTCTTGAACATTGGTGTTTCATCTGTCCGCTTTGGTCATCCTCCAAGCTGAGCTCTTTGTTTTGATCCAGCTGTGATCCAAACAGTTTGTTTTTTCAATAGGAGGTTGTTGTTGCATCAGGTTTTGGTTTCACTTCATGCATTTTCTCCGCCCGTCTGCCCCCTGACTCATTTACTCCGAAGTTCGCCGGACTTTTGAAGAAATAGACATCTTGACGTCTATTTCATCGTCATATTTGCCAAATTTCTTTCCTCCTAATCATGTCAGCACATCTTCACGTTGCAGCTTAAAAGTGTCATCTTAACACTACACGATGAAGCTGATGCAGTCACTTTAGCAGCGTTGAAGACAGAAGTGGATCTCCAACGACTTTAGACTTAAATCTGTTGTGACGTACGATATAACACAAGCCCAAATGACACAATCCCTCCCAGCTCTGGTGGTTCCTATCCTGGCGTTGCAGCTGATGGTGACGTCACACTGTGCAACAGCACCTTTCCCTCCATACTGCAGGAAAATCCTGTTGCCGTGGTAACCGCATCCATGCTTCTGCCTCTTGTGCCAAAAGTAATTGGCCAGACAAATCGGAAAGGAAAAGAGGAAACATTTTATTGGATATTGGAGGGTTGAGTTGACAAAGTTGGTCAGCATTCATATTTATTTTAAGGAATTTACTGAAAAGGCACGAGCGATGTGTTAAATTTCCCTTTCTAAGCGAGGCCAGAGGACATTTCTCCACTAGAGCAGAAATTATCAGAAGAGAAGTGTAAATTCTCACAGAAGGGAATAATAAAAAAGGCCTTGGAAAAACTGGCAGTGATTACAGAGATTAGATCTGATTAAATCATTCTCACAGCAAACATCAATAAACGGCCAAACTCTCCACAGTTAATTTAGCTTATCTGATGGCAACCTGCTTAATGTTTCTGTTGACCCACGCAGATTAATGTGAGCTCCAAAGTGAAAGATGAAATGTTTTCTTTGTTTTCTTGAGTTCACATGTCTTTCAGGAGCCCTTTTTGTCCCCCTTTGCACCAGTAAACACAGCTTTGGATGCGATGCCGTTCCGGTTCCTTGAAACCTCAGCGAACCCCACGACCTCATCAGGACTCTGCGGAAATCCCTCAGAAAATGTTCCGCCATCTGGGACTCTTTGAAGACATTATGGGAACGAGTAAACAGATATAAAAAGCTTTATGGTGGTCTACCAATGATGCCTGGAGTGTTTGTGAAGCCTCTAGTCTAGGAACACACTTGCAAAACACTAGAGCGCCTCCGAGAAAAGCCGGTCCCCTCAGAAATTCATTGAACGCCTTTAGGGAAAACTCTGAAAAGACAAAAAAAGAAAAAGGGAAAATCCAACCTAATATATCTTAACCCAGGAAAACCACCAAGAAACTCTGGAAAAATCTCTCTGGACTAATGGAAAAATCCTCCAGAACCTGCAGAGTCACCCCTGTGCCTTTGCATGTGCATGAAATCAAAGAACCTTCCTAATTGTTACAACGGAAATCCGAAGCAACTTGGAAACATTCCAGTGAAATCCCATCTTTGAGTCTGAGAGGCTGTTTATTGTCTCAGTGATCCAGGCTCTTACTGGACAAGCTCAAGAACTGTCTGACCTCTGCTGGCAGAAAGGCAGAACTGCATGCGCTCCATCCGTATTAAGTAAACAAAATGATTCTTTGTTATAATTTTGAAATGTTTTCCAACATTATTCTGTATAGCAACACAAAAGTGTGAAATATGTATTTTAAAAAAGCAACAACATGGTTTTATACGTATGCACACTTTTTAACCGTTTCTTGATTCAAATGAAGACATTTTTTCCAACAGTAATGAAAAAATGCTGAAAATTGAGTCAGTACGTGTTTTAAGAGCTGAGCTGTGTGTCAGAAGACCAGCGTTTCACATGCAACATCCTGTCTGGGAGAACATGTCACGCCATGGTCTGATGTTCTAGCGTGCACAGATATTTTCGGAGGCTGGTGCTCAAATATAAAAATAGGTCAAGATGAAATGAGAAAGTTCCACATGAAAAACAAAACAACAACAAACCAGAAGGGCACTTTCTGTCCAGAGGAAGTTTGTTGAAAAAAAAAAAAAATCAAAACTGAAAAATATTTTTGAAACAGACAAAAAAGTTTTTAGATATTTCTTTTCTCCCATTTTGAACTTTCGGCCCTCTTTTGCTGTGGGGGAAATTGAATCCAACAAAGCATTTGACCAAGGATGTTCTCATTATTAAATCTTTTTTTGTTTTGTCTTGTTTTGTTTTTACATTTTTCCTTCTTGTAAATGTGTTTGTTTTCAGGTTAACTGAAGAGGAGACGCCTTTTCTCGGTTGGCAGAATCTTTAACATGAGCTATCCGTGCAGCTTTGATGACGTTCGCTTCCAAAGACATTTGAGAGTTACTGGACCTTTGAAAGGCACTTTTAAATGCATTTCCTTCAGTCACGGTTGAAACAAACATTTCTGACGGAGTTCAGTGAAGTGTTTAAGTTTCTCATACAGGGAAAAAGGCTTAAATCTGCTTTGAAAATTGTTTTATGAATAATTTAGTAAACTCAGAATGAAGTGTTCACAAGCCTCCTCTGGTTTTACTCCTGCCTCTCACCTTGAATGAACCAGCACCATCCATCAGAGTGCTGTCAGCTAATCATGAAGCGTCCATGTGTCCCTGTTCTGTCTTATGGTCACACTGTCCTAACACCCTGTGCACTTTTGAAATGACTCTTAATTTGTTCTGTGTGACTCAGTCTCCGGTCATTTCAGAGCCCCGTCTTGTATAATAAACCTTGAGATTGATCAGATGCTGTTTTTTTTTGTTTTGTTTTTTGGGTTCAGTCGTACTTTTTCCGTCGAGGACCAAAACGCAGTGGGAGGAATGTTCAGCATCCTGGTTAGTCTGTGATGCTCCTCAGTGGGAAGCCACAACCATTCAGCAACAATCATGTCTGTGGTCCTCCAGGAGCTGGAAGCAAAGTTTTCACAAGGCACCGTTTTTTTTTTTGTGTTTGGTTTGACGAAAAACAAATGTGATCACCTCCATTTTCTTATCACAAACAAAGTTTACTCTGGCTTCTGTGGAGCTTTAGTTTTTCCCCTCCGTGTGTTCGTGTAGGAACGGCCAAGTCTAAACAAAATATGGAAACTCATTTTCTGGAAGGGAGAAACTTGGTGTTGTTAACAAGGTCAAGCTGACAGACCACCGTGCTTTTTACAGACCATGCATTAAATTTCCTGCTTGACATTTCGGTGTACAGACCTGCTGCCTTCGGTGAGCGGGAGCTGACAAAAATGTACTTACTCCAGGAGAATCGTTATTTACCTCAACGGGGTTTGGCTGCGCTGAAGCTGCAGAATGTACAGTCAGCAGCAATCAGCCCTGGGAAGACGGCTGGTTGAGGGTAATGCACAGCCAAGCCTTAACCAGTCGCTTTCAGGCTGTTCAGTTTGTTTTGTTTTGGTGCGAAAGTCAGCATCAACTCGTATGTGAAATATGTCTTTGGCAGACGTCCTACTCTCATATGTGAAGTCGACTGTTTTAAGCGTCATGTCATTATGTTGTTCCCTCATCAAGAACATGCGTGTTTGGTGAATGACTGGTGTGAAGTGGGTCGCGTTACACCAATCTTTAAATTGCTGCTGAGGCTCTCTGTTTGCAAAAGCATAGATTTAAAGATCTCACGGAGAGTTGCCGGTCCGCCATGAAACCGCTTGCTCCTCTGAGCTCAGGACTCTGGACTCTGTTCTGACACTTAAGAGACTTCCTGTCCTCCTCAGGTCTCAAAGGAAAACTCTGAAAACATGACGAGCAGAAAGGTTGGTGTAAATGAAGACTGGGCTTTCACTATCGCTATACAGATCAAATATGACTTCAGCTGTTTATTATGGTTATTATTGTTCTTATAATTATTATTATTATGCACCAGCTGTTTTTCCTTTTATTTGTTTGTCTTTTTAGAGTTGTTGGTGGGGTGTGCACCCTGAAGAGGTCAGCAGTCCATCCCGACAACCATGACTGCATGTGAAAACTAAACATGGATGTTTTCTTGGTTTATCTGCAGAAGGAAGCTGGAGAACCCAGAGAGAATCCATGCAGTCACTCCACAGCCAGCCTTTGCTTTTGGTATTTTACATCTTTTTTTTTTTCCTCATTCTTACTTTTCTACTTTTTACTTGTTTGTTATGACTCTCCTATTCCTGTTCCTCCATCTTTTCTGAGAAGTTCTTTATGACTTGTGCAATGCAAGTGAACGTGACTGTCTAAATGTTTCATATAAAAGAAATAGTAAGTGAAGAGTGGACCATTTCCCTTCCATGCCACAATTATCCAGGACTTTGCCTGAATCGATCAAATAAAACCTCATGAAAACACGGCTTTTAGTTGTAATGTGAGAAAATGCCAAAGACATCAAGGGTTATGAAGACGTACGCAAGGCAGCGCGAGAAAGAGTTTCCATGCATAAATGGTGAATACGCAGACACATGTCTCCAAAGCAAACATGATGCTTTTGTTTCTTTATCTGGGGAGATTTAATCCCGGTTCAACCGAACCGCTTGGAAAGTATTTTGTGCTGAAAAGCCATTAAACAGCCACTAATGCCCCAGAAATGTCATTTCTATATTTCTTTTGTCTGCAGATTACATTGACAAGGCTCAACCTGTCAGTAAGCTTTAGAGAATCTCCCTTCCTTATTTAATTGAGGAGAAACTTAAACTTTACCTCCCCATGGCCCCGTGTGACCTCTGCGGCTAAGCACCTATCGCATTTCATATCCATTTTCTAAAATCACATATCGACGGGGCTGAACGTGCCGGGTGGGCCCCGTTAGGCTCACGTGTCCCACGATCTAAACCCTTAGCGTGAAGTGTTTCTTTCCACGTCGCGTTCCACTTTTACATGCCGTCAGTAAGTCAGACGAGGACACCTGCTTGGCTCCCGTTGTTTACGACCAGAAAGAAGTCAGAAGATCACATGTGGCAACATCAAGTGCTGCTTCGCAGCGATAGAACAGAAAACTGGCTCTTTTTATTCTTTTCTTTTTTTCCCCACTTGAATCAAAAAGTCTTGATTCACTTTTAACAAAAATAAATAAATAAAATAGTGACACTTTTCTGTAGCTGCAGTCTTTTATCTTTAATGGACAAAGTCATTTTTTTCTTGGGTTAACATTTTAGGAATGTGACGACATTATAAGCTGAAACAAGACGAAAAGAAGCAGTATTATAACAATAAATAAATACAGGCAAAAAAGAGGAAATAATGGGAAGAGAGAAACACAATCAACTAAATTAAAAGCAAACAATAAAATGCACACATTCTTGCTTGGTTGATTTTCCCAGACTGAAAGTGTACAGTGAGTGTAAAAGCCTCTAAGTTTATCAGTCTATCAATCAGAAAACTGTTTCATCAGTCTTTTTTTGGGAAGAGTGAGAGTCTCCTGGTTTGACTGCACATGTGGACGAAGACGGGAAGTCCCACTTTTATCTGTCTGCACAGCTAAGGAACCATGATGGCATGTAAACGGTGCTACGGTCCAGAACTCCCACTGTGTCAGGCACAATGAAACCATAATATTAGCTTTGAATCACATGATAGACCGGCTCTGCTGAAAACCACTGTCTGCAGATTGACTTCACCGCTCTTCCCTCCCTTTCCTGCCACTTTGGATCAATTTTTTTCTTGTTTCCTTTTTTCTTTTTTTTTTTTTTGTATGTGGGAGCCCCAAAATATCCTCTTTAACATTTAGAAGAGCATATTTTGATGACACCGTTCTCAGTGGCTGCTACGCCCCGGAAAAAAGAAAAAAAAAAAAAAAGGAAAAATCCTCAAAATGGGCTAGAGCTTCTTCTGCCCTACGGCTCTGGTTACTTGGCCTGCAGCGAAGTTGGCAAGGTCCTTCAAGGCTACACCTACAGGAAATTGCATTAATCCAAAGCTGGGCTGAAGTAATTCACTCCCTGCTCTTTTCTGAAGGCTTTGCCAGCGCTCCGGCGGACCACCTCGGCTGTCCCGTTAGAGAAGAACAGGAGTGTGAGGCCTCAGGGCCTCCCCTCCATGTGCTCCCTAATTGGTTTAATGACTGTAATTATCTGCTGGGGTGCATGTTGTGCAGGGGACGATTAATGGCGTCCAAAACATATGCAGGCAGGCGGAAACTGAGGGTGGGCGAGGGGGGTTGGGGGGGCAAAACAAAGAATAGCTGTGCAGAAGAAAGAAGCCATAAAAGCGGCAGAGAAAGAGACACGGCCTGCTGGGAGAAAGAGATAAAAAAATAAATAAAACAAGGCTGGAGTGATTTTGTTGTTGTTGTTTTCTTTTGTTTTTGTGGAGCAAGTAGGTGTTAAAATTCTGCTGTGACTTCAAGATCTTATTTTGGGGCATTAACACTGAAGCCAAAGCACGGTTCCAAAGTAAATAAAACCTTTTGGGTCTTTTTTTTTTTTTAACTCTTAAATGTCACGTTCAAAGGTCCAAATCTGGTTTGGAGAGGTCAAAGGTCTGGAGTAATTTGAAAAAGTGGTGTTAGTATGTACTTTTTTCATCCACATAGCAGCAAAATCAAATAACCATCTTACTTTCAGCTGTATTAAAAATGCACCAAATATCAGAAATGACTTCAACGAAATTTATCTCCATTACTTGATGCCTTGAAATTTAGCCTCTGTCTCTTTAAGAAGCTCTTGCTCATTTTCGACACGCTGCCCTCAGCTCATCATCACAAAGACGCTTCTCAATGCTTCTTCTTTTGGGAAGTGTGAGAATCTGATGGCGCCGTTTACAGCTACTCTTAGGAGCATTGGACTCAGAAGTAGTTCCTTTGTTTAGCTCACATTTCCTCCAGGTCCTTGATAATTGCTGCTGCCACTAGTCTGTTGGAAACTGAGTGGCAAAAGGTGATTTCACATCAGCAGCGAGACACTGTTACATCAAAACAGCTGAGCTAACAGATAAAACTGCCCAGAGGCCGAATACACAGCAAGCTACAGTAAACAAATAAACAGCAAACAAAGAAATTGTATTGTCTGCCCTGGATGAATATCTACTTTCATTTAAATTTTTCAGAATTCCTTGTTTTTTCAAAGTAACATATTGCCTAACCTTAGGAGAACATTTAGTACTGTGATTATAGATGAAAGCCTCAATATTGGGTTACATGGTGTAAGGGCAGCATCTATTATCCAAGCACCACGTGACAAGAAGTCTTCAGTAATCACACATCTCACTCCAGGTGGATCTTTGGATTGCTGTAGTTGAAAAGTACAAAGGAGAGCTGAGTGTTCAAATAATCAGAAAATAATAAATTATCTTTGATTCCTTCCAGCTCAAACTTGCCAAACGCTGCGAGTGGCGATGATGTTCTTACCTGGAAAAGGTCTTAAAATCGGATTTTAAGACCTCAACAAACCGTCGAGCCTGACCAACGCAACCGTTATCTCGAAGGGACTGGACCGCTCACCAGAGCAGAAAAGATGAACCAAGGACATATTCTGAAACGAGGAATTTGCACGGTCAAAGTTGTGAGTACAGTTACGTACATTCTCAAATAATTTATCTCTTTGAGATATTTGAAATAAAAAAAAGACATTTTTGTGTTAAAATACGCTTTGATTGTTTGTTCTAGTATTGCAAGAGGCACAGCAAAGTGAACATGGGCGACGCAAAGATAAAAAATAAAAATAATTAAAAGCTTAAAACAAGGTTCACACAGATCTGTGCAAAAAAAAGACAAGAATGAACTTCCTGTCAATTTCTTAATTGTGTTATTAATTCTTCACTCTTGCGTACATATACATATTCATATACATAAACTTTTGTTTGTCAACAAACATGTGTATGCTTTTATTATTTATCTTCATTAAATGAATATGAATGAATAAATAAACATCATTTAGTCAGAAAAAATTTTGAAAAAGGTGGAAACGATGGGCCCATGACGGTGTTTGCCCCAGGCCCCAAATAGACTAACTCTGCCCCTGCGCAGGAAAACATGTAGAAAATCATGTAAAAGACACTGTGAAGAGTTACATGCTCATACAAGAAGCATGCAGGGGGATCATCTTCGAGTAAAATGTGTTTTCACAACTGGATTTAGTTGCTGTGGAAATTGGAGTTGTGTTTATGGTACACTGAGCCCGGAGGCGGAGGCCACCAATTCATCTATGATGATCACTGTTATTCTCTTTGTACATGTTTATGCTCCCCTGACAAACAAAGTGGAAAGTAAAACAAAGGCAGACGGTAAGGAACTTCATCATCATCAGGAGGTTCAATCCCTCTCTGTGAGCTCCCCAGAGCGCGACCTGCTTCACTCACACAATGGACCATTCACACGTTTCCTGGACTCGGTTCCAGAGCAGCTCACCAGGTAGCGTCTGCAGAAAGTCACTTTCTGCTGCAGGGATTGGTGGTGAAAAAAAGGAAAAAAAAAAAAAAAAAAAAAAAGTCAAGGCTGCAGTGGACTTGTGTTTTATGTGAGTGACAAAAGCCAAGGTATTAATCACACAAATGGCCAACAGTCTTTTTTTTCTTTTTTTTTCTCAGAGACTTGTTGTTTTAATACCGGAGCGATGAGTTTCTCACAGGAACAGAGCAGAGCTGCTGATCTGTTTACACAGACAAAAAGCTGTCACTCAACCGTCTCAGCCAGCAAGTCGGTGTTCAAACATTTCAGTGCAAACTAGAGATATGTTTGTTTTCCTTGTCCTTCGTATGTTTGCTGTGCTGCTGGAGGTTTTGTCTTTTCTTTTGTTCCCAGTTCTGACACATTTTTGGCGCGCCGTTTCTGTCCTGGATTATGTCTCAAGCTTTCAGACCTCGCAATATCTGCCACTTACTCACACATCTTCCAAAATAAAACCACAAAAATGATCGATTCGAAAAATCCTATTAAGACTTCCAAAAAGTCTGTCAGGTCCATGGGAGCTCTGTGATTAAATGGCTTCCTTGTTTTAGCTTTTGTCCTTTTTTTGTTGTTGTTTTTTTTTTTTCTCTTTCGGTTTTGTTTTACTTTTTCCTTTACGTAAATTATTTATTTGTTCATTTCCTTTTTGGTTCTTCAATTTATCAACTACAATTACAACATAAAACGTTCAAAGTAAAAGAAAATATAAAATCCATGTGAATAATTTGTCATCTTTCTTTTTGTTGTTGTTGTGATTCTGCCATGCTAAAGTCCCATCATGTAGCCAAAGATTTCCAATGTTTCTGTTTCCTCCTTCGTCTTCTTCTTTGTTTCTTTTTGCCCGTTTCCCGTTTTTCTACTGATTTTATTCTTGTGTAATGTTCTTATTAATTTCTTCAATTTTTTCTTCCTTATGCTTGTTTGATTTTTTGTTCCATTTCATCTTTCTCTTATTGCTTTTCTATTTTCCCTATAAAATCCAAACCCGTGTTTAGTTAGTAGCAGTAAAACATGTACATTATTTTTACTCTTTTTTTCAAAAATAGAAAAAAAAAAACTCCAAGCAGGAAAATCAAATGTTGAATCAAATTTTATCACGTCTGTTTAAAACAAAAGCCAAACATTTGGTTCACCATTAACAGAACAGCAATTTATTTTTTTTTTTTTAAAAAAAGACTCATCTAAACAGTTACAATGCCTTCTGTATTATTAACAGCACCACCTCTAAAAGTGTGATAAGAGTATCTTTTAATCCACAGTATTTATGTGAATCAGTACTGAAAATGGGTTGTATTTCTCTAACTGCAATCTTTGCTCTCTAAATGTATTGTCCCTGTCCAGCCTTGATGACCAAAGCTCCCAATTGTTTCAAATTTTTAATTATCAATCTAAATAACTTTAGGTGAGCAATTATTTTCTTGAGCCGCCTGCATGTGACTCACCTGAATTATATGTTCTCTTATGTTTTCCATTTTGAAGGGTTAAGGTTAGGGTAGGGTAAGGGTTTAGGGTCAGCCCCTTTTTTAAAACTTGAGGCTCCTTCTTTTTGTTACATGTATGAACATTTCTCATTGTCAACGGAAAAATTTTTCTCTTAAATAGTTTCATTCAATTTGTTGCACATTCATTTCTTCAACACAGCATTCCTGATGACTTGTAAATACTTGTAAAGCTCTTTGTGGTCGTTCAACGAAGACGATTCGAACGGAAACCTCTGACAATCGTCTTGTCCGAAGCCTCCGGGGAACCTGTGCGTCACTGTGGGCCGTCTCCTGTGTGGTGGTGTTCTGTGGGACTCTTAAAGCGTCGGGTGACATCAGCAATAACATGGAGCGAGTTAGGCTGACGCTTTTAAAATATACAAACTGTCTGCTGGGAGACAAAGCTTGTGTCAACAGCAGCTTGTGTTACGGCCCTCGGCTCCCCCTCATGTCGTCTGTGGTGACATCAAACATCTCTTGGCAGGAACGCTGAGGGAACTGCCTGATGCAGGGGATTATTATTTTCTCCCTATTATATTATTTGAGAGGTTTATTACAGTACGGGTTAATTTTGTTTTTTACAGACCAGGACATGGAGAGGAGCTTTCAGCTGCCTCTCGTGTTCTCTGATCAGGACGTAGAAAGTCAGGCCTCATCTCGAGAGTACGGCGAAACTCATCAAATGAAGGATCTCGGAAGAGAGTGAGTTCACAGAATAATCTGCAGAAAAAGAAAAAAGAAAGAAACAGCCTCAGGCTGCTTGCGAGAGAGACGAGAACGGAAAGACGCAAGCAGGAGGACCGATATAGACAGAAATTGGAGGATGTGTTTTCTGGTCAGGAACCCAACGCTAAAATTAGCCAGGATGTAGATTCCTGAGCGTTGCCAGTTCGTAGACCCGCATGTGACACTGAGGGTTGCCAAAAGGACATAACATAGAAAAGAATAAAACACGTAAAAAAGAAAAAAAAAAAGAAAAAACACCCAAGGGCAGCGGTGTAGGGAGAGGTCATACACGAGCGATGCTGTGGTAATGTTTTCCCTTTTCCCTTATTTCTTCTCTCAATTGGCCTCCGCCATGGGGAACAAAGACATCTAACAGGCCACAAGAAGGAGGGAAAAGCCGCGGGGCCCCCACATACAACGGTCCACAGAGGGGGAAGCTCGCCCCGGACGCCAAGCCTTCAACACAATCACCACACATGCTATTGTGGCCTGCTGTAAAGCTCTGGTATGGCTCAAATCTCCAGCTCACCCCCCACCCCTCTCTGCTGACTCCCCCCATCATCAACAGACTTCCAGCTCCCCTCCTGCTCTTTCTCTCTGCCTCCCCGTGTTCCTCTGTCATTTACAGTACTAATGACAAGACGCAAACTTCCACACATTGAGCCTCTGTGGAGCGAGGATAATCCCATTACAGGGCGAAGACACAGACATAAACCAAACTCTGCTTTGATGGACTCGGATGGGGATTTGCATAAATCCTAACAGGGCCAATCATCAGTTAAACTGTGCTGCTCCTGTTTTTCCATTGTGGATGGAAGAGGAGGGTAAAAAAAATAAAATAAAATGAAAACATTTACGTGCTGTGATACATTAAAAGCAGTGGATGGTTGGAGATGGAAACTAGTGGAAAGCTTTCTCAGTTTACAGTCGCCACATAAGCCAGGACTATTTCTGGGCATCCTATTGGTTTAACAGAGGCAAGAACACACACACAGCCAGCTGGAAGTCAAGGACGAAGGCTCACGAGACACTCAGTGGCAAATCCAAAACGTTCCCATGCGAAGGCCGTGTTTCCTTGCAACACGTAGCTAGTTGGTTCAATCCTTCGACGATCCTCCTTGCAGTGCGACACTCTTATCTAAAGACGTTCACTGAAGGCTGTGTGAGTCGCACCAATCTGTCAAAGTTGATGATTATTCAGAACACAAGGCAGCAGAGATTTCCCTGTCAGGGGTCACGGAGGGGCAGGCAGGGTTGGGAGATGAGACCAGCAGACTGAGTCAAGGTAAAGACAGGAGGGAGCGCGGCATGTACAAACCTGCTGGGGTTCCATTTTATCTGCCCTTCCAGCAGGTGTGATTCTTGAAATATGAAATTAAACCCGATGCCAGTGAAGCAGAGGATGCTAACGTGTTGGCAGACGATCTGCATTCCTGTCAGGGGTTCGGAGTAAGACCCGTAACTTCCATGTGTTTCAGCGGTTTATTGATATGAGAAAAATACCTAACCCATGACACGACTTCCTTGTTCCTGTAGTGTTTTGTGTTGCACCTTTGCTCTGCCCCTCCCACTTCTGCCCGCCGCTGATTGCTGCCTTCTGCGCTGCTGCCTGTGTAAACTCCTGCTCTGGACTCACTCACTGCTGTCATCGTCCATGTCTCAAACCTGGAGCAGTTCCAAGTAGAGTTCAGATCGGGTCTAAAAACAACCCAACACAACCTGACCTGAGCCCAAGTCTGATCCCGATCCAACTTGACTGATCGACTTTAACTACAGGCCCAAAGTAAACCCGACGTATCGTTTTAATTAAGATCCTACTGCTTTTGTTTTTACACCAACTTATAAGTAAGCAGTGTAACTTCTCCTGCTTTTAGCTTTTTAACTTCTTCCAGCTTCGACTTAATCTACCTATGAGTAGGTTAATCAGATTAAGCACAACTTTATGTTGTGTGGTTTTCTCTGTACTGCATGTATTGCAGGCCTGCTACAGAACCTCCACAGCAACCCAACCCGACCGTCAAGCAAACTATTCTGGCCTGAAATTTGGGCCATAAATCTAAACTAGCTTCAAGTCGATGTTCATGATTGTGTACCTGACCTGTTTTCTGCATTCTGACCATCACTTCCAGCTGAACTCTACCTGGTCCCTTGTTACTGCCTTTCAGATTCTGGATTTGTTTTGCCTTGTCTGCGTTGGATGAATCAAATCAATCTTTGAAGCCAGAATGACAACTAATTGAGTCGTTTCTCAGTCAAGAAGTGAAGGAAACAGAAACGACTTCACCTTACAGGAAAGCGAAGCCAACCCGACATGCAAAAAAATCTAATCCTCTTTCAAAACCTTCCGTCTCCTATTCACACACTCAAACAGATGCATTCCTTTTGGATTATTTAGAAAATAAAGGCCTTACATCCCCGTGTAGCTGCTGCAAGAGCAAACACAATCTTGCATAAGGATAAATAGCCGCGATGTGTTCTGGCATGACTTTTAACCTTTTAAATTAAAAAAGCAGCATTAGTCACAACAGATCATTGAGCTTTATGTTTCATGACTCATCTGTACCTGAAAACAACGCCTTCAATAAATCCTGTGTACATGGTGGGTTTACAATAGAACATTTTCCAGTTAAATTACTCACTGGTTCTGGAGATCTGCCAGTTCTGAAAGGGGCTTCTCACTGAAACACTTCTACGAGGGCTGGGAACCCGGTAGGAAAATACTGACAGGACCAGAAGCACGATGGAGACGAGGGTGAGTCAGAGAGTTTGCAAACAGAACCATCTCCAGATCAGATTCTCTGATCTAATCATTAAGGAAGCTACAGTTATCTCTGATTTCAAGAGAAACCTGCTTCTGATTTACTTCAAACATGTTACACTTCAAAATACTCTTCTCTGACGCCTTCCTGCATGTAGGCTTGAATTTCACTTTGTGTAAAATCAGATTTTTTTAAAATCGTAACTGATTGTAAAAGGCTTTTAAATTTATAAGTAATCTCAACTAGTGAGGATTAATTTGGACTTAGTTTAGTGTATTTGTCACAAGATTATTATTATTACTGCTATTATTATTGTTACAAAGGTAGTTCTGCATTAAACAGGATTTATGTTGCCCTTTCAAAATACGGCTTAAAGATATTTTTCAAAATAAAAGCCACAGCATTTCACAGAGTGTATTGTTTTGTAAAGGAAGCTGCATATGATTGATGTAGTAAATAAAAACTGAATTTAAGTAACCCTTCAAAATAAATCTTATTTTTTAAATATTTAACTCTGTTTCATGAATTATTTTGAATAGCATTCTATACAGTACAATACTGACAATACCCTGACAAAATGAAAGCTTAATTTGTCAAAATATAAGTTTTTATGCTACGTTTCAAAGTAAAAAGTTCAATTTCTTAGCAAGTCCACACCAATCACCTAGTAATCAGTATACAGTATTCCTGACATTGAAATGATACGCTTCCTCTTATGTTCTGAATCCTAAACCGAAATACAAGTTTTTAGTGCTATTTACTGAAATATTTTGCCATTGATATCAGATCATCTGAACTGGTTGCAGCAGCCACTGCCAGAGCCACTGCACTCGTCATCTGCCTGGATGCTTGTGTGTGACTGCATGGTGAGATTGTTTTTCAGGATATGACGAAACACTCGCATGTTTACGTCAGATCCCGTCTTCCGAGTTACAATCACTCTGCTGTGTTGTACGCAAGTCTAGGTGGAAGCATAAACATCCCGGCACCGTGAATACGACTTCAGTCTGCCCTGCAGACAAACAGTTATACAACAACCTTTGATGAATTCAGCTTAAGACTTTATTTATTCGCCAAGAATGCAATCACAGGCATGAACAGTTCAGAAATGAAAACAAAAAGGAGGGAAATGGCTTTGTTTGTGTTTTTCTTTCTTTTAATTAAGGCTTAATGAGCAACCTCCAATTACAAACCCAGCTCAGTGTTTATCAGGAAAAATAAATAACAGTTCAAAAATAAATACACTATTAAATACAGCATAAAACAGCAGACAAAAAGGAAGGAGGAGTTTGCTCTTAGATGAAGAAAGTTTTGGGAAGTCATGAGCGTAGAACAAAAACACACACATAAAAAAAAAGCAGTCTGAAAATATGATTGATACAGGATATTGTACAAAATTTACAAAATGCAAGTCCAACCAATAAACCCAAATATTAACAAAAAAATAAATCCTTTAAAAAAAAAAAAAAAACAACGACAAAAAAAAATAAATCCCATTTTTTGTTAGCTACAAGAGAATCACGCATTTAACGACAAGGTAAAAATTCAAGTAAAAGAAGGTGTACATCAGTAACACACAAGATTTGCAGTCATGGATTAAGAGCACTGGGGGTTTCAACTACAAACTACTTGCTACACAGAAGAGCCGCTTTATTTAAGGAGAAGTAGGCAGGCTGGTGTTCATCTTCCACAAACAGGCACTGTAAAAAGTTCTTTAAATGTCTGGAATGAGTCAAGCAGCTCATTCTTAAATCATTTCAGTAAAAACTGCAAATAACTCACTCAAAATATTATTGGATGTTCGTAAGGACGCTTGCAAAATGGTAAAACTGCATAAAAGACTATAGCTACGAACTCTCAGCGGTGATGTTCTGTTTTTGGTTTTTTTTCGGTGAGTACTTTTCTTAACCCTTATTTATTTTTGACAAGTTTGGCAGAATTCTGGCTTATTTCAACTACAAAAAAGTCTCGACTTTCACATGCAGTGCCTTGCAATTAATACCCTTGGACTTTTTCACATTTTGGCAAATTACAAACACAAAATTACTAGTATTTGATTGGGATTTTACATGACAGGCCAACACAAAGTAGTACATTATTGCAAAAGGGAAGAACAATGGAACGTTTGAAACTTTTTGAGCCCCCTTTTACTCTGATGTCTTTAAATAAAATCCAGCCAATGGCGGCAAAAACAGCACAGAGCTCCTTTACATCGAAGCTAAAAACCGAGCTGTTTAGCGCTGCCTCTGATCCATGATAACTGGAACATTTATGTTTAATGTATGTTTGCTTCGTGATTTGGATGATAACATGACTTGACTCGGACCAAACCAAACAGGTTTGGGGTGAAGTTAGAGCCAGGTTTAAATTAAGATGAGATCATAAAACAAAAGGGGATGGAAACCAAGCAGCAGAGCTCCTGCTGCCAGAGAGGAGAATCTGCTGAATCTGTTGCCTTTTACCAGACACATTCAAATCTTGCTTTAGTGGAAGTGTGGCAAGTCAAAGCCACTTGTTGCCAGATAGTCATATAAAATCCTGTTTACAGTTTACTCCCAAACAATACAGGGAACTTAGTAATCAGGTAAAAGTAGGGACTATCGGGTTGCTATGGCAGCAAAAAAATTAAAAAAATTCAGGCTTAGATACAAAACTTTGTGAGGAGGGAGGATAATAATAGTCATCACTCGAAACACACATTTCCTTGTGAAGCATGTAAGTGACAGCACCATGCTGTGGGAATGATTCACTACAAAGCACCGTGTTGCTCTGTTGCACGAAATCCCGATAAAAAGAGGCAAAATGTAAAATGGTTCAGAGGACACAAATAGTTCGTCCATTTTTGGTTGCGAATGCCCATTTATGTTTACAATCATATGACAAATATGAGACTTGCTCCAAGTGCTACATTATATGGTTCTAATAAAAATGTTTTTTTGTTGATGTTTTTATGTAACAGTTCATTGCAAAAGAGAAATAATAATAGTAATAAAAAAGTACCTAATCATCCTGTTTTTTGTCTTTTTGTATATAAACACCACCCATAAGATCATAGCTTAATTTCTGCACAGGACCAGCAGAAACATTCACAACCTGTTTTTTAATTTTTTTTAATTTTTACCCTAAATCTGAACTAGCTCAAGCTTATTTCATCCTCCTGAGAGCCAATCAGTGAGAGACTCAGAGACATCGCCGCCGTAATCTGAACTCTTACAGGACTCTGCTGTTCTCCCTGTTCATTTGCTACAAATGAACTCAGGGTGCAACTTTACAGAGCTGAAGCAGGAATGGAAAACGGACGAAAGTGAATGAGCAACAAATCGTATCCGCATGGAAGACAACTATAGTACAAAAATAGCTATTTAAATATCAAAAAGGTTCTACTTTACACATCTGTTGAAGGTATGTGCTCCGTTTCCCTGTGGGCAAAAAAAATGAAGAAATCTAGACGGTACAGTAAATTAGTCTGATTGATTTGGCCCAAAGCTTGGCACATTTCTCTCCTGGTTCTGCTGTTTCGGTGCCGTCGCCACAAAATGCTCCAGCACAGCCTGGGAGTTCAAAGGGTTGCCTGTGTCCAATTTCACATCCCTTTCATTCAGCAATGATCACACAGCAAACACGCTCAAGGTGCTGGTCTGGTCCTTCAAGCCCAGGATGCTGTAAGCTATCCTCTTCAAATGGCCCGGCAGTCGCACGCCGATGTTCTTAATGTCCCTGTGGAGGAGAGACAGAACAGTGTTGAAGAAGAGCTATGCGCATATTTTCACTCTGGCCTCGTTCCAACAGTTTCCACATGCATCCTTCCAGCCTGCCAAAGTCTTGGAGTAATCACTGTCTCATTTAGAGTGATGACATGCCAGCCTAGAGTTGAACACGTTCAGGTTGAGCTTTTAAATCAGTCCAGTTAGGTGCGGCGCATTCCAAGTTCGCTCTCTGGCAAAGGTTTAGCTCATCTTCCACAATAAAACGAGTGTTAGTGGGGGTTTCGCTTTGCAAAAAAACACACGCAAAACCTGCAAAAAGCCCTGCATAAACACCAGCCTGGAGTCAAAGCCTTAATTACAGCTTTAATTACTTAACGAGGATTCTCCCCGTTGACCATGAATCACTTTGTCTGGGAAGCAGAGGGTGGATCGTAAATGACTGGTGGTTTCCAGAGAGTGCTACCAGATGCACCAAGATGGAAACAAAAAAAAAAAACAAAAAAAATCACACCATGCTGCATGACAAGCACTTCAAAAGGGCTCGTCTGGGCTTTGTGGTGCGGCCGTCTTCCCAAGGATCAGGAAAGTTGGTTACATGTATGTTTGGAGCTTAATAAAATTGTGTGGCATGAGATCTCACGACATTAACATTTTTACGTTTTTAGATAATTTTTCACAAAGTATTATCCACTTGGATATTTCATGATATAAGGTTCAGTAACTAAGTTTATCTGAATCTTTAAATTTTTAACTAAAAACTGAGGCAAGGCAGGATCAGTGTAGTGTAGTGGAAAAGGGGTGAACATCTTCTGCTCTCTACGCAGCTGGGTTAGGAGCAGCTAGTGCAGCAGTGAGCAAGCTGTTTGCATTTTGTAAGCTCTGTCACTGACCAACTGCAGGACAATTAGCATTAGCAATAACCTGGAATCATTTTACATGTTTTGCACTGAGATGCTATTGTTGCATAGCTTAGCCAACAGGCTAACTCCTTTTTGCCCACAGCAGCAATCTTTGTAACGTTCCATCAAATCATTTTTTGCAGCAAAAATGAACCCAGTATTGGGCCAAGAAACGCAGCTTTGTTTGAGGATGTCATTTGCACGTCAGATTTGCAGAGGTACCGGAAACACAATTTAAAAATTCCAACTTAATTTAAGTTTTAAAAAAAGGAAACCTGATTAACTGTTTGATAGTTTTAAATGTTTTATGTAATTAATTAATCAAACATGACCTATTAAAAGCCTAATTCATGAAAACAATTGGTATTAGGGCCACCTTAGAACAAGACAAGCATGAAACTTTAAAATTACTCATTACTTGTCCTGGGATTTTCTGTGGCGATCCTACATTCTAACAGTTTGGGATTTTTTTAAACCTCTTCCTGTCTTGTTCTCATGGTTACAAATGTGCAATGGCAAAAAAAAAAAAAAGGTGGCTTCTTTTTAGCTATGTGGTTAGAAACTCTCTGGCCTTCATTATTCTTCAAAAGGAACCTTAAATTATGTGTTTTACCATAGACTCCCTCGCCCGGCCCCCAAAGGTTGCGCCTGTTTGGGTAAATTGCCTCCTGCAGAACTCCTACACATCATGGAAGGTGTAATTCCCTTAAACTGCACTGTGAAAACTTTAGGGGGCACACAAGCCCACTTCTTCAGTCTCCTTTTAGGTTTTCGGATCAGATGCATCTATTTCAGCTTCAAGTCGATCTTTTTCCACTTGGCTGTAGTCTACACCGCTCGCCTTTAATGTTGGAGAAGCCACCAAAGGTTTCTGACCCAAACAAGCAAAACTGGTGGTTTTTAAGGGCTCCGGCAAAAGTGCTGGCCTCTGTGTGTCTGGGCTGAGGGCAGGATGAGAATGGAGAGAGCGCAGCTGAATAAGAGCAACAGAAACCACAACTCCACCGCAAAATGTGCCCACCGCTCCTTCACTCCGTTAGATTTTCCATTTGAAATTTTTCCCAAGCTGTTTAAAAATACTCTTTTGCAGTCAGTTAGGTTAATCACACCAAACTGATTAAGCTAATCAGTTTTCTTAAAACTCCAGTATGTGACTTTTATTGTTTTTTTTTCATATTTATTAAAATCTCCCCACGTCGAGGCAGTACAGTATGATACAGATAATCTGTGAAAAGTTCTTCCAACTCCTGAGCTACTATTGTGGTCTGCAGAAATACACCACTCAGTTAAAAATAATCAATCAGAACCAGGAGGAGGGTCTTAGCGCTGTCAATCACCCTCCTGTACGCTGCGCAATTTGCTGATGGTGGAAAACAAAGTTCATCCACTGTTGTAGATGGATATGCTAGCTAGTCTTAGCATTTGTGGCAGGCTATGTTGTGGTGAACCAGCTTTAGCTTAGTAAAGAGCAACGGGGTAAGGAGGTGATTGACAGCACTAAAACCCTCCTCCTGGCTCTGATTGGTTGTTTCTGACTGAGTGGTATATTTCTCCCAGCTCTGGGAACTCTTTTTTTTCATAAATTATTTTTCAGTGTTACAATGTAATTACAATTTAAACAAATACTCAAAAACATATCTTATTTTTAAAGTTATATACTGCAGTTTTATCTAATAATATCAAATATATTAAGTACCTTACTTTCTGTTTTGATGTTTGTTTTTTACTTATTCATTCGATTTTTTTTTTTTTTTTTTTTAATGCGCCTCAAGGAAATGAACACAATCCATATTAAAGTTAGTGTGTTGTTACCAACACCAGCACTCACTCATTCTTCATCTGCAGCACCTGGTCCATGGTGACGACCCCGGCACGGGTGAAGTTCTCACTGTACTGGCTCATCTTGATGGACTCGAGCCACTCGGACACCGACCTGAAGGGGGAGCCGTCCGAGCCGCTGGTGCTGGGCAGGCGGATGGAAACCCTGGGAAAAGAAAGGGAGCAGATCTAAACGTTAGTGATAATTATTTACACGCTTTCCCACAACAAGAGACAGATGACTGAGGTCTGTAATTACTGTGCAGGAAACCAGTTGGTGATAAAACAGAAAAAACTGGTTGAGGCAGTCGAGGTAAGAGGTGATTAAGATATGAGGATGACACCTCTTTTTTCTTTCTCACTGTCTTTGGTGTTTGTGCACTGTCTCAATAGGAAAAACAAACTTTCATTCACAGAATCAGAAACAAAAGGGACACATGTATTAACTTTTTCACTCTGCAGCCTCACCCACTTTGAGCCTCTTCAGTATTTTTTTTTAATACGTAGTTTCATAAATTCCCAATTTTCTTTATATGTTAATAGAATTTTAACATCTGCATCAGAAAATATTAAAGGCAGTTTGCCTGGTAAAATTATAATTTGTTTTACCGTGGATCAAAGTCTGCGATGGTCTTTAGAGACTCTGGGCTGCGCAGGAGTTTGTCCAGCAGACTGACGATGTCTCCAAAACGCGGTCTCTTGGCGCGATCCTGAAGCCAACACTGAAGCATCAGCTGGTAGACAGCGGACGGACAGTCCATGGGCGCTGGCAGCCTGAAAGCCTCATTGATGGCTTTCATCACCTGCAGATGGTAATTTTATTTATTTTTTGTTAAATTGTTACATTTTTCCAAAGATCTCCAGACTAAAAAAGTTAAGAAATGAAGACGAACCTCGTGGTTACTCATGTCCCAGTAAGGCCGTTCCCCAAACGCCATGACCTCCCACATGACAATGCCGAAACTCCACACATCGCTTGCCGAGGTGAACTTCCTGTAGGCGATTGCCTCCGGGGCCGTCCAGCGGATGGGGATCTTACCTCCCTGCTCAAGGAAAACCATTGAGTCAGAGAGGATAGTAAAAAAAATAAAATGCTTGCAAAATAAAATGCTTGCAAAAACCATAATTCAATGTCTCTTTAACTTTTCACATTTATCACACCGTGACCACAATTTACAATTCTCAAACTCCTTTATTCCTTCAAGATTTGGGCTTTTAAATTCTGTTACCCAGCAGCTTGTCCTCATTTTCTGGTCTCTTAGTCTAAGACATTGTTCTGAAGCTGAAATGACTGAATGAGATTGTTTGTAATTTTTGTTTTTGTTATTTTGACCAGTGCCGTGAACTCAATTATATACTATATAATTATATAGTATACTTCTTTACAGCGCT
Source organism: Poeciliopsis prolifica (assembly GCF_027474105.1). Taxonomy (NCBI): domain Eukaryota; kingdom Metazoa; phylum Chordata; class Actinopteri; order Cyprinodontiformes; family Poeciliidae; genus Poeciliopsis; species Poeciliopsis prolifica. Next base: position 5,471,445 of record NW_026562402.1, read on the forward strand.
TTCAACAGTTTCAAAAGTGCTTTATAAATAAATTTGACATTGGCAAATGTATACTGCTTTACTGTGCATATAATAATGCATGTAATTAATACAGGTATAGCAATTACTATATGTTATTATTGTAGATTTTACATGATTTGTACACATTTGTACTATCTAATCGATAGATATTTAAATACTCATATCAGAATGGAAACACAAAAATACAGGAATGGTGATGTTCTATGAATTGTGCAACCAATTGCCCTCAAGAGTTAACTATTTTATTATTTACAATACATAATAATAAATTACTTATAATTTACAAGCCTCAGAGATTTATTAGAAAACAGAGAACAAAGAAAACACCAGTGAATTTTACTCCTCAAAATCAAAGCATGTACTTACGCTGGTGGTGTATGTCCCCTCAGGATCGTCCTCAAGCACCCGGGAAAGGCCAAAGTCTGAAACTTTACATTCCAGGGCTGTGTTGACCAGGATGTTGCGGGCAGCCAGGTCACGATGAACGTAGCTCATTTCAGAAAGGTACTTCATGCCTGCGGCGATGCCACGCAGCATTCCCACCAGCTGGTGAGACGAGAACTCCCCGTCATGGTCCTGATGCAAAAATAAGTTCGAGAATCATTTTGGTTTTTTGCTGCTTTTTTTTTTTTTTACATTACTACTATAAATACTAGTTATGTAGTATTTAGGCAGTGGCGATAAAGACGCCACCGCCACCTCTGAGAAAACGTGAGAAAATAAATCACATCTCAAAAAAACAACCTTGAGAAACATATTGGTCTTACTCTCAGGTATCTATCCAGTGCTCCGTTCTCCATGAATTCAGTCACAATCATCGCATGTTTAACTGCACAGAAGCAGAACAAACTATGAGCCCAAACTGACCGATCAGATATGCAGAAAAAAAGAAAGTGGAGAAAAAGCCTCACATTTGGTCACCACTCCCTCCAGACGGATGATGTTCTGGTGGGAAAACTGTCCCATGATGGAGGCTTCGCTCAGAAAATCCTGCCTCTGCTTCTCTGTGTAGCCGGGCTTCAGCGTCTTTATCGCCACCGCCACCTCTTTCTTCCCAGGCGCTTTCAGGGTGCCTCTGTAAACTTCACCGAACTCGCCTGTAGGTGGAAAAAAAAACATATATATATATATTTTTTTATTATAATTTGGACAGTTGAATTATATGTATATATATAATATACTATATATTATATATTATATGTATATATTGGTGCGATGAGTTTTCTTAAGTTTCTAGCCACAGGGCTTGGCAGAGCAACAAAAAGAAATAAGGAAGACTGCGGCTGTTTTGCCTGAGGCGCTCCCACCGAGGTGTGTTCTGGCTCGGCATTGAGAGAGAGGGAGAAAAAGAAAGAAAGAAGCAACATTGTATAAATAGTTGACGACCTGTTGTGTGGGAGCATGGGAATCAGCTGTCACGCGAGAAGGAAAGGGGACATTTGGTCGTGGGAGCAGGGGAGGGGGGGCTCAAATGGACTCTTGGTTCAAAGGCTAAAGGTGGTCGCACTTGAACGAACGTATCCTCAGTGGGAATGTTGAAGCAAGCCCCAGGAAGGTGTTGTGATGTTCTTCCAAAACTGTGTGTCTGCAGCCACTTCTGTTGTGCAATGTTCATGTAATCTTGGACCAAATCATAAAGATGTCCTCGCCAAGAGTTAACCGCAGAACAAAAAGATCTCTCAACTTGTCGGGTGAGAAAATAAAAAAAAAGCCAGATAGATCCTAATCTCAGCAATGTAAAAACCACCCATTAGCCTGTTAAGCTGTTTATACTAGTGTGCAGTATAAACAGGGAATATTTGGGGGGCTGAGAAGGGGTGTGCAAATGGACAGACCTGTCAAGATTTTAAATCTAAGCCTCACAGCAGATTAACTCAGCAGGGTTGTCACTCACCAGCTCCGATGACTTTCTGTTTGCTTATGTGGCTCGGGTGGATTTCAGTGGCAAACTTGAGGACAGCTACGTTGGGGTCCTCGTATGTATGTGGATCCACATACGTCTTTAGTGGTTTTAATTGCTCTGCAAGGCACAGGAAGATGGTTGCTTGTTAACAAATGAGGAAGACAAATATAATTAAATGAAAAAAAAGAGAGTTCAAGTTTGTTTGTTTTTTTACCGGGGCTTGAAAAGTAAGTGTCCTCTGGTCCTTGCCTGGTATGTGTGTTTCTGTTTCTGAATAAAAAAAATAACACAATTTTTAAATCAAACCTTTGAACTTCTACACATTTTGTCACGATACAACTATATGTCAAAGAGATTTTATTGTGATATGTTATTTGCTTGACCAACATATATAAGTATAAAGGTAAAGGAAAGTGATGCTTTGAGGTTTGTTTGATCATATTATTGCATGAGGAATAAGGAACAAACAGTTGAGATACAGATTTGCAGAGAAATTTAAACTTATATGTAGGCGATGTAGCAGATATCTGGAATTAGGTACTTATGTCAGATGATAAATTAAAATTAAACATTTTGTCCTTCATACATATTTCTAGGCTTTTCAGAAAGTTGACAGTGCATATCATCCTAAACCCAAGATCTCAAGTATGAAGCATGGCGGCAGCAACATGATGTTGTGGGAATGCTTATTTTCGGAGGGAACAAGAAAGGTGCACTAGGCAGTACTGCAAACCTATCAGAGTTGGGAAAATATATTGAGGATGTTGCAGAGAATCACAACAGAAGAGTTTAAATCAAAGCATATTCTTGTGTTAGAATGGCCCAGTCAAAGTACAGACCTAACTTATTCAACCGAGAATCTGTGGAAAGTCTAAGAGTGCATTCGCGCCAGCCTTCTTTAATCCATCTTTAATTTATTTCTTGAGAATGTCCAGTTTATTTGAGGTAGGTGTGAATGTGTAATCAAACTCTGGCCCGTCTAAAAACCCAAGTCTCGGTTCGGCTCAAGTGAACTCTGGTGCGATTTGTATATCTGAATGCAAATGGACCGGAGACAGCTCCAAAACCAAGAAGCAAATTATAGTGCAGAGCATTCTGGGTCAAAGATAAAGCAATCTTACAGCCACTAAAATATTACGGCACTCAATTTTTGTTTACATTTTGTGAAGAAGGCCAGGTTTTTCAATTAGTGCTTGGTTCATTTGACACAGTGCTGAGTGAAACTGAACTGCACCAGCTGAAAAAGTAACAAATGCTGGTCTAATTTTGGACTTTCAGGTCTGAACACACTGTTAAAATTGATGTTGACAGATGCTCTCCATTCAGTCTGACTGAGTTTGAGTCATTTTGCAAATAGGAACGGCCAAAAGTTTCAGTTTCTATAGGTATAAACCAGACAAGTCAGGTAGAGACAAACCCCAAAAGACCTGGAGGTGTACATGCTGTAAAAGCTGATTCCATGAAGTGCTGACTCATGTGAGGTGAAGCCATTACGACCAAACAATAGGTCATTACTTTGAATTGACAAAATGTAGAAAAGCTTAACAGTTATGAACACTCTTGTTCTAGACATCTTTTACTGTGGCACTGTAGGCCTTTTACTCATCAGTGGATGATGATCAGAATAGCAGAGAGAGAGAAGGGGACGAGTGGCAGTAAATAAAACAAATACTGAACCCAGGACAGCTGTTAGAAGGGCTATGGCTCTTATACATGGTGCACCGATCCAGGTGGCACCAGACTACAGCAACCTTTTTAAGAAAATTTTCCAGATTTGTTTTTTTTTTTCAGACCTCTGGTGCATTGCATTCATTGAGGCAGAAGCGTTTCTTTGACAAGGCTTTGGCGATGGGCTGTATTTGCTGAGCCAATTCAAAGGCTGAAAGCCAGCAGGCGGGAAAGAGCTGGTTACAATCTGCTACAGTACAGGCCCGGGTCACCCTCACAAAGTGCCCACCGCCTCGTACAAAAAAGAAGGGAGCGCCTCTTATCGACAACAATGTGCCACTCATGTCTAATTTCCTTTCAAAGGCTCCAACACTTGGTAGATTGCAACCATTGCGCAATGACAAGACACATTGAGCAGAAATTCCTCCCCGGTGAGTGCTGGCATACACATCCAGATAAAGAGAAAAGACGGTTTGCTAAAGGAAGAGTGAAAGAAAGAGGTGAGGAGAGAGTGAATGCAAAGGCCATTTGGAGGCCCCACAAAGGAAAAGCAGAAGAATGAGAGAGGAAGGCAGCAAAGGATGTCGTGTTGTGTCAGATTATCGGGACAGAATAAGAAGGAGGGAAAGCGGCAGAGTGGGCCGCTTACTTACCGTCTGAGCAGGAAAAGGATGACGGTCAGAATGAACAGCGTGATTGCTCCTGCAACCACCCCAGCAAGGATAAGAGCAGTCTTGTTAAGGTGACCTGCAAGAAAAATAAACCAGTGAGACGACTCCCAAACAAAGCCAGTAAGTTTTTCCTAGAGCGGTTTCTCCCTGCACCTTCAGACAGCGTCTCAAATTGTTCCTCCAAGCTGGAAACTCCTTGGTTGCCGTCATCACCCAGGGCCTGGACCTTGACCAGGTAAGCTGTGCCTGGTGAGAGATCGCTAATCTGCACAGAGTTTTTCTCCAGCTTCAGCACCACATACGTAGTTACGTCGATTTTATTGTCCTAGTAAAAAGAGAAAAGTCCACCAATAACCACGGTGTTAAAGCAGCACCTATTAAGAAGCCTCTCTTTTGTTTTTTAAGTTGTCGTCAGAAACTCATCCAATTGCATGCCCATTAAAATAAAACACAAAATGCATTTCCTAAGAGCTTTAATCGTGCCATGTGGACTAAATGTAAACGTGAAGTTAAGATCTTTAATCTGTGTGTGCTGTCAGGGACTATTAAAAAGTTTCCACACCTTTTTGCGGTAGGCAAGTTCATAGCGGATTGGCTGGGATTGGACCCGCGGACGAGGGAAAACGTCCCAGGAGAGAGACAAACTGGTGGAGTCCCGCTCGACCAGACGCATTGACGTAATTTTGGGTGGATCTGAGGACAAAACATGGAGAAGGAAACAATTTAATTTTAAAATTCTGAAACGATAAAATGGACAATTCACTCCCCTCCCCAGGCCTCATTCGGACTGTACAGCCGTCACTACAGATAGCATCAGCCATTACTGCAGCACAGATAGCATCGCAGCCATTCTTCATATCACCAGCACTCACCTGTGTAGTGAAGGGATGTATTCAGTGCGGCAGAGGACGGCGGCTTGAAACTGCGCGGTATTGCCTGTCTAGGAAACATGGACACGCCACTGTGCACCTCCACGGTGAAGGTGTAGTTCAAGTAAGGATCCAGTTCACTCACTGACACCTTCGTGTCAACCAAGCCTGTGTTTGCTGGGTCATAGCGAATTTTCTCTCCACAGGGCAGGTGTGACGAGCCCTCCCAACGATGGCACTCAACGCTGTAGGTAATGTCGCTTCGACCTCCAGTGTCTTCAGGGGGCTGCCAAGAAAGCAGCAGTTTTCCTGGGGTAAGAGAGTTGGGAGTGGCCACCAGACCTCGAGGGGCAGAAGGGAGGCCTGGCAGGGACAGATCGGAAAAACATAGAATATATAGTAGGTACAAGAGCAAAGACACTTTCTGAATAATGCTTGTTTCTCAACAGTTATGAAGGTAAATGCTATTTCAAATGAACTCATTTACTGATTTCATAATCATGAAAATGGTCAGAGTACATTTTATTCTGTACAAATCCAATTACACAAGAAAATTTAGTGTAAAAAGGAAATTACTTTTAGTAGAAATGTGTCTTTTCTCTCTTGTTGCTTCTAACAGCTGTCATAGTTCAATCAATTATAGTGAAAATGGCTAATAGATCCAAGATCCTCCTTGTATCTGCATCCACAGTAAAGAGTGTTGTCAGTAACGCAAACCAGAATCGCTAAACTGTTTGCTCTTGGAGCCACGTTTGAATTGACTATATAATTGCACAAATTGGAATTGGGCAAATTAATTTGCAACAATTTTGTGAAAAATTCATATTTTTGATAAAATGTTTTTGCACTATGATGAGGTTGTTTTTCAGCTACATCGAAATGAATGTATTTTTGCTAAATTGCAATGGAAACACTTTTGCATAACACGAGTCACGTGATCAACAATCATAAGAAGACAAAGAAGACAACAGGAAGTGGTAGGAGGATGCCGACGCGGCATGTTCTTTTAAGTACTTATTGCGTTTCTTCTGGACTACCACCAAAGTTTTGCACACATTCGTAATGGACACGTTGCTTGTATCTGGCTGGCATAAACATCTTTCGATTGTAAACAACAGAAGTTTTCTCAGTACTTCTCTAACTTTTAGTATAACAAGTAATTTATAGAAGTATGCATTAATTTCTGCACAATTCTCACCTGAGCACGGTCCAGTGACTGGGTCTGTAAGAGCCCGGTAGAAGCCATCCAGGCACACACAGAATAAAGACCTGGAGTCCTGGCTCTGGGTGTTGGCAGGACAGGGTTCACACTTGTCCCTGGATGCCTCAGCTTTGAAGAAGCCTGGCTGACACTCTGCAAGGAGAAAAAGACATTCACAGCAAATGATCAGCCAAAGAAGACAATAGGGACTTCTGGCAGCATCCTAAATGGCACAGAGCAAAGCAAGTTTCTCCAGATTGTTCAAGCCTCTTTGAAATGCTTTGAACTTTTGACCCCTGAGAGCAACACGTAGAGGTCGAGGGGACACTTCATTGTGTCGTGGCTAAATACCACATTTAGGCAGGTGATAGAGAAATATAGGGGGCGGGGGAACAAGGCAGGAGGAGTCTGCACAGTGTTCAGATCACTCAATAAAACTCTGGTCATTACAAATAAAATGATGCTCATTTGAGCCAAACCTTGAAACACAATCACAGTTCCTACCATGCTGCTACTCATACTCCCAACGTTTTCACACACTTTCCTCTCTTAAACTGTTTCTGTCTTACTGTCTGGCTCAAGAGACACAACCAGTATTCTGACATTCTGAAACCCTAAGTCAGTTTTCATAACTACAGAAGAAAAGGTGCGAGAGCAACCAGCAAAGCAACCAAACAGTGCCATTTGGCACCCAACAGTCTATTATATTTCTTTCTCTCAGAGACCCACATGGATACTTTGAAACGGCATCGCCTAGATAAGGTGACATCTAATTTCACACTTCGGATTCTAAATAAAGAAATGCAGGTAGGACGCCCAGCTGTGCAAGGAAATGTCGAAATATGAACTTAATACAGTGTGAAATTTGGTTTGAGAGCGCACCATCAAGGAGGGTGAAATTGAGACTGCTGCCCTTTAACTCTGTGAGAGCATTCCTGAGGCTGCTGCTCACACCATAGGATGATCATAAACACACGCACGCACACATACGCCTGTGTATGCAATGCTCACATGAACCCACAGTCGTGTGCATGTACAAAATACACAGACATGTATGCAAAGCACACTACTGGACACAATGTGGCATCAGGAGAGGGATTAGGTCCACAGCCTCTCACCTGTTCATGTCCTTCTGCTCATTCAGTTCAGCTACACACATAAAGCATACACGCACACACAACGCTTTTCAATGCCACGGACCAGTGCAGTTAAATGAACATGCATCAGAGGAAACAGACATTAGAATTTGAGAAAACTGTGGTAAAAGAGAGATTAGGCACTGTAGGAACAGATCGTGTTAGCCAAATGAAATGAGGCCTTCGCAGTGAGCAGCCGGATATACAGCATTGACACTGACTGGGAAAAGCATTGAGACAGTCAGTGATAAGCAAACAAGGTCAGATTCCTGAAGAGGCTAATTGAAAAAAAGCAGCGCTAAAACTGAGACAATATCAGCCTCACGCTATGATACCGTGTCGCTTGCCCTTCGGCTCGTCTTGCTTGGGGGAAGCTCATTTGGAAGCCACAAGTGACCACATGGAAGACGGAAAGCACATGGCTGCAGCTCCATTTGAGTCATATCAAGAGGATTTAGCCGATTGACCATGAGCCTCGCTTCAACTTTGCTCAGCTTTTTATAAACTTGCGGCTCACCGAGCTGACGCAGAGCATATGTGAGGAGGTGTGTTATCTAAGAGCCTGACAACAATTGTGGCAAGAAAAATTACTCTGCACAAAGAAGGGTATGGATCTTTGGCCAATGGGACTGCACCGAGTTTAGTCCTGCATCTCTGTTCCATCTTTGGCAGCTGTTCCACTTATAAATACGACTACTCATTAACGCAGACAGGACAGAAGACGGGCAAGCCATGAGGTAGGCGGGAAGTAGTGACAGAAGGGCTAAGAAAGGAAGAGGGGGATACTGTATCCTGCTGAGGACTGAAGAAAGAAAGGAGACATGCCGGGACAAACTCTTGGTCTGAGGAGGGGGAACAGCTGTTGCCCCAAACCCTGATTAATTTCCCTACCTCTCCTTCTATGTAATTCCCAAATTCCTTGCTCTCCTGCTTTCTCTCCTCCCAGCTAACCCATTAACATTGCTATTCACCACTGACCAGCAGGCAAGGAGAAAGCCATGCCATTCAAAAGCTGAAAGGAAAAACATGCACACATAGGCGTTGCAGATGGGAATAGCTGAAATGCCACATGGCATCTGAAAAGAGGAGGACTCGCCTCTATTTGGTGTCACAGTGCAAGCTGCAATGCATCGTGGTCAGGCCTGTGGAGATAATGGCCTTACACTGTGTGCCGCCTCTATAATCAAGATGCATTCCAGTGCACACCACCCAACGGGAGGCCGAGGACTGCATAGCTTAAGCTCTAGCCAACCTTTTGGTGGTAAAGGTGAATGGGTTTGTGTACCTCAAATATTCCAAATATGAGTCACAGCGACAGTACAGCTGGGGTATTTAAAGAGAGAATTCCTCGACAAAAAAGAAAAGTCTGAGGAAAGCGAGCTTCCTTGTTCCACGGAGAAGGTCGAGGGGCGCTTTGGATTGTTGCTGGACACAACAGGAAACAGGAAGTGTGCGGCTGACGCTGCCTTCCTTCCTAAAGCAGCCAATCAAAGCGTGGAGGCACGAGGTAGCACGAGCAACAGAGTAACCAAAACTGAGGCTAAGAGTCGAGGAACAGAATAATAACCAAAAAGGAAGCTGAAATGTGTTGACACAACATGAACGCATGCACAAATCCCATAAAAGGGTTTACTGAGATGATGGCGCTCATAAACAAAAGTGCTTGGGCTTCTTTGCAGTTGAGAAATTTAACAAAGTTAAGAGTGGCCCTTTTTTCCCCTCTCTCTTGCCACAAACAAGGAACTGTTTGTCATGTTAGGGGCTCTGTGTGCCTTGAGTGGCCCGTGTTTGTTTATAAAGAATGAGTGCAAGGGCCTGTTACGTTCAGGGAGCCGGAGTGGCTCTAGAGCCTCTGAGGGCTCACTGGTGTGTCGGCAGAACTTAAGACGAATGAGATGCCGACAGTGATGAATGCCCGGTCGTATAGATGGATGAATGGGTAACATGGTGGCTTGACAACAGAAATTGGCCCCGGGACATGACGAATAAGTAGAATGGGAAGGGAGAGAGGTGGGGGCTGACAATTGAATACGGCACTGAGCTTTTTAGAAGGCAGAAAGGTCGTGTCTGCCTGAGGGTGCGTTAAACTGTGCGTGGCTTTACACAGAGTCATTGGCCAAGTAAAACAAACACATGCTCGCACTGACGAGAAGGAAAGGGAGAAAGGTTATACTCAGAGGAATGGCCAGCGAGCGAAGGAGATCTTGTAAAAATAAAGCGAAGCGAGAAATAAACAGTGTCAGATCTGTATCAGGGCAGCTCTCTGGTCATTTCTGGGGGCAAAAGAGCCTGGCTTTGTCCTTGCCCTCATTTATTTCACTTCCCCTCTTTTCATCTCCAAACTGCGTGAAATGGCGATATGTCATGTCTGTGTGTTTATATGCAGGGTGACAACAAGTAATTAGCAATCCGGGGTACCTGGATTCAGGGAACAGAGGGGGCCTCTGATGGGGGAGGAGGCCTGGGTAACATGAGCCAGAGGTCACAGAGGTAGAGGAGGGGAGGCTGGGGCAGACAAGGAGCCATAAAGGTGAGGGGCTGATGTGTGGGCATGTGGCTCAGGAGGGGGGTTGGAGGCATTAGTGAAAAAGATTAGCTGACCAATGGAGCAGCTGTGAAGGCATTACATCTGTTTTACAATTGCACCCAAGCTTTCATCTGGGGTTGTTAACAAACACAATAAATTCCCTAATCCCCTTTCACCTCTCACTCTCCAAGTTTCCTCGCACTCAGTAACAGGAAGAGAGGGACACAGAGTGAAGACTGGAGACAAGGAGATTTAAAATTGTTGCTGGATGGATCTGATGAAGCCAACCTGTGTTGACTCAGGGCCGTGTCGGGCTCTGAGACCAGAGCCGTGCTGTCTGGAAATGAGGCTGATTTGCATCATTTCCAGAAAACCAGGTGGAAAAGGCAACACCATCTCACCACACCTCCCTGAGCCAACAGGCTGAATGCTGACAGCCATCGACTTCCTGACCAGGGGAAGTGGCCAGAACAGGACCAAATGCACCAACAAACCAAACGACTTATCAGGCAGGACGACAAAATGAAAAGCAGCTGAGTGAGACCACAGCGTTGAGCGACAATGAAAAACCCTGAGCCCACGGGTCGGGGAGTCACTGAGGGATTAGGTGACCTCCGGTTTCCGCTGAGGCCTCGTCCTGTTAGCAGTGAACGGTGGGTGGGTGTATTTGCTGGGCTGCGCTGGGGGGCATGACTGACTGATTGCTGGGAAGGAAAGTGCTGACCTCACACACCGGCAGTACAATACAAAGCGCTTCACATTGCTCTGCACTCCCCCCCTCACGCCCCCACCAAAACACTCACACACATACATAAACAGCCTTCAGGCTCAGGAATGTCACCAGGAGGAAATATGTCCCGACTTCCATGGCACAGTCAACACACACATCCACGCATGAAGGCTAAAAATGGTTAATGCTTAACTTTTAAACCAAGGGCCATGTGTGGAGATTGTAACTTTAACTAAGGAGTAGATGACATAAAAACTACAAAAACGAGAACAATTAAGAGTGAAATATGATGTGCACTAAGTACTTAGTAACTACTATTTAATTACTACACATTTATTCTATATTTTGAACTTTTTTCTAAATTACAAATAAAATAACTTACATTATTTAAGTTTTTGCTTACATTATTTAAGTTATTAAAAGTTTTTTCACCTTTTAAAGAATTCATTTTTATACATAATGAACTTAAAGTCTGGTTGAACAAAAAGATTTTATAAAATGCCAACATGCAGTGACTGGCTGCTGCCAGGAAGACACAGGAAGATGCAATTTTATATTTTGTAGATTTGTTCTAAAGAAGTATGTTTTTTCTTTTCGATTTGATTTTGAAGAGCAATCAGATAATGTTCTTTACATTTTTATGCCAATACCTTGAAATAGTTGTATTTTTATTTAAGGTAATAATAGTGTAAAAATTTTACTCCAATGTGATTTGAGACCAAAGGTTTCTAAAGGTGAACATTTCTCACTTAAATTTGACATCAGATCAGATTTAATCTCATCAAAAAGAAAATCAAAGTGATCTATTTGGAGGATACACTCACCATGGTGTTTCACTTTCCCAAGCCCTGAACTGTACAGTTTTCTGTTATCAACACTGGATAATCACAGACTCCAATAACTTTTTTCTTTTTTTTATTATTGCCGTTTCTAATAACTGGCACTGTACTCTCCAGTAAAAATATGGCCTAACAAGATACAGCATGTCATCACTTGAAAGAACCCCCTGCCCCACCCAACCGAACCCCCTATTAATCTAACCCACAAGATCAGCTCGCTAGTCATAAGTTAACTTGGCACAACATCTGATAAATGCGATCTTTCAAAGTAATCTCAGTGGTTTCTCAGAAGCAATGTAGTAAAAAAAAAAAATAAAAATAATATCCTGTCTATCAAAACTGTGCTGCAGAGTTGTATAATAAGACAGTGACTCTGCTTTTCTGTGACCAGCTACATGGGCTTAGAATCAAGGGAAGATTGGTGGAGCAGAAAATTTTGAGCGTGGGAGGGATTATCCGGGTGGAGTGAGATGATTCTCATTCTGTGAAATCCACCTTAAGCCCCGCTAAATCGAACCACTGCAATCTCCTGGAGTGCTGCTGCATCTCCTTGCATGCAGAACATCAGATAAACAAAAAAATTGCGCAAAGCGTTTCTTCAATCGTCATGAACTCACTGGTTTCGAATATAGGCCTTAATTTAAAACTCTATCCTTGACGTGAAAGATTTTCCTAGGCGGTCCAATTTCTCGCATCGATTGTCAAGTTCATCAAGAAAAAAAAAACAAAAACACAAACAAATGGTAGAGTTTCATTTGTATCTCCAACTAAATGTTTATGCCTTAGCCACCATGTGAAAGCAGCCAGCTCCCGTTTCCTCGATTAGCAGCATTGTTCAGATTTTGCCCCTATTTATTTTTACGAGTCACTTAGTGAGACTTGTTTTTATCAGATAGAAATACTGTGAGTGTACACAGTCTAAATAGTCCCATCAGGGCTATGTGAAACGGGATGTTTAAAGTCTTCTGGTGTCATATTCATGACCTGCATGTTGGCCAAAAACAACAGCCTCCGTGTGATTCCATGAGCAATGTGAACGCGAAACAAGAAGAGAAAAAAAGGAAAAGCTTTATGTTTGCATCTAAGCTTGTTGCACAACAGTGTGTGCCTCTGGAGTAAATTGCATATGGTGCTGCAAAAATAATCCTGGGAATAATGTGCCGAGATAAGAAATTACAAAATAAATACAAGATGAGAGGCAGAAAATTAAGGCTAAGAGTCCTCTGAGACAGAGAGGATGTGGGGTGAGGGGCAGGAGAGATTACACAAAGGCAAAAAAGAGGAAAAAAAAGCCAGCAGAACCTGTACTTACTCCACTGAAAAAGACCAAACACACCCAAGTCAATTACTACCCATACAAATCACTCGCCACAGTGTGTAGCTGTGCTAGCTTAGTCACCAACTGTTCCTTACATCAGCCGAGGACGAGTTTGGCAACATGGACACGGAGTGGGAGAGGAGAAAATTGCTTACTGGAAGCTACTTGGTGAGCCAGAGGGTTCCAGTAAGGAACCCAAACGGTCCACCGACAGGCCGTTCTCTCCTGAGCGCCAGAGCAGGCACTCCACGCTCCCAAACCGTGTCTTCGTTTATTCACAGAGCCTCGTGCAACCATGGCGTTGGATTACGGCCTGTTTGCCGAGGCTTTCGGGGGAGCTGGCGGGGTGTGGGCCCGGGACAGTTAAACAGAAATAAAGCCGAGGATCAGCTGGTGCAGATCCAGATGAGGGGTGACACGCAGTCATTACACTGTGCCAGGGTGGATTAGTGGAAGGAAGGGAACGGAGTGAGTCACAAGTGGAAATTATTTAAAGTTAAACACCATTTAGCTCTCTGTTTATTTTCCCTCAGTGAAAATAGATTCTTGTTTGTGCAACAGATTTTAAAGTAGATGGAAAATTCACATTAGGGACTGAAATATGTCCCAGCAAGGCAGATGAGGAAAGAACATTTAAATCTTGTTAATAAAGTGTTCATTAACTGGTCCGAACTCATACCACTTACACGTTTTACGAGCTCCAGTGTTTTTTGGGTGGGGGATTGAAGGTGACTAACACAAAGCATTTAATTGTAACGTAGATTCCAAATGATATATGGTTTAGATGTTTTTTATTGAAGAAGACCGGAAGACTGAAAAAAAGGATGGCTTGCAATTCTATCCTGCTATTGAGCTGTCCTAAAACAGACTGTTGCAGATCTGGACGATGAGTGTCAAGTCTTTTGCAGCCCTTAATACGCTTTGTTCCAGTTTAGTTCCATCCATGTCTCCATCTACTCTGACAAGCTTCCCTGTTCCTGCTAAAAACAAAGCACCCACATAGCATGATGGAGTCACCGCCATGCATCAGCGTGGAAATGACGTGTCCCTGCTCCGAGTTTTACACCCAGTCCGAAACTTAAAACTACAGTCTCATCTGACCAAACATTGTTCCATTACTTTGCTACGTTCAAGAGCTTTGCAGGCTGTAAATCATAAACTAGTGGAAGTAGCAGGGCAAAACTGGACCTTTTGTTCTCTGTGACATCATTACAAATGGTGTTTTTTTATATAGGCAACGGTCTTCTTGCAACTCTTCCTCAAGGGTAATAAAAGACAAATTTGTGGAGTACATGACTAAGAGATGCTCTGCCACCTGAGCTTTGGAGCCTTTTAGTTCCTCCATGGTTACCACAAGCCGCATCTTCTCAGATTAATGCTTCGCTTGCGCGATCTGTTGGTTTAGACAGCCACGTCTTGCCAAGTGTGCGGTTGCACCATACAGATACAGAGGTTGGCATAGTGTGTGTGTGTGTTTTTTTTTTAAAGCAAACACAGTTTCCTTATAAAAACGAAACTTTCTCCCTGGCATGTGCTGCTCCGTTCCTCAGTCTTTGTGCTGCTGTTTGTTCACTGATTTTCTCTTGCAAACACTTGAGGCCTTCACAGATTGGATTTACTGTCATTCACACTTAAGTGAGCTCTAATAACCACTTATTTGCCTCCTGCAGGCAGTTAACTGCGTTAGGCTTATTTGATGGGGCTGGACACATAAACACACCATTTTGTGTGGGGCAAATGTTTAAAACAATGTTCTGTCTCTTAATAACTCACTGCTTTGTTTTGTTTTGGCACAGTCTGACCTGCCACTCCAGAGCCACCAGTCTTTCTTAACCAAGATGTTATGGAACTTAGACATTTTTAACGTGCAATTAAAAAAAGCTACTTCTAGCCATTTATTATGTTTTCTACAGTATAATTTGTGCAGAACTGATGATGCGAGGAACCGTTTCTGTCACTAGACTGCGCCGTACATGTTCTTTCTTCCTTTTCCATAAATTTCGAATGTGATGCAACGTGATGTGACAAAACTTAAGAGATAATTTTGCAAGATGCTGTAATTACAGGCTGTTTAAGTTTCTCCATCAGTCACATGAGTATCGTGGCTCTGCATAAGAATATATAAAGAACACCATCTGTAATAATGTCACAGAGAACAAAAGGTCCAGTTTTGTCCTGCTACTTCCACTCGTTTATGATTTACAGCCTGCAAAGCTCTTGCATGTCTGCACAGCGGAGCAAGTGTTTTATCTTTTTTGACTTTTCACCCAATGACAACAGCGTGTCGTTGGGTGTGTGTCTTTGTGAACAGCAGGAAAGACAGTTTCAAACAACAATCTGCACTTAAGCAAAAACGTTTAAGGGGGGGACAGAAATAATATCCTAGAAAGAAGCTCTGAGAGGCACGAGATCCTTCCGTCAGAACTACTGCTGCACCAAAGAGGAGATGGAGACAGAAACCAGATGAAGTCACAGATCTTTACTTTAACTGGTCCCACGAGGAAGAGGAGTTATAAAACTGAGTGAAAACATGGCCGAACATGGAAAATTTCAACCTAAATATGGAGAAGAGAGAAAAAGAAACACCGCAGTGGAAGTTTTGGTGGTTGTTTTACCCCAGAGCAGCCATCCGTTCAGGAAAGAAGCGGGGGGAAATGATTAACTACGTGTCTGTAGGATATTCCTCTTTAAGCCCTCGGAACCATTCATCCTGGCTCCGCGCTGCAGCGCTGTGATTCATTTCCATCTAAATCCACGCGTGTCCTCATGCATCTCGGACCTGTCGCCAGGGATCTTCCTAATGTGTGTGTGTGTTTGATTTTTTTTTTTTTTTTTTTTTTTTTTTTTTTTTTTTTTTGTGGGGGTGAGGGTCAGAGGGATTCTGTTTGTTTAGTCATTTTAATGTGAGGGCTTGACCCGGACCTGTTCTCCCTCACCACGCCACCCCCCTCTCCTTCCATCACCGCCAGCGTTCACTGGGAATTCCACAGGTCTGGAGTAATGTTGGGAGGCTCCGTCTCAGCAAACTGATCAGGAATGTACCAGTAAAGTGGGGGAGAGGAGGTGGAATCTGTCGGCGTCGCGGGGAAACACAGCACTTCATTGTTCTCCTACCTTTGCATTCTGCTCCTCACCTCTCTCCGCTTAAAAAGAAAAAAAAAAATCACACCTCTCCTCTAAACACAAGCCCTCGCTTTTTTTCTCCCTCTCATTCCTTCCTGCCGTCCTCCCCAATCATCTCACCTGGCTTTTCTTTCGCAGCTACAAAAAAAAAAAAAAAAAATGGAGAAAAAAAATGACCCACCGGCAGAAAACCTCAGCTTTCCTGTCCAGTTTAAATCTGAGTAGGAGAGCGGACACGCCAGCAGGGACGTTTTTTATACCTGCCGCCGTCAAGACGTGCATGCGCTCATTTATTTTCTAAGGCGATGATTAAAAGATATTTCTATTTTCAAGTCGTACAAATGTCTATGGAGTAAACAGAACAGACTGAAGGAGGAACATCGCATGGGGTTGACGGGATGGCTTTGTGTGCTTTGTCGTGGAGCAGATCTCAACAGGCCCTCACACGCCGCGCTCTCTCTCACACACACACACACACACACACCAAAAGCTGTAGCTCCGGTGCGTTTGGGAAAACAAAGGGGGAGCGACGGTGGGTTGGGGGATAAAGAGATAGCTGCAGCCGGCAGGACAGGGCTCAGATTGGGTCTGCATGTCATGAGCAGTCAGTGAGGCTCGGCAGCTTCACCCGGCCTCCTCCCTCTTTTTCCTCCCATCCGCCTTGAAGATGCTAATCCATCACCGTACAGTAACCCCCCACCCCTTTGCTTCTTTGATCAGCCGTATTCCCTCGCTACAATAAAGGTCTCCTTTACAGTCAGTAAAGCGCAACTGTGACAACAGAACAAAGTCAAAGGCCTGAGTTATGGCTGCTCTTCCAAAGCCAGCTCATGTCGAGATAAGGGAGCAGACGATACCGAGAGAACAGGAAATCACCTGGTGCAATAAGCTCTAAATTATGCACCGAGAGATGTCAAAGAATAAGACACTCATTTACCAGGGTTCAGGATATGTAACCGATAAGCCGAGCATGACGCTGCTGAGCAAAAACTCTGCGGACCTTTTTGTGTTCACATAAAATATCGAGTTTTGTTTGTGTCAGATAATTTGAAAGCAAATTAAGTTATTTTTGTTAAAAACAGAGACGAACCGATTGCGGTTTTTAGGCGATTACCGAGCCTGATGCCGATTTTGGCCGATACCTTTTTCTTTTTTGGTCTGAAGTGTTGCTAAACATAGAAAGAAAGTTGTCGAGTTGGCAACAGTGGTGTGTTGCGAACTGCAAATGTGCAGACATGAGCCCAGGAGCCGGTCTCTCATTCAGACCTCACTCACCGGAGAGCAGAAGATTTCCAGACCTTTGCCGAGGAAAATTAGATCGTGGATAAAATACAGGTTTCGGCCGATCACTGAAAATCTGTGGCAATTAAAATCAGTGCACCCCTAGTTGAAAGCACAAGCTCTTAGATATTTCCCTAAACAAAATTTAGGAATAAATTGTACATAGGAATTACACTGAAAAATCTTTTTGGCATAAATGCAGGTAGTACAAATAACACCAAATACAGTAAAGTCCAAAATTAATAGTTCCAGTGAAAAGCTGGGCAGAAATTACAAAAATGGTTTGACTATAAAACAATTTTTCAGTGTTTATTGTGGGGATGATACATTTTTTAATAAAATTTTTTAAATAAAATTTCTGTTTTCTTTACATTGTGGTAGTTAACATGATGCCTCTCTCATTTTCTACAAAAAACAAACTTCTTGGTTGAATGAAAATGAGCTTACATCCAAATCTGCCAGAAATAAGAATATTTATTACCTTAACTGTTGATCAAGAAAAAAAGACAAAATTACAAAAATGTTTTCTAATAATATTGTAAGAATAATCAATCGTAGTTTTATTTTCTGTCCCCTCCAACTTTTTGTTATTTCAACGTGGAGACATACAGCCAAAAAGCTGCAATTAGAAGTTTTTATTTGACACGAATGAATTAAGGTTTTTGACGTTCGAATGGGAGGATGGAAGTTTGAAGGAGCCGGAAGAACGAGAGGTGGAGACGGGGCGGAGGTGGGTTGAAGCTCTGCTGGTGAGCAGATGCAGCCGTTAAAAATGGAGGCTGCCTCATTGATTGGCCATGACAGGGAGCGATCTGACACTAACAGGCTGCAGCCGAAACGCACAACGCAGCGATGGGCCGAAAAAAATGTAGGTCTAGGCTTCATTTTTCAGCATGCTGTCCAGCATCCATTGTAACACCAAAGGCCAACATTTGCAATTTGCTTCTGCAAACTGTTAAAAGAGAACAGCTAATTGGAGCCAAAGCCCAAAGGTAAATGCACATTTCCTACTCGTATCAGTTTCGGTTCAGGGATTACGCCAGGACATGTTGAAGAAGGCATTCTTCCCACTGCGGGGGCAGCTAGTGTCAGCCGAGGGCAGAATTCCACTGAGATATCGTAGCACCCATGATAAATATTTGTCATACAGGTATGTTTTATAACCCCAGGTAATTAAAGCAAAGATAAATTGAGCTTTGAAAAAAAAAAACACAGTAAAATGGAAGTGCATTGAATTTGCCAGGACAAGATAACGTACAGTACAGATCAAAGTCCTGAGTCATTCTTCCTGTCGTGAAGAATGACTCCTACAAAGGAGCCACGCCATCTTGTAATCTTGTCTGATGATCTTGATGAGTAGTTGGTGGAGTTTTTCTAAAGTATTTCAGAGTTGTACTTTGTACTTGGATTTTTTTCTGAAGTCATTTCAAGTCCAATGCCAGACAGTTTTTAAAGAAACGTTTTTTGCAACTTGGCTGGGATGTATGAATCGTTTCACCCCAAGAAGCTCCTACGCTTAAAAAAAACAGATGGTTTAGTAGAGAAATCAGGTATTTAAATAAGCAACTTTATTACAAACCTTCTAAATACCGGATGTCCATGGACTTGTCTTAATTTTAGGTTGGCGACTCGTTGTCTTTATTGAACCCAGAGAAGTCCATGGACATTGGACATTTTTTGTTGTTCCATCCAAATTTGGCCTTAAAAATCTGAAAGTCAGGCTTTTTTTTTTTTTACCTTTCTGGTCAACCTCACTACCCTGTAAGCACCTTTATAAACTTTATAACCACACATTCACACTGTACATGTGGAAGGAAAAGTTATATTTTCTATGTCTCTTCAAAAACAAAGTAAAAGTTTGTCCCGAAGACACAGTTTGTTTCTGGGTTTTTTTTTTGTTTTTTTTTTGTTCAGCTCAATTTGACAAGAATTACCAAAGATAGCTCAGTGTTACAGATGTTGATTTAGTGTCAAGAATCCCTTTTCTCAAAACAGAAAACTAAAGCACGAGGTATATTTTAGGTCTTAACTGGTTTCTGTCTGTTTTTAAGACACTTTCAGATTGTAGTAGAATATTTCTCAAACACGGCTCTTCTTTTATCCTCCACTGTCCACTGCACAAGGATGCTTGGACAGGTTTGGACCAGAGAGAGCAAGAAAAACAAGAAAGCCCTCAGGATACATACTTTTAAAAAGTCTGGAGAACTTTTGATCCAAAACATCACCAGTTGTCTGTGTCTATGGGAACAAAAGGTAACAAAACTGGAGGCGATTTAAAACGCTTCAAAGCCATTGACTTACCCTGACAGACGTCTTCGACCTCTTCGAATCCTGCATTGCACTGGCACTGTCCGACTGGAACCACCCACTCTCCGTCCGCAGTGCAGTAGATGTGAGGTAAATCCTCGCTGTAAGCATTGTCCACGCATTCCCCAGTGACCTTCTTGAGCTGCTGGTTGAGACCTCCAGCTACCGTCTCGGGGAACGAAGCGAGGCTCTTTGTTGTGGCTGGGCAAGCCTTGTAGTACACCCTGACAGAGAGGAGAGCGATGCAGGCTCCGATGTCTTGGAAGGCCAAGTAGAAACCCTTCTGGGACAAGCTTTGCACAACTTTCGTTTCCGTGTTGATGCGCATGTCATTTTTCTTCGTTATCTCATCTGGAGCGACGGTGGCAACCTTCTTGAACTGGCTTTTACGGAAGGCCGTGCCCACGTCTGCATTCGCATCGCTCGAATAGAGGTTGAAGGTCTCCTTGCAGGTCAACGAGGCTCCGTCAAACGAGTTGCAGTCGCGCACAATGAACTCAAGCTCCACAAAGACCTGAGAGACGGAGGGGCGCCTCTGGATGAAGGTGGTGCGCAGCCAGTTGTCCTGCTCGCGCTCCTCGACGTTGCATATGGAGTAGGTATAAAACTGAGAGCCATTCAGGGTTTTCTGGGTGACCTCCCACTGAAACAGAACCACAAAAACCGAAGAAGGTTAGAGGTAGCAAGGCTGGATTGCGTCTAACCATGTGGGGCTGAACCAAAACTAAGAGGATAGCTAAATAAAGGAGTGACCATTTAACCAAGAGGGTTCGGCCACTGTAATCTGAAGCAGGAAACAAAAACAAAGTGTGTGCAGAGAACTTTGTGGCTTTTCACGAGGGTAAATACAGACTTTTACATCAATACAGCATTTCTTTTTAGACATAGACATCCATTTTCTAAATCTCCAAAGCCTAAAACTATCACGAACACAAAGGACTTGGTTGACAATGCATTTCTGACATTGCGAGGAGACAAAATTATTTCCCATTCAGTCTCTCTCACACTCATTGGCAGGGTTCCCAGGCAGCATTGCTGCATGAAAACTGGATGTTGCCACAAATATGTTTGAGAAAAAGTGACAGCAACTTCTAACCTTGGCTCATGAGAAACAAACGGCCCCCATGGAGGCAGAAGCTGCGGTTGGCTCTCTGCATGCAGCCACTGTGCTATTAATTAAAGGAATGTGCTTTGCTGGCGAAGTGTGTGGGTCTGCATATAAACTTGATGAACAACAGCAAAATGTACACCTCTGCTAACAACCTGGTGGAACATTCCCCCCCCCCCACCCGTCCTTTTATTGCAACCGGCCCGTAAGGCTAACTCGAAATAATCCGGCAAACATCTGAAACGTATTAGTGAGGGAAAAAAGTGAAACTAATGTGTCAGAGGGAGCATTGGAGCTGCTACACATCTCTGAGAAAGTCGAGCGAACCACCGAGCGGCGTGCCTGCACATGCTCTTGAGTCATCAGCACATGAAATGAGGCTATTTACAGTGAATCTGCATTTGCCTGACCGGTCAATTATTCTGCAACCACATGATGGAAGAAGGCAACACATGTCTCTGCTCTGCTCATGGTAAGAGACAACCGCAGCATTAGAGATTCATCCCTAAATGTAGACATTTTCCCCTGCTGTAAGGAAAAAGGTAGCCCTGGCTTGACTCGCTCCGTCTGAGGCCCCTCCTCTCGGCAAAGAGGTACCACATGCTGCAAACTTTAAAACTTAATTGCTCTCTAACATACAATTCTGAAGCTGGAGCCTCGAAACCACAAGAAGCCACAAGTATTCCCAGTTCAGAGGGAGCAGCTATTCTATCCGCCTATATGTGATTTGGAGCAGCCCAGACTTGCTCTGGAGGCAGCTCCTGATAGGGTACCTTGACTGCCTCGTCTATCCCAGCTCAAGACGGCTTAAACTGGCAGATTTTAAAGGAAACCCACATGTGTACACACACACACACACACACACATATATATATACACAGGGAACAAGTTCAAGAGAATTATGTCAAATGTTCTCTGTGCAGCTGAGTGAGTCCCTTGCAAGTTTTCTCCACTCGGATCTATCCTCTGGCAAATTCCTACAGCTGGAAACGTGGGAGCTGGAGGAGAAGCGAAGAGCACCATACTCACCCCAGATCTGTCTCCCTGGTTCGGGGACCAAGTCAGCCAGCCCAGCTCTCCTCCAGCTGCCTTCATATCCAAAAGCACCTCTGTGGAGACACAAGATCAATTATCAAAAACACTTGCAAAACTTACAACAGTGTTTATTTGTTTTTTATTTTTTGCTTGAAATCTGTGTTCTGTGTTGTTGACAAACTTTGACCCCCGTTACAAAAGATGCGGGAAGTTGAAAAATAAGGCAACATCGGATGCATTCAGACGGGATGCCTTTGGGTGAATAAGGCAAGATCAAGAGCATATGAAGCTCGGCTAACTCCGCAGCAGAAGCTCCCCACCTGCTGCTGCTACAAAGTTATAGGAGCGCACAAGCAGAGTCGCAATTCACTTAGGCATAATAGACTGCAGACTGATAAGCGACAAGCTACAACACTTGTAAGGTTGTTCTTTTCGAAGTTCAAATCAAAGTTTGTGAAACTTTCATGCAGTTGCAAAAGTGAAGGGAAAATATTTCCTGCTTTTTAATTTTTTTTTAACTTCTCGCAAGGAGACTCCCCGCATGGCACGCGCGTTTTCCCAAAGCTGTTATTTTGAAAAGCTTCGCTGTTCTCGAGCGGTCCTCTTACCTTCTTTGGCCTGGAGGGTGACCAATATCCCGTTAATGAGTACATATGAGAACAGCAAATGTTTGACTCTACCGAGGAAATCCATTTGGAAAAACTTTTCTTTCCCCTCTCAGCTCCGCTCCCGTCGCCTGGCTGGGACTCAGCTCGCTCTGAGGGCTGCTGCTGCTGCTGCTGCTCTGCGGCTCATTCACAAACGGCCTCTGCGCGCGTTCTCGACTCCGCCCGCTGGAATGTGTGTGTGCGCGAGCGCGCGTGCCACTTTCAGCTGCGGTGTATACGTACGCGCGCGCCGGTGTGAGAGGGCGTGTGTTGAAGGTGTGGCGGTGGTGTCGGTGAGTTTTTTTGTTTTTGTTTTAATCCGGTGGGTGGAAGGCGGAACGCGTCGCCTGAGAAACTTCTGAAGGACTGGTGAACATTTCACATTTCTCACCTGCGCATGTCGGCAAAAGAAGCAAAGACGTGCGATGAAGCGACCGGAAGCGAAGAGGCGCAGAGTGTCTTGCAAAACGATAAATACTTTCACATGCCGCAGCTTGAATCGATTCGAGTTACTGTGTGATACACGATCACGATTTATAAAAATCTGAATAGTGTGGCGTGAATATGTCTTCAAAACCTCTTGAGTTGACGCTTGTTAACATATGTTATGTTATATGTTGGAACCACGTTTTACTGCAGTGCAATATCAACTAAATTTGCACATTTGAAAACTTTCCAAATGTTTTGACACTTTTTTTTTTTTTTGCAAAATTGTTAAAGCTCAGTCAGGTTGGATGTGATTGATTGGCTCTGGATTATGTTTAAGTTATTCAGGGTCCTGGACCTGCTGGGAGGAGCCTCTGCCCCAAGTCTCAATTCAAGTCTTCTTCCAGGATTCTCTTGTACTTTGCTCCCTCCATCTTCTTCCCATCAACTCTGACCAGATGTGAAGAGTGCATCACCATGAGTTCAGCCTGATATCCAGTTTAAGTTTCTGTATATAATCCAAAAAGTAAATTTTTGCTCTCAATTGATCAGCACACATTTTTCCACATTTGTTGTTTCCTCTCCATGACTGTGTGACTGGCTTTAAAGGGGTGTATTAGGTATTTCCTGCCCTTTTTGACAGCACACAATCACTACAATGCTTTTCCAATGAAGCCGTTTACATCTGGTTTTAAGAGCGTTGTAGTTTGCATGAGAAGCTCAGCATATGTGCAGATGCGTACATGTGGTCCACCAGGTGTTTGCTAACTGTCTCTGCCACTAGTCCGGTGGAGATAATGTTCATAATGCTTAATAATGCTCGCCAGCAAACCTGTTAGTAAACACCTGGATTTAAACTGAAATTAAATCAGAGCCAAGTGGTTGATTGCACATTAGGATATTAGAGTGAAAGAGGCTGGATGCAAATCACGCCTTGGATTTTTATTCCGAAAGATTTGGAAACATGCTGGAACAAGTCGAGATAGATTCAAGTTCACGAGGCTTATCGTTTTAAGACAAGGCGCATTATTGTAAACAGACTTGGGACATTTTACGTTGGATGTCTAGATTTTCTAAATCCTTCGGTAAGCCTGCAGAGCTGACTGAACCAGTTGGAGAATGAGTTGCTCTGTCTCCCGAGAATTTCCCTAAACGATTGCCACTCACAAACTTTACAGGATCAGTTCAAAGACATTTTTAGCTTTTAAGAAAGTTTCCCACCGAGTCTGGTTGCAGACGTACGCCACAGTTAACGGGCCTGTTATCTAGGATGTTTTATTAGCTAACACTACTAAAATAGTAGCAGTACTAGTCGATGTTTCTCACCCTCCCTTCCGATGTTCCAGTTAGGCCACAAATGAAAAAAAAAAATCAGGAGCCTAAGGAAGAAAACATGTCTACAGCAGAAGGTATCGACACGACTCCTTACCTACTTGACACAGATCACCAAACCGAAGAAGATCAGGAGAAGATTGTACATGTGGTCAAAAGTGAGCCGACTCTTCTATCCATTGTACAAGCCAGTTCTTTTACCAGCTACATCGCTTCAGAAATGACTCACATTTAAATGCATCTCCATTATGGCAATTAACTTTCCCTTGCACTTATTTAGGGTAATGTAAACCAGACCAAGCAGGTCTGGGTTTTGACACAACCATCGAGGTTACACACCTTGCCAATATTCAATCAGTGGTCCAATTATCTTAGGATAATGATTCCAATGGAAATTGGATGTAAAATACCCTTGATGTAGGAATATGGTCTCCTTTACATCTTTAAGAGAAACAAAGCCTCTTCTCCTCCACTTTTATAGAAACATTTTCTTTGCCAATGTCTATCAGCTCATGAAGAGGCTTTTACAGGATGGGAAACACAAAGTATCAATTAACTTTGAACTGGAGGTGAGTGGCTGAGATTTTGTTGTAAAAATGCTTGCATTTTGTGAGGTTTTCCTGTGTAAGTTTTGATATTGTATTTTCTCAATTTCAACTTTTGTGTCTGTCATCAGAACTACTTAAAGTGGGCCTCTACCGCGGTTACAATCATCCTAATCGATGATTAAAGGCCAGAAGGAACAATTTCATCTCATCCAGATAGGATATTTTTATAACAAGCTCTGCTTGCTATGGAAACTGATGTTAGGAGGTTTTAGAAGGGCTGGGGACGGGTGTATGACGGGTGTATGACCATATGATGACAGAGAAGGTGACGAAACCGGTGGAATGTCAGGAGGCCGGAAGTGGGATGTTGTGGTACTGGACCTGTTGAAGGACAGCTTTGCTTATATAAGTGCTTCATTTTCCAGAAACCAGCAATTTGTTGCAGCTTAAATTAGACAAACATTGACATTGTGCCAAAGTATACCATGATAGCCACCATAATCTGTTCGTTGTATAAATTATGAATTAGCAGCACTGAATTGAACTTAGTCTTTTTGCAAGAAGTTTGAAAGTTCTCCCTGTGCCAAATTATATTTTCTAACAATCACGTCATACATACATACATACATACATACATACATACATACATACATACATACATACATACATACATACATACATACATACATACATACATACATACATACATACATACGTCTCATCTCCAGCATCCTCAGGAGGAAGCCCCTCTCAGCGCGTCTTATATATAATCAAAATCAACTATCAAATCTATATTTGTTTAAAATCACCAACGTTGAGGCACAACGTTGGTGATCCATTTTCTGGCTTTAAAGCTTCTTCTGAAACTTGTTAAAAGAGCTTGTATGAAGAAACTCATGCCCGTCTCCGTTCTACATCTGGATTCTTAAACGGTTTATATGTTTTATCCACAAAGGCACCAAAAGTACAACTGTGCAACAGTAACGTGTCGTCATGTTACACCAACAAAGCAGTGTAACATGAGGTCTTCGCAAAACTTCTACATCCTCACCACTTTCTTCAACTTCTTATTTAAGCACCTTCCTTTTTGTTGCACCTTCGTCGCTCATCGGGGGGGCAAATGAGGACTGGTTAGAGAGCTGCCCACCTGTCAAGAAGCCTGTGTGGTACCAGATGAGTTTGCTGCATGGGGTTGTTGATTTAGACCATTTTGCCACACTGAATCGCTCTGAAGAGGGAAAGGGGCGCCAGGGCTGCTTTACACGATGTCCCTTTGTTCTGAGCGTCCACACATACAGAAGTAAAATCATTGTGACAACTGGAGAGAGATGTATTCATATAAGAATAATAGCATCTCTGAATACTA